>NC_038254.2:44212922-44812922 GCF_000004515.6 Glycine max | reverse complement strand
CCCATTGCCAGCTGGTTCTTTTGTGTCCTATGAAGGATGTTGTCATTTGGTTATGTTCGTTGCATAAGAAGCCTGATATTCATTTGAAAGTTGCAGTTAACAAGTTAAGTATTATATCATAAGTCATTTAATATATTTTAAACATCGACACATTAATATTTTTGTGTTGGTTTACACATTGATGTTTTTTATTAAGCAATACAATGAAGACATTAAAGAGTAGTTTGGATGGTCATATTGATAAAGTTGCAACGCAGTGGATTGAAATAAAGGCTAGTCATATAATGAATGTTTATTTCCAACTACTGATGTTTGGTAAGTTCGTAATTGTCTAATTCAATCCTTTTTGATATTGAATGTAGAGTCATGTTTAAATCGGTGGGTATGAGTGTGACTATTATGTCATGCATTGGATATTGAACATAGTAAGCGAGGGGTTGAAGAATGATTGGAGCATGGTATATTTACTTTTAACAAAAAATTCATTGTTGACTATCACTTTTTATTCTTTTCGTACATGTAGGTCACTAATTTATATAATTTAAATTTTGTAGTGGTTTGGTGATGGCACGCCATTAGACATTGAGAGCATGACAACAATTCGAAATAAATGGATAACATATTTTTTAAAAGTTAAAAACATATGATGTACATACCTTTAGATGAGATAGGAAGAACCACTGTGGTGTTATAAACAAGTTTGTACAATTATTGACAATTATTTGAGAATTAATATACATATTTCTTTATTTCATTTTTCTCTGCACCATAGCCCTTGGACAACACATTGCTATTGCAATTGCTAGGTGAGTCAATAGGATCAATTATTATTGTGTGACCAAACTGCCCATTTTGCAGGTCATTGTGTAGCTGAGGATGTCGATAGTGTTGATCATAGCCCAATTGACATCAACAAATATAAGGTTTCACAACTACATTCATGTATGTTCATATGAAGCTGTTATTTATAATTTGTGTTTATTACCAAATTTTTAACTAATTAATACTATAAATTATATCTTAACATGTCCTTTCTGCGTCAAAATTACTAATATGCATGGATGGAGCATTGTGTACATGTTTCTAAGTTCAACAAGTGCGCATTATTGGAAAGAGGTACATGTCTATCTTGTGATGTTTTTGTCTCTACTCATGACAATCTCCAAACTACCTTATTTGTTGGGTAAGTTGACTGTGTTCATGTCTTGTATGTCTATTTATCCATATTTACTAGCCTTTTTTTTGTTACTACTACCTTTATCATGTTGAGAAGCTTACTTAAATTTCCCTACTGGAAGGTACAAAGTATTCTTAGGACATAAACAATACTTTGTATCTTTGAATGTTGGTGTTGGAAAGATGCAATGGTATGGATTTCACCAAGAACCTGCTGGTGGTGCTGATATCCTCAATGGTAAGTGATCTTATTGTGTTTGAGATTTGATATCTGTCAGAGCACAAGCTTTGTGGATGTTAAGTATTCTTGGTGCTCCTCTTATAAACAAGGCATAATATTTGAGTGAAAAATGCTAACAACATACCCTTTAAAATATTCTAAAGACTATAAAGTATTATTGTAAGTTTGCACTGGTAATCGAACTTACAATAAAGAGTATTATTAGGAATAACTGTAAGGTATTCTTAGGAAAATACAATAAAGAAAACTCTCTAAAATATCTAAATTTATTAGAAATAATTGTAAGGTAGTGTAAGTTCTTAGGACTCCACACTCGTAATTGAACTAATCAAGGTATCGATAAAAGTTAGATGGTCCAACTTTGGTTGAATACAGTAATTGTGGCATTGGAAATATAGAAATTTGATGAGAAAAAAAGAAGAAACATATCTTTATTTTTTTTCATGATTGCCTATCTTTATCATATGTAACTCTTGAATTCTTTCTACATGGCAGGAAAAAAAGGAAACATTGCTTAAGATAAGGTTATTGATTTGATACATGCCATAGAAAAAGAGGCAATTCTTCGACAAGACATATATGACAGGACGCCAACATTTACATGGGGAAAGGGCCATGTCACCTTGCTTGGTGATTTTATCGATGCCATGCAGCAAAATATGGGCCAAGGAGGATGCATGGCTATTGAGGTATATAATTGATATGTTCTTAAATATTTGTTGTAAGATTAGTATTTAATAAATTCTTGACAACTTAACTTGTACCATACCCAACAACTTACCCTAACAACTTCATGAAGTCTATATATTCCTTTTCATTATTTTTCCTGTCTATTGTTCCCCTCTCAGTGAAATATGAATTTATTTTTGTTCTAACTTCAGCAGTTTCATACATATCCAAACCTAATAAAGTTGTCCAAGTTTTCTGGGCTTCCTAATAATAATGTAGCTTACTACTTCACCTATGTGCATTGGTATATATTAATATGGTTGAGGACATCTCGTGGGGAATTTGTGAAGGCTTTCACTTGTGAACTTAGAAAACTAAAGATGGGTTTCACTGGGGAGTTGGTAACAAGCGTCTTCTCCAAAAAATCATTCTCATGGGTCTCATGAAAACAAAGTGACTCTCTATATGCTGCCTTTGTTCATTAGTATCTACAAATTTACAATAGAAAAAGAATAAATGCATAATACAACTCTCTTACCTCAATTTAAGTTCCAATAATGTTCTCATTGAATATTGCATTAACCAGCTTAATTTGAATTATGGCATGCTAATTTGTGAGGTCATTATTGTGTGGTGATGAATTGAATTTAGTCATTGTAGAGAATGATTCAGCTTCAGTTAAGAGCTCTGAAGTCACGGTTTCACAGTCCGTATATGAGGGCTTGTTGAACGATAAATGAGACACTGAAAGTGAAGAAATTATGGAGAATGTAGCACAGAACAGGCCAAGTTCAAACTCCAAAAAATCATTGAGTGAGGAAGAAGCAATTGTTCTTATTCAATCAACATTTAGAGGCTTCCTGGTTAGCTCACCAAACTTTAATTACATCAATTTTCTTATTCATATGAAAAAACATATCTTAGTCTAAGAAAAAAATGTATTTAAGTTAAGGAAATAGTGAAAAACATATTCATGTGCTTACCTTAATGGTACTAAGTTCGAGGAGTGTATGAGATGAGTGAAAATTGCATCACTGAACACATAATTGAGTGTCAATTTTCACCCTTCCCATTTGTTAATTTCTCCCATGTCCATTACTCAAACCCTTTTAAATTATTAATGAAAAAAATGTCAATGGTTACTTTTTAGAATCTTAGCATATAATGGTATGTTCAATATTCATATGATTCATAATTTGTTCATTAATCATAGCATATAATATGGCTTCAAACCATCAATTCAGGAGAAGAAAAAGTTAGTTTCAAACCACAAACACCAAAGACCAACTTCAAAGCTAGCTAGTTATCAATTCCATGAAGAGCAGACAAAGGTCAGAATCTGTTTACTAGTTCACATGCCATCCAAGTGAAGCATAACAAATTCATGATTATGTCTCAATGATTTTTTACATGAGTAAACTATCATTTCAATTTCCGTTGTTACATTAGTCTCTAAAATTTTTAAAAAATAAAATAAGTTGTTGAAAATGCAATTTTCCAATCACATTAGTCTATAATTCAAAAAAATGTGACTAAAGTAATAATAGTAACATATGTTTAGGCACCAAAATAAAGATTACTTGTATTGCTGACGATGAATGAGGAATATAGTTAAAACTATTTTTCATGATATGGTATATAGGATGACGATGATGATCAATTTTCACATATATGAAAACTATTACATTTTATGCTTTGTTGTTGTTGGAGACAATATTGAAGTGCTTTTGGTTAGGTATCGATAAGCCTTTTCTATATTTAGCATGTAACTACTGGCTTACAGAACAAACTGCCCTGAATGCTTGCATTCTACAATGTCTATTAAGTCAAACACGTCATATAATGAAAGCCGTCGTAGAATGGTACCATTCTATGACGGGTTTAACTTAAAAGCCATCGTAGAATGCAAGCATTCAATGATGTGTTTTACTTAATAGACGTCGTAGAATGCATTCAACGACTTTTAAGTTAAACTCATCGTAGAATGCAAGTATTCTACGTGTTTTACTTAATAGATGTCATAGAATGCTTGCATTTTATGACGCATATTAATAAAACTTGTCTTTGAATTGACTCAGTAGTGGATGACGGTTGTTAGGGGACCATCGTGGAAAGTCAACACTTTCCACGACGCGAGCTTCAAAGACGGTTGGCGACCGTCGTAGAAGCCCATGTTCCACTATCATAGAAACATCATTTTCTAGTAGTGATTATTTCACAAAAGTTTAGAAAAATCTCATGCTAATAAGGAATATTCATAATTGAATAGAATAATATCTATTAATTATTTGTTAAAAGGAAAGTATAGTTATAATTATTAGAATTGGATCTAGATGTGTTATAAAACAATAATATATTAAATGAGTATAATAACAATTCTTGGAATTTGTAAATTTAAGAACATCATAATTATAAAATTTATTTCATAAAATTTTAAAAATCATGTGTTGGTAAAGGATATTCAGAAATAAGTAGAATAATATCTATTAATTATTTGTTAAAAGAAAGTATAATTATAATTCTTATAATTGATCTAAATGTAATATAAAATAATAATATATTAAATTACAAAATACATAAATTGTGTCTATATTTATTTAAATAGAGATTATATTAATAGCAAATGTCTCAGCCCACAACTTCGATTTTTGCTTTCTCTGCAGGTCCTACGAATGGTCTAGACTTTGATGAAGATCCACCTGATGGTAGAGGAACAACATCACAACCACTATCCTTTAAGATATGTGTCTCAAGAAGTATGCCCAGAAGTCTTGCAATGATAGAGTATGAAGATGAAAATCCTTTGAAGCCAAAGGTCCATATTTCAAAATCAGTGTCAAAAGCCTATGCGCACCTTGGAATGAGGCACTGGTGGTCAAGTTACTTGGTAAGAGTATTGGGTTTCACACCATGAAGGAGAGACTTAGTAGAATTTGGAAGCTTTTTGCAGGCTTCGACATCCTTGACATAGGTAATGAGTATTTCATGGTCAGTTTTGACATGGACGTTGATCGCATGAAAGTCATCGAAGATGGTCCATGCTTGATTTTAGACCATTATCTTATAGTGCAGCTTTGGTCACCAAACTTTATTTCACCAACAGCCAAGATAGAAAAAACCTAGGTTTGGATTTGCTTCCTTGGCCTTAATCCAATTTACTATGACAATAGTATCTTGTTGGCACTGGCTTTTGCTATAGGGACTCCAATCAAAGTCGACATCAATACAAAGTATGTGAAAAGAGGTAGATTCACAAGAGTTTGTATCGAGGTTGATTTAACAAAACCCGTTATGGGGCGTGTTTGGATGAAAGTTTATTGGTACCAAGTCCAATACGTAGGCCTGCATCAAATTTGTGGCATATGTAGCTGTTATGGGTATCTCACGATTGAGACGAAAATTGTCGAGACACCACCTGCTCATGCTAACTTGAGCAACGACCAAACTCCCCCCACAATTACGGTGGAGGCAAACACAATGGAGAAAGAAGTGTCGCAATATGAGGAGGGACACAATAATGGTAGTAATAATATCCCAATTAATGTGGAGGAAACAAATATGGGAAACAATATCTCTTTTGATTAAGTTAGAAATAAGGAAAATATGTCATTTTTCATCATGATTCCCCTATTCTGTGTGATTGGATGATAGTTTGCAGAGGGAAATCCAATCAATCTGAGAAAAAATAGAAAGATATCAAATTGAATCATGCCCACTTCAAGGATATCTCAAATAGAAAAGGAAAGAATACCCCAAGGTCAACTCCAACCCATGTGTAACCCAACAACCATGGTACGTCCAAAAACTTAAAAACTAGCCACAGTAAAGATAGCCCTTCATGTGCTAGCATGCTAGCCAAACACAAGGCCTAGAAAAGACCATGAAACCCTTATATGGAAGCTAGTGCAAAATGCAAAGACTATCCCCACTAAGACCACATCTAGTGCCCCAAATACTATCCCAAACACTAACTATCTCTTATACAAGAACCCTAACCTAAACACCCACCCCTAGGACACTGACCTTGGGAGCTATATCCGGTCAACAGTTGACCCAACCCTGGGAATTCTTCATACATCCCTATTCAAGATGATAACATGGACATTGGTACTAGCTTTAGGGTTGATTTTGCTCAAGATGGGCTTATCCCCCAACATGGTGATAAAGACCAAGCAATGGTCACGTAAAGGTTTCCGTCTACTCTATTCCCCTTCAATGTGTATCACGAAATATTTTAATGATTTTTCCATTATTTCATGGAACATTAAGGGAGCTATTAGGCACAATACCAAGCGTCATGTCTAGGATATTATTATAAAGTCTCATCCTTCTTTTTTTTATCTTTGAGACCCATGTTATGTTCAGTAAAATAGAGCAATTCTAGAAGTCTCTAGATTAATAACCTATTTTTATCCAAGAATCTATAGGTCACTTTAGAGGAATCTAGGTCCTTTCTGATAGGAAAGATATCACTTTCACCCTTATTGATTTCATGCCCCGATGTATCTTTTTTCCTGTCAAGAAGCTTAATCTACAATGGAGTTGCTCGACCATCTATGCTTCTCCAACCCTTACTTTGCATATTGATCTATGGGATCATCTCAAAATTTTATTTGATGTTATTCTTGATCCCTGGCTTCTAATGGGGGACTTCAATAAAATCATTCACTCATCAGAGATCCAAAGAGGTAACTTCCACATTGCTCGTGCTCAAATTCTCTCTTCTGTCTTTATTGATTGTGGTCTTATGGACTTGGGTACCATGGGGGGCACCTTTATATGGGGGAGGAATACTTAATGGGGTGGTCATGTTAGGAAGAAGTTAGATAAAGTCATGTCAAATTCTGCTTGGAGAATGGCTTTTCCCAATGCATTAGTAGAAATTTTGCATTGCATAATTCGGACAATAACCCTATTTATCTTCATTGTTGCAAATATGCTACAATGAGAATTTCATATTTTCATTTTTAGGCAGCTTGGCTAGGTCACCCAGATTATGGTGACATTGTCAATAAGGCTTTGCAGGTTACTAAGGAGATGTACTTACTAAACTTCAAGAGGTGAAGGAGCACTATATTATCTTCAATAATGATGTGCTTGGAAATATTTTCAAGAGGAAAAGGAAGATTGAAGCTAGAATCAAAGTTGCCCATCAACAGTTAGATCTTTTTCCTTATTCTAATCTTATCCAATAGGAAAAAGATCTCTAGATGTAGTACAATCAGGTGTTGGACCATGAGGAAATTCTCTGGTTCCAGAAGTCCAAAGAGAATTGGGTTAAACTTGGCAACATAAACACCAAGTGTTTTTCATACTTAGACATTGATTAGAAGAAAGAGAAACAAGGTGACAAGTCTCTTTGTTGATAATATTTGGATTGCTGATGAAATTGTCCTTTAAAGGCAAGCCCTAGCTTTTTTTAAAAATTTGTTTCAATCAACTAATCATTGTGACCCTCAAAGTCTAAAGTTAAACGTTATTCCCACCATTGATCAACAAGTTATTGATGCTCTACAAAGTTAGGTGTTGGTCCGGGAAAGGAAAGAGGTAGTGTTTGCTTTGGATTCTTATATGGCACTAGGGCCAAATGGATTCCAACCTACCTTCTACAAAAAAATTTGGAATATCCTAGAAGAGGATGTTTAGAGTATGGTAAAATAGGCTTTCTTCACAAACACTTTTGTGAGGGGCTTGTTGAAACACTAATAGTTCCCATACCAAAAAAATGAAGCCCCCTTGGCCTTAAAGGACTTTAGATCCATCAGCCTCTACAATGTGTTGTTTAAAGTCATTATTGGAAAGTAGCCTCAATAACTTACGAGGGGGGGGGGGTGAATTAAGTCTTACAAATATCCGACTAACAAGTGTGGAAGCAATGTCTTCCAAGGTTATTTTGATGATGCCAAAGAATCAAGAGTCAAGCAAAATCCAAAGATTCAAGAATCAAGTTTCAAGAATAATCAAGATCAAGATTCAAGACTCAAGATTCAAGAAACAAGGGAAGACTCAATCAAGATAAGTACTAAAAAAATTTTCCAAAACATTAAGTAGCACAAGAAGTTTTCACAAAATCATTACCAAAGAGTTTTACTCTCTGGTAATCGATTACCAGTGTTTTAAAACGTTAAGATTTCAAATTTCAAGAGTTACAACTTGTGTTTAAACATTTTCAAATCATTTTAAACTTGTGTAATCGATTACACTACACTTGTAATCGATTATCAGAGCCTCTAAACGTTTTAATTTTCAAAATTCAAAATGAAGAGTCACATCTGTTGATGTGTAATCAATTACACCTTAATGGTAATCGATTACCAGTGACTTATTTTGAAAAATACATTTCCAAAAGTCACAATTCTTCAAGTGACTTGTTTCTGAAGATTCTTTCGAAAGTCACAACTTTTTTAAGTGACTAGTTTTAAAGAAATTGCCAAGAGTCACAAACTTTGACTTGAGTCATCAAGAGATTATAAATATGTGACCATGGCATGAATTTAAAAAACACAATCTTTCAATATCTTCTTTCATCTCTTTCAACACTTTCAATAGAACTTTCCAATTCATCTCTCTTCATCTTTCTAAAATGTTTTTGTTCAACACTTTCTCTTGCAAGAAAATTTCTTTGTTCAAAAACTTGTGCTATTCATCTTTTTCATTCTCTTCTCCCTTTGCTAAAAGAACAGAAGGACTAACCGCCTGAACTCTTTTGTGTCTCTCTTCTCCCTTACAAAAGATTCAAAGAACTAACCGCCTAAGAATTCTTTTGATTCTTCCCTTCCCCTTAAGCAAAAGATTTCAAAGGACTAACCGCCTGAGATATCTTTTGTTTCCCCTTACAAAGATTTAAAGGACTAACCGCCTGAGAATTCTTTGTCCCAACACATTGGAGGGTACATCCTTTGTGGTTCAAGTAGAGGGTACATCTACTTGGGGATTGTTATACTGAGAACAAGAGAGGGTACATCTCTTGTGGATCAGTTCAAGTGGAGGGTACATCCACTTGGTTATTCAAAGAGAACAAGGGAGGGTACATCCCTTGTGAATCTTTGGCTTGTAAAGGATTTTACAAGGTTGAAAGAAATCACAAGAACCACAGGTTACTTGGGGACTGGATGTAGGCACGGGTTGTTGCCGAACCAATATTAAATTCTTGTGTTTGTCTTCTTCTTCCCTACACTCTTTAATTTCCATTGTGTACTTTTCTTTTACGCTTTACTTTTGTTTAAATTACATAACTTAGTAGTAAAGCCTAAATTAAATCTAGTAACATTAAGAAGGATAAGTTTTTTAATTAGTCAAGGCACATTAATAATTAATTCAACCCCCCCCCCCTTCTTAATTATTCTAAGGCCACTTGATCCAACAACAAGTTTTTTAAATCCTCTCTTTTAAATAATATATGATAGGCTCAAAATGCAGAAGAAGAAGCAACAACTAAATTAATCAATGTTTTTTTTTAAACGTGCAAGACAAAATTAGTTGCAATAAAATAAACAAGATAAGGGAAGAGAGAATTGCAAACTCGTTTTATCTTCGGCCACTTCCCATGCCTACGTCCAGTCCTTAAGCAACCCACTTGAGATTTTTTACTATCTTTGTAAACTCTTTAAACCTTCTGAACACACCTTGGGATTTCTCTCCCTTGTGTTCAGGATTCTCACAAGTCAAGAGACGAACAATCTCTTGATCACAACAATGTTTTTAGAATGTATAAAAGAATTTCTCTCTTTTAGAGATGATAATACAAATTGAAGATCTTAGAAGAATACTCAATTGATTTGCAAGTGTTTGACTAATAGTTGTTTAGAGAGAATTTGACAATTAAGTTTTCTTTTTAAAATTGCTCTCTTACTTTTCGAGGTCAGGCACACATATATATAGGCCCATTGTGCCTTTACAAAATGTTTAGAAGAGATGTGTCTTTTCAAAAAGCTTTTCTAAAAAATTTTCACTAGTAATCGATTACAAGATTCTGGTAATCGATTATACAATTATATTTCTGAAGAGTCATGACTTTTCAAAGGTTTTTTTAAAATCTCTTCACTGGTAATCGATTATAGGATTCTGGTAATCGATTACACATATCAAAATTCAAACAATTTTGTGCCATTAGTCAAAACTATCTTCACAAACTCTCTGGTAATCGATTACACAGTCTAGTAATCGATTACACAGTCTAGTAATCGATTACTAGTTCAAAAATATCTTTTTGAATTGATTTAGCCTTTGATAAAAGAATGTTTGATACTAAAGATGTTGAGGCCAAACTAAAGCAATCAAATTTAAATTCTTTAAACAAACTTACTAAGTTCTTATCTTAGACTTACTTGATCTAGTTCTTTTGACTTGATTCAATTCATGCTCATCAAGTAACCTTTTTTTGCATCATCAAAAACTTGTATACATACATTCACAATCATTTCTAAAGTTATGGTTAATAGACTACAACCTCACTTGGATACTATCATTGTTCCCTTACAAAGTAGCTTTATTCCCAAGAGAGGCACCCCTGATAATGCTATCGTGGCTTAGGAAATTGTTCACCACATGCATAACAAAAAAGGAAAATCTAGCACCCTTTTGTTTAAAATAGATTTTGAGAAAGCCTATGATAGGGTAAATTGGGACTTCTTGAAGCTTACTTTAATTAAGTTTGGCTTCTTGAAAAAGATTACTGAGCTGATTATGAACTGTGTTTCTGCTACTAGTCTCTCTCTTGAGTGGAACAATGAAAATCTCCCTAGCTTCACCCCAAGGAGAGGCCTAAAGCAAGGAGACCTTCTTTCTCCTTATCTTTTCATGTTGTTTATAGAAAAGTTAGCCATCCTCATTAATGAGCTCGTGCATGAAAACAAGTGGCAATCACTTTCAATTAAAAACAATGGTCCTAGAGTGAGCCATTTTTTCTTTGTTGATGATTGCCTCTTGTTCAGCAAAGCCTGTGCATCCCAAGTTGAGTTGGTCAAGGAGGTGCTTGAGAGATTCTGTGTGGCCTCAGGTTTAAAAGTAAGTGTTGATAAATCCAGATTTTATGCGTCCAAGAACGTGTCCAATACAAAGAGGTGTCATTTTTCCAACATTATTAATTTCCAATACACCTCTAATCCAGGCAAATACCTAGGGTTCCCTATCTTCACAAGTTGTGTCACTAAGAGGGAATTCAACTTCATTTTGGATCACATTCAAGGAAAATTGCGCGGATGGAAGTCCAAGCTTCTCAACAGGGCTGGTAGAATGACCTTATCCCAATCAGTGTTGGCATCCATCCCCTCATATGTCATGAACAACTATCTTCTTCCTAGGTACTTGTGAAGCTATTGATACTTTGGTAAAGAAGTTCATTTGGGGTAGCAACTCCTCTACTATTCACCCGATTAAGCAATTGTCTCCTCCGTTCCATTCTTTTGCGACAATTTTGGGATCAATTTAATTGTTCTTGGCCCTCCAATGGGAAGTCCGCATCATACACACTTTGAAGGAAGCCAATGCCAGCGCTGATACTATTGCAAAGAAGGGAGCTTTCATTAATGTTCCTTTAGTCACATTAGGAAATTGTCCTTCTAATGTTTTGGCTTGTGTCACTGCTGAGGCACTTGTGTAGTTTTTGTCCTTTTCCTTTCTCTACTAATAAATAAAAAATATTAATAGCAAATTTAATCGCTAATTATAAACAAGTATAAGTATAATAATAATTCTTAGAATTTGTAGATTTAAATTTGTAAATTTTCTATCAATCACTAATTATAAACAACATTATATTTGTAAATATTTATTGTGATTGATTATGTATAAATTTAGTTGGAAAAAAAAAACCTACATTATTTAAACTTCTAACCTGCTTTACTCAAAGAATTCACTTTAAAGGATATCCAAATCATAGAACAATAAAGGGCGAATGACCTATTTGTCCTTTATCTTATTTTTTATGTTTTATTTTTTAAGAAGTTCATTTTGATCATTTATCTTGTTAAATTGATTCAAAGTAGTCTTTTTGTCCATCTATAGTTAACGCCATTAACAAGATAAAGATATTGACGATTAAAAAGCACAAAAATATATCACTTTTTCCTATCCTCCGTCTACTCCCTCCCTACTCTCTCTTCAGCCCACTTGAGATCGCAATAAAAGCGGATAACAAAGACCAAATAACAAATTGCAACAATTTTTTTTCACTGTAGAAAAGTTATCGTTGAAGAAGGTTGGATTTGATACAAGTTGTAGCAAACTACAACCACAACATTACAAAAGATTAATAAAAGCACCCTTTAGAAAAAGATCAGACATTTCAACACTATCATAGACCTTCAAATACACTAACCAAACAAACTATGAATACCCCCAACAGTGTGAGCAAACGCACCAGCCAAACCCAATATGTCCATGTTAGGATCTAAATGTGACAACCTCTACCCTGACATACATATAAATAAATTAAACATATAAAAATACTGAAAACAAATTTATGTGGGTAAAAAGTTCTCATTCATTTCACTATTACCGAATAAAACTTATTAAAAACATATCCGGCTCAAAACAAGGCCGCCAAAGTTTACAAAAGAAATTTTGTTGTATCAGTGAGGTAAAATAAAATAGAATAACATCATGCAATTAAAATAAAAACTCATCCTCAATGTCACATTCTATCAGAGCATTGTGTCCCAAGATCCTCTAGCACGAGGTTTTTAAAGTCATCCACCTAGTCATATGCTCCCACGAACACAAGGTTCGAGATCATCAAAGGATCCAAACACAAATAACACACAGTGAGTAAGTTATCACATTTCTAAAAAAATATACAAATAAACAAAGACGTAATCAAAATAAACTATGAAAGTAGTTATAGCATAGCTTAGCTTAATACAATCCACGTCACTTCACCACTTTATCATTTAAAATTTATTTTTCAATCACCAATCACATTACACATGAATTACACACTCAGGTCAAGATGTAATAACACTCATCAATTTCATAATAAACAACTAGCAAGCATTATGCAACAATTATACTAAGACTCAAGCCTATATGCAATGTGGTACCATGTCAATGAAAAACCACACTGGGGTGCTTAGGAGTACATAACAAGACACACCACACAATGGGTATGTCAAGTCACTCTCACTAAGTAAAATCATAAGGTGACCAGTCAGGGTCACTCTATTTTGAGAGAATGCTCCAACCATATGGGATCAACATAGGCTTAAAGGAGCGCTCAAACTGAGTGTCTTTACCTCCAAGGCCTAAACTCCGAAGAATACGTTAGGGCCTAACCTTCATGATTCAGGTCCAACCCCTGAAATAATTTTTGCACGAAGACATTGCTCATGAATTATAAAATACCCACGACCTCACACTCGTGTTTCTAACACATTTAAGACATTGTGCTACAATTTAACACTTTAGGTTCCTAACTAGGAATCCTACATTTTCCCTTTTACATTGCGCATAAACACTTTTCTCAAGGTAAAGACCAGTCGGGTTATTGTATAATTCACAGCTCACAACACAAGTATTGTCACATCAAGTGTTAACCACACACTTATTCACAACCAAATCTCATGTCCACAATTTAACCTCTCATAATTGTTATACAAGTGACCTCAATAACTTAAGAGGGGGGGTGAATTAAGTTTAAAAAATTTCTCCTAAAATTTTTTAATTCTCTCTTTAAAAGGAATATGCAGACTTAATATGCAAAAAAAGAAGTAATGTACAATTTACTTGATGCTTCTTTAAATATGCAAAGTAAAATTAAACTGCAATAAATTAAAAGAGTTTAGGGAAGAGAGAATTGCAAACTCAGTTTTATACTAGTTTGGCCATGCCCTGTGCCTACATCCAGTCCTCAAGTAATCTACTTGAGATTTCCACTAACTTGTAAATCCCTTTACCATTTATGAACCATCGAGAGATACCCTTCCCTTTTCAGAGAACTTTACAAATCAAGAGACTCATTGCTTCTTGATTAACAATAGTTTGCTTTGAAGTACAGAATAATGTTTTTCACTCTTTTAGAGAAGAATGATACAACTTGAAGAACTTATAAGAATCCTTAATGACTTTGCAAGTGTTTGGTCAAAGGCTTTCTTGTGAGAGGATAAGACAATGAATGTTCTGAAAAACTCTGAAGAATTTCGAATACAAGTCACATATTTATAGGCCTTTGGTAACCTTTCAAAAAACTTGTGAAGAGTTGTGACTTTTTAGAGTTATTTTCAAAATTTCCTCACTGGTAATCGATTACAGATATGTGGTAATTGATTACACAGTTAATTTTGATGAGTTATGCCTTTTCAATTTGAATTTCAAAATTTTTCGTTACCGATTACAGCTTTTAAAATTCAAATTCAAACTTTCTGAAAGCTTGTTCAAAAACATTTTTGCTTCTGGTAATCGATTACAGCCTCTGGTAATCGATTACCAGAGAGAAAAACATATTTTTCAAAATGAAATATTTACTTAAAAACTTTATAAGATATTTGAAAGCTTAACTTTTAAGGCCAAACCTTTGCAACCTCTTTAAGATATTTTTTTAACATATAAAGGACTATTTGTAAGTCGTTTCTCTTGATTTCTTGATCTTGACTTGAATCAACGTTTGAATAGCTTTTAATCTTTTGGCATCATCAAAATCTTCATATAGCATATGCACTTACAATAATTTCATAATCCATCATCACATGTTTACATGTATCTCACCAATTAACACATGTTCTACCTTGCACTTATACTTAATCTCAATAACAATATTATAATCTCAAAGCAACATGTTATCCCACAATTCATCACATATTCAATTTATCACTTATACACAATTTCAATCATAATTTCATGATCCCAATATAACTATTTATCATGCTAATCTTATCCAAAACACAAAAAAATTATACAAAAATGTTTTTCACAACACGGGGAGTAAAACCCCTCAAACAATTTCACATAATCATACAGAAAGAATTACAATACAATTAACGTCCCAAAATAAACCCCAATTTGATCTTCTAAGGACCCCTACACATGTTCATTCTAATCCCAATTATGATAAACTCATTCCTTACCTCTAAGCGGGCTCACGTGTATAGTTCGATAGTTTTAGCGGCGTCTCTAGCAGTCCCCTACTATTCCTCAAGTTTTTCCTTTGTTTGCTTTGTTAGGGTTTTCAAGCGTTAGAGAGAAGGAGAAGAGATTGTAGCCTCCATTTTGTGGAAGCAATGCCTTCCAAGATTATTTTGATGATGCCAAAGAATCAAGAGTTAAGCAAGATCCAAAGAATCAGGAGTCAAAAAGCTTCAACAATCAAGTTTCAAGATTCAAGAATCAAGAGAAGACTTAATCAAGATAAGTACTAAAAAACGTTTTTCAAAACATTGAGTAGCACAAGAATTTTTCACAAAATCTTTTACCAAAGAGTTTTACTCTCTGGTAATTGATTACCAGAAGGTAGTAATCAATTACCAGTAGCCAACATTGTTTTTCAAACTGATTTACAAAGTTGTAATCGACTACCATAATCATGTAATCGATTACCAATGTTTTAAAACGTTTAAGATTTCAAATTTCAAGAGTCACAACTAGTGATAAAACATTTTCAAATCATTTTAAACTTGTGTAATCGATTACACAATACTTGTAATCGATTACCAGAGTTTCTAAACGTTTTGATTTTCAAATTTAAACATGAAGAGTCACATCTGTTGATGTGTACTCGATCACACCTTGATGGTAATCCATTACCAGTGACTGATTTCGAAAAATAAATTTCCAAAAGTCACAATTCTTAAAGTGACTTGTTTCTGAAGATTTTTTCAAAAGTCACAAGTGACTAGTTTTCAAAAGAGTCACAATTTTAAAAGGTGACTAGTTTTAAATAAATTGTCAAGAGTCACAAACTTTAACATGAGTCATCAAATGATTATAAATATGTGGCCATGGCATGAATTTCAATAACATTTTTTTTATAGAACTTTCTGATTCATTTCTCTTCATCTTTCTAAGAGTTTTTGTTCAATACTTTCTCTTTCAAGAAAAGTTCATTGACAAAAAACTTGTGCTACTCTTCTTCTTCATTCACTTCTCCCTCTTGCCAAAAGAATCGAAGGACTAATCGCCTAAGTTCTTTTGTGTCTCCCTTCTCCCTCTTCCAAGAGAATTCAAAGGACTAATCGCCTAAGTTCTTTGTTTCCTGAAGGAAACTCCATCCATAGGCCACCTATCTTTAATGGTGAGGGTTACCACTATTGGAAAACCCAAATGCAAATCTTTATTGAAGCCATAGATTTAAACATTTGGGAAGCAATAGAAATAGGACCTTATGTACCCATCATAGTAGATGCAAGCACTAGCACAACAACAGAAAAACCTAAAGATAAATGGACTGAAGAAGATAGAAGAAGAATCCAATATAATCTTAAAGCCAAAAACAATATTACTTCTGCCCTATGAATAGATGAATATTTTAGAGTTTCAAACTGTCTAAATGCAAAGGAGATGTGGGATACACTATAACTCACACATGAAGGCACCACTGATGTTAAGAGATCTGGGATTAATACATTGACCCATGAATATGAACTCTTTAGGATGAACACAAATGAGAACATCCAAAGCATGCAGAAAAGATTCACACACATAGTAAACCACCTTGCCTCCTTAGGAAAAACCTTTCCAAATGAAGATTTAATCAATAAATTTTTGAGATGCTTAAGTAGGGAATGGCAGCCCAAGGTAACTGCCATTTCTGAAAGTAAAGATCTTTCCTCTATGTCTCTTGCCACTCTTTTTGGCAAATTGCAGGAACATGTAATGGAAATTCAACGTCTCAACCAAAATGAAGAGACCAACAAAAGGAAAAGAAGCATAGCACTCAAAGCCTCCTCCTCAATGCAAGAAGAAGAAGAAGAAGAAGAAGAAGAAGAAGAAGAAGAAGAAGAAGAATCTGATGATGAAGAGGACTTCTCACTCTTTGTGAAGAAGTTTCATAAATTCCTTAAAAATAGAAGAATGGAGAGAAGCCATAACTTCAACAATGGGAAGAGATCTCAAGAAGTTTCTCCAACACTTAAATGCTATAAGTGTAATCAACCCGGTCACATAAAGGCAAACTGCCCCTCAAATGCGTCAGGGCCCGAGAAGAATGAGAAGAAAAGCTATAAAGAAAGAAGATCCAAGAAGGCGTATATTGCTTGGGATGACAATGACTCATCCGATGGTTCGGAGAAGGAGATCAACTTTCTATCCAAGGACTATGAAAGTGATGATAACATCTCTCGAGAAGTTTAAGCAAGAAAAACAAAAGTCTGACTTCCATCTTTAAAGATCTAAGCACTTGAATCATGAAAAAGGTAACATAAAAAATCATTGTCTTTTAAATTAAGTTGGTTGAAATTTTTTATTTCATTTAACTTGTTTATATGATGACTAACAAAATTTTATTTGTTTGTCTTGTTTGATTGCTATAATGAGTTTGTGCTCATATGTTTAGTTGAGTTATCTTCCTTTCTCAAAATATGAAGCTTATAATTAAAATAAATCTAAATGGTTGTTGATGCCATGATCTATATCTTTCAATTGTTGTATGATTACTTGTATGATATGTTTAGAAGTATTTGATTGATTGCTCATGTTTTTCCAAAACCATTATATTATATAAAATTATTTTTGATATATTAAAACTTTCTATGTTCATCTTGGTAAGTGTTGATTTTTTGTTGTTTTAGAAGAAGTGTCTAGTAATCGATTACCTTCTCATGTAATCGATTACAGGCAGTTAGGCTAAGTGTAATCGATTACAACATTCCTGTAATCGATTACAGAGCGTCTGTGTCTATAAATTTGAAATTTTAGAAACCACGAGAACACGATTTCTGCAGCAACTCGACCCCAAAATCCCTAAAACTTCATAACTCGATTTCTCCCTCAATTCTCAACCAAATCACGTCCCACAAAGCCCAAAATTCATCATTTCTCATTCTCTTTCATCTCCACCGATTAAAACTTCCAAAAACACCTCCAAATGGCATAATCATCGAAGAAGCGAAAGGGGGTTGCGATTTCATCTGCAGTTACCGGAACTCGAAACCACGGAACACCCAAAGCACAGACATCTCAAATTCCTCCCTCCATATCATCTCCTACATTGTTTTCCTCGGAAGAACAACGTATCCGGTACAATTCTCTTTTCTCTTCTCGTTCCATTATCGATCCTAAGTTCATAGACTTAGCTTTCTTTGATGATGAAGTGTTTGATTGCTTTCAAGCATTTCAAAATTCTGGTTTAATTCAGTTTATCTCCATGAAACTTCCTTTTTACCCTGAATTGGTTAAAGCCTTCTATTCTAACTTGGAAATTCAAGAAGATTCCTTGATTTCCGAAGTTTATGGGATTAAGATGGTCATAGACCAGTCCCTTTTCTTTGAACTCACTCAATTATCCAGTGACGGTGTACCATTTGAGGGTACACTTGATGATGAGTGGAAGTTTGATTTTTCTGTGGCTGATGCCCGCCAGATGGTTTGCACCAACCAAGCGGATATGACCGGATGGCTTATTGCCAGTTCATTGGCATTCGAATGCTGCATCATGCACTACTTGATTGTGCACATCCTACTCCCTAGATCTTCCAACCTTGCATAGGTTTCTGAGGAAGATTTGATAATCATGTGGGTTTTCTTAACCGGTCGTCAAATTGACTGGGCCCATCTTATGAGATATCGCATGCATAAGGCATCGCGATCAAATGCTCCACTCCCATATCCCCATCTGATTACCTTGTTTCTACAACATTTTAATGTCCCTCTTGACTCTGAGCCCTTTGTCAAAGTCAAGAGATCCTTCTCTATCGGTGCAAATGTAGTCTCTTCCTTCGGATACCGCAAAGAGAGGGATGGCTCTTGGGTGAAGAAGGATGCTCCAGTACAGGCCGCTGGAGACCGTTCTCCATCACCACATTCTCAGAGAGATGACTCTTCATCTCTTATGCACAACATTCTTGACAGACTGGATGGACTCCACACCTTTGTTGGAGAGTGCTTTGACTCGCTGGACAGCCGTATTGATGCCATGGATGCATGATTTGCAGGGATGGATACACGTATCACCAAGCTTGAGGAGGATGTTAGTTTTGTTCGTCAGTGCTTTGACCTTCCACCACCATCCTCATAGACTTAGATTATTATATTTTGTTTCTGAAGCCTTGTATTTGGATATATTTTTATGACATTTGAACACTTAGTATTTCTTTTAATATTTGCATAGTATGACTGAACATGATGATTATATTTACTTGCTTTTGGTTGTTTATGGTTATGTGTGTTAAACTTAAATATTTTTGATGATATATATGCCTAGTGGTATGTACTTACATTTGGTATTGTGTTGTATGTATGTTTTCGAATTATTCATGTATGTTTTATTTTATGCACTTTTGCCTTTTTGATGTTGCCAAAAGGGGAGAGAAATGAGTATTTTAGAAATCAAGATATTATATTTTCAAAACTTTAAAATTAAGCATAAATTCAAAAAGAAAGGGGGAGAAAGAGATGAGTGAACGATAGAACAAAACTTGTATGTATTCTCTTGATTTCAGGATTGTCATCATCAAAAAGGGAGAGATTGTGGAAGCAATGCCTTCCAATGATTATTTTGATGATGCCAAGGAATCAAGAGTTAAGCAAGTTCCAAAGAATTAGGAGTCAAAAAGCTTCAACAATCAAGTTTCAAGATTCAAGAACAATCAAGTTTCAAGATTCAAGATTCAAGAACAATCAAGTCTCAAGAACAATCAAGATCAAGATTCAAGACTCAAGATTCAAGAATCAAGAGAAGACTCAATCAAGATAAGTACTAAAAAAAAGTTTTTCAAAACATTGAGTAGCAGAAGAATTTTTCACAAAATCTTTTACCAAAAAGTTTTACTCTCTGGTAATCGATTACCAGAAGGTAGTAATCAATTACCAGTAGCCAACATTGTTTTTCAAACTGATTTACAAAGTTGTAATCGATTACCATAATCATGTAATCGATTACCAATGTTTTAAAACGTTAAGATTTGAAATTTCAAGAGTCACAACTAGTGATAAAACATTTTCAAATCATTTTAAACTTGTGTAATCGATTACACAATACTTGTAATCGATTACCTGAGTTTCTAAACATTTTGATTTTCAAATTTAAACATGAAGAGTCACATCTGTTGATGTGTAATCGATTACACCTTGATGGTAATCGATTACCAGTGACTGATTTTGAAAAATAAATTTCCAAAAGTCATAATTCTTAAAGTGACTTGTTTCTGAAGATTTTTTCAAAAGTCATAAGTGACTAGTTTTGAAGAAATTGCCAAGAGTCACAAACTTTGACGTGAGTCATCAAATGATTATAAATATGTGACCATGACATGAATTTCAATAACGCTTTTTTACAGAACTTTCTGATTCATTTCTCTTCATCTTTCTAAGAGTTTTTGTTCAATACTTTCTCTTTCAATAAAAGTTCATTGACCAAAAACTTGTGTTACTCTTCTTCTTCATTCACTTCTCCCTTTTGCCAAAAGAATCGAAGGACTAATTGCCTGAGTTCTTTTGTGTCTCCCTTCTCCCTCTTCCAATAGAATTCAAAGGACTAACCGCCTAAGAATTCTTTTGATTCTTCCCTTCCCCTTAAACAAAAGATTTCAAAGGACTAACCGCCTAAGATATCTTTTGTTTCCCCTTACAAAGATTCAAAGGACTAACCGCCTGAGAATTCTTTGTCCTAACACATTGGAGGGTACATCCTTTGTGGTACAAGTAGATGGCACATATACTTGGGTTGTTATACTGAGAACAAGAGAGGGTACATCTCTTGTGGATCAGTTCAAGTGGAGGGTACATCCACTTGGTTGTTCAAAGAGAACAAGGGAGGGTACATCCCTTGTGGATCTTTGGCTTGTAAAGGATTTTTCAAGGTTGAAAGAAATCTCAAGAACCGTTGGTTGCTTGGGGACTGGATGTAGGCACGGGTTGTTGCCGAACCAGTATAAATATTGTGTTTGTCTTCTTCTTCCCTACACTCTTTAATTTCTATTGTATACTTTTAATTGCCGCTTTTACTTTTGGATAAGTTTATGTTTCTGTTCTTTACTTTCTTAACTTGGTAGTAAAAGCCTAGTTGAATCTAGTAACATTAAGAAGGATAAATATTTAATTAGTCACGACACATTAATAATTAATTCAACCCCCCCCCTTCTTAATTATTCTGAGGCCACTTAATCCAACACATTTTACTGTCAACGTGCGAGACTAATTTCTCTCTGCAAAAACATTTTTTTCGCAAATCCCAACAGCGAGACTATGCAAAAATGAGTTCTGAAGGTGATATCCAAATTTCATGATGATCCAACGGTTGAAGAGTCCAGGATTGTAGTTTTACTGAGACTATTTTTGGGTCTCTACGGGATAAGAGAAAGCTACGATGCGAAAGACATTTCTCTTACCTCAAACATTGCGGTGTCCAAATTTTATGACGATCCAACAGTTAACGAGTCTGGGATCGTCATTTAACTAGACAGGTTTAGGTGTTTGCGGGAAAAGAGAGGGTATTGGAAGAGGAAAAAGGAAAAAACCAAATTGAGATTCACTCCAGGAAAAACTGACCTAACGCGTCTCTATTTATCACTAGGGTATTCACAGTCCATTATTTATTGTATTTTTTTTATTTTATAAACAAGAACTCTATTTTATTTCCTATCAAATGAATAAATAAAATATCTTTTTTATTTTCTTTCAAACCATCATTTTAATTAATAAAATTATTTCTCCTTATTGATTTAATTATAAAATCCTCATCATTTTTCTAAAACTATTTATTTTTAAAGAAAAAAACAAAATTAATTTATTTTATAAAAAATGAGGCGTTACACTAAATACCAAGCACACATTGCAACAATAATCTATCAAATTTCACATAAATTTTCACTCTAGTCCCGAATCCCAAATAAACCAAAACAAAAATCAAGAACACAAGACTATCAGAACAAGTGTAGAAAAACAATAGAAGAAATATTGAAACAGCACAGCATCACCACGTTGGAGGCGGCAACTTCCCTCATTTGCCACCACACAGTCACCATCCAAAAAAATGGGGGGGGGGGGGGGGGGGGGGGAAAAAGCCTTTGGTGTTTTTAGAGCAAAAATGGGAGAAGTGCGAGCGAGAACAATGAGTGGAGAGAAAAAAACATTAACAACATTAATCTTTAACTTAACGAAAGTGTGAATGTATAAATACAATTTTTTGATGATGCCAAAGTATAATTAAACAAGATTGTTTCAAGAAACATTCAAGGTTAAGCAAACAGAGATTGCTTCAAGATTAAATCAAGAAGAAGAAAACAAAGATCAAGAAGAAAGCTAAGTCTTAGTATATCTTTGTTAAAAGAGTCTCTTAGTGATTGTAAAGGTTTGGCCTCACAACATAGTTTTTAAATTGATTATAAAAAGGTTTTAGAATATTTTTAACATTTTCTGAAAAATACATTTTTTCACTGGTAATCAATTACCAGACATTGTAATTAATTACCAGAAGTAAAATTATTTTAAAAAGCTTTTTCAGAAATTTCAAATTTCAAATTTCAAATTTCAATTTACAATTTTCAATTTGAAATTTGTAAATGTGAATGTATGAAAACAGGTTTTTGATGATGCCAAAGTATAATCAAACAAGATTGCTTCAAGAAACATTCAAGGTTAAGCAAACAGAGATTGCTTTAAGACTAAATCAAGACCAAGAAAACAAAAATCAAGAAGAAAGCTAAGTCATACTCTATATTTGTTAAAAGAGTCACTTAGTGATTGCAAAGGTTTGGCCTCACAACATAGTTTTTAAATTGATTATAAAAAGGTTTTAGAATATTTTTAACATTTTTTGAAAAAGACATTTTTTCACTAGTAATCGATTATCAGACATTGTAATTGATTACCAAAAGTAAAATTATTTTAAAAATCTTTTTCAGAAATTTTAAAATTTGAAATTTGAAATTTGAAAGTTGAAAATTGAAATTGAAATTTGAAATTTGAAATTTGAAATTCGAAATTTGAAAATTTAAAATTTGAAATTTGAAATTTGAAAATTTAAAATTTGAAATTTGAAATTTGAAAATTTCAAAAAATCTTTTTGAAAAGACACATCTCTTCAAACCATTTTGAAAAGGCACGATAGGTCTATATATATGTGTCTGACTTAAAAAAAAAACAAGAGATTTTAATAAAAGAACTTAATTACCAAATGCTCTCTCAACAACTATTGGACAAACACTTGTAAATCTATTGAGAATTCTTCTAGGATCTTCAATTTGTATCATCTACTCTAAAGGAGAAGAATCTTTCTATTCATCTCTTAAACTCAGTTGTAATCAAGAGATTGGTTGTCTCTTGGATTGTGAGAATCTTGAACACAAGGGTGGGGGATCCCAAGGTGTGTTCAAAGTCTGTAAAGGATTTACAGAGATAGTGGAAAATCTCAAGTGGAATGCTTGAGGACTAGACGTAGGCATGGGAAGTGGTCGAACCAATATAAATTGAGTTTGCATTTCTCTCTTCCCTTATCTCATTTATTTTATTGCAATCAATTTTGTCTTGCACGTTTAAAGAACATCGATTAAATTGATTATTGCTTCTTATTCTACATTCTGAGTCTATCATTTAAAAGGGGGTTAAAGTTTGTTAGTGGGAAAATTTTAAAACTTAATTCACCCCCTCTTAAGTTATTGAGGCCACTTGTCCAACAAGTGGTATCAGAGCTTGATTCTTGTATAAAGTTTAGAAACTTCAAGAATAATTATGGTCTCATCAAACTTTCTATTTCCTGAAGGAAACTCCATTAATAGGCCTCCTATATTTAATGATGTGGGTTATCATTACTGGAAAACCCGTATGCAAATCTTCACAGAGGCTATAGATTTAAACATCTGTAAAGCCATTGAAATTGGTCCCTACATCCCTACAATGGTAGTAGGCAATGAAACTATAGAAAAACCCAGGGAACAATTGGATGAAGAAAAAAAAAGAAAGGTACAATATAACTTAAAGGCCAAAAACATAATTACCTCTGCATTAGGCATGGATGAATACTTTAAAGTATCAAATTGTAAGAATGCAAAAGAGATGTGGGATACATTACAAGTAACCCATGAAGGAACAACTGATTTAAAGAGATCTAGAATAAACACCCTAACTCATGAATATGAACTTTTTAGAATGAATCAAAATGAGACCATACATGATATGCAAAAGAGATTCACACATATAGTAAATCATCTTGCATCATTAGGAAAGATATTTCCTAATGAGGATCTCATTAATAAAGTTCTAAGATGTTTAAGCAGGGAATGACAACCAAAGGTAACTGTAATTGTAGAATCAAGAGATCTCACTAACATGTCTCTTGCAACTCTTTTTGGAAAGCTTCAAGACCACAAATAGAACTTATGAGACTAAATCAACATGAAGAAAATGACAAGAAAAAGAAAGGAATTGCACTTAAAGCCTCATCTTCTTCTATTCATGAGGAAAATGACAAAGAAGATTCAAATGAAAAGAACTTAGAAGAAGATGATGATTTCAGTCTCTTTGTGAAGAGATTCAATAAATTTCTTAGAAACAAAGGAAATCAAAGGAGATCAAACTTCAATCCAAAGAAGAAAGGAGAAGATTCCTCCTTAGTTCCAAAATGCTATGAATGCGATCAACCTGGGTACTTGAGATTTGATTGTCCTGTCTTTAAAAGAAGAATGAAAAATCCAACAAGAAAAATTCAAAGGTAAGAAAGAAAAGAAAGCATACATCACTTGAAACGATAATGACATGGATTCGTCAAGTGATTCAGAAAATGAAATCATAAATCTGGGTCTCATGGCCAAAGACTATGAAAGCGGAGAAGAACAAAGTTGATACATTGATAGTGGTTGCTCCAAACACATGGCGGGAGATGCATCAAAGTTTATTCATATTTCTCCCAAAAATAATGAACATGTGACCTATAGAGACAGCAACAAAGGTAAAATTCTTGGAGTTGGAAAAGTAGGTACAAATCGTTTTACCTCTGTAGAAAATGTTTTACTTGTTGATGGTCTTAAGCATAGTTTACTAAGTATTCATCAATTATGTGATAAAGGCTTTTTGGTATCATTTGATTCTCATAATTGCTTTTGATGAGACTAACTCTTTTTAAGCCAAGAAATGGTACTTTGAACGGTATGACATGCTTTGCTCTATTAATTCATTATAAATTGTTGAATATTTTTCTTCTCTCTGCTCATTATAAGGGGATTATTATGAGACAGTTTTTTATATGAAATCTATGAAATCTTCAACTATTTCATGTAAGCAATGATTGCAAAATCAAGGGGGAGTGAACTACACAAATAGATATTCTTCTTACTCCTAACCTATAGATGGTTGTCATCATCAAAAAGAGAAAGAATGTGAATCATGCCGGTTTCGATGATGCCAAAAAGAATTTATTTGATAATGTTTATCATCATAAAAAAGGAGGACAATGTGAATCATGCTTTGATGATGTCAAAAAGAATTTACTTAATAATAATTGTCATTATAAAAAAAAAATGGGAGAATGAATGTATGAATACAAGTTCAAGTTTATTTTTTATGATGTCAAAGTATAATCAAACAAGATTACTTCAAGAAGCATATTCAAGGTTAAGTAAACAGAGATCCCTTCCAAGACCAAGAAAACAAAAATCAAGAAGAAAGCTAAATCTTAGTCTATCTTGAAAGTCTTTTAGTGATTGCAAAGATTTGACCTCACAACAGTTTTTAAATTAATTATAAAAAGTTTTAGAATATTTTTAACATTTTATGAAAAAAAAAACATTTTTTCATAGGTAATTGGTTACCAGACATTGTAATTGATTACCAGATGTAAAATCATTTTAAAAAACTTTTTCAAAAAATTTGAAATTTGAAAATTGAAAATTGAAAATTAAAATTCAAAATTCAAAATTTCAAATTTGAAATTTAAAAATTTCAGAAAAACTTGAAAAAACACATCTCTTTAAACCTTTTTGAAAAGAAATGATGGACTTATATGTGTCTGACTTAAAAAAGAAAGATTTAAAAAAAAAAAAACTTAATTGTCAAATGCTCTCACTATTGACGCCAAACACTTATAAATCTATTAAAAATTCATCTAAGATCTTCAATTTATAAGAGGGAAGAATCTTTCTAACTCAATTGTAATTAAGAGACTGATGATTGTCTCTTGAATTGTGATAATTCTTCTTCATTAAAATGAATTTTTCAAAAGATAAAAATTAAAATGAATTTTTTAAAAGATAAAAGATCAAAATAAACTAAAAAAATAAAATAAAAGACCAAATAGAGATCGTTTGATCGACAATAAATAAATAAAAGCACAAAGATTTTCACAACCCAAATCAAAATCTTACCTAAAGATCACCTCAACCAGTACTAACTTTATCATTGATTAAAAATAAACAAAATGGATTTCAATAGTTTAATAAATAACTTCCCAATCAAAACATTTAAAACATCAACTACAAATAATTTAAGTGAATATTAAAAAGACCTCATTAAAATTCGGTCTAAATATACATCGGCCGACCGTGGATATCATAGTATATGTCGGCACGACATTTCTATTCCAAGCAATACTGTAGAAAGTAACTCTGCACTATTAATCCATGGTCTTAGTCAGTATCACGGTCCAACTAGAACCTATAGTAGCAAAAGGGTACCCAGAAAATAGACCAATTTACAGGATCCTGCAAATTCTAGAATCAATGATATTCTTGTCTGAATCAATAGCATTAGCTAGAGATAGCCAACGGTGTTTCCATAGAGACTCGGCCAAGTTCTTCATCTTCTCCCCTTCTGCCTGTCTCTTTTCTTGGACACTAAGTACTTCTGCATATGCACCTATGACATTAAGCAACATTGATAAGCATGCAGATAATGAGCCTTAAAATTGAATATTACAACATAATATTTTTCAGTGGGACTAGTCAGTCTGATGCTGACATTCTTCTTGGGAAATCTATCATTTTAGTTTTCTGTTTTTTGTTTCTTGTTGATGTTTTATAGAATAGAAGGATGGGTTGAGGCAATGGAGACGGGTATAAGGAGACTAATGAACAGTTTCAAAGGATTAACGATATATGAACAGTTTCAAAGGATTGAAGACATGTTAATTGAGTGATTGAGAAATATTCAGTCAAGATAGGGTTGAGGCAATGGAGACGGGGTACAGGGAGACTAATGAACAGTGTGAAGACATGTTAAGTGAGTTATGGAGAAATATTCAGTCAAGATAGGATGGAGCCCAACTATCTTGCAAGCTCAATGCAAATGTTAACTTATATACTCTTCAAAGACTCTTCTCCTAGGCAATGTGAGACGTGTTCTTTTTAAAATATCAATCTTCTGAAATACTCCCAAAACTCATTGATCAGGTTGTCACATCATAGATTACGGTAGTATAGTGGATTAAAGAATTTGTCACACCTGTTGCAAGAGCTGCTATATCACTTCTATCTACCAATGGTGCAGCATCTACAAAAAGAAAGTTTGGTTTCAATATGCATTCATTATAACCAGGTAGATATTTTATAGACACAACATGGACTATGGAATCAAATACTACCTTCAGACTCAGTTTCCATTGTTGGAACCTTCAAAATATCTATCACTTTTCGGTAGAGACCCTGTCAATCATTCTTATATTATAAGAATTGTTTGAATTACAATAAAAATAGTTTGAATTGTTTGCATATAGCAGCAAAAATATATCAGTTCATAGCACCTATGCTTCAGAATGAGAACTAAAGTTAAAGTTGATCAAATTCCATAGTTAAGAAACCAGCGATTGGAGAGTTTCAACCTCTTGAACTAACAGCGAACTTGAATGTTCCTGGATTGCTTTACGCCGATACAAAAGAGCAATGCTTGTTAAGGCAACCCCCACCGTAGGATGTTTAGAGTCTTCAACAAATAGACAGAGCCACACAATACATTAGTCAATATACCATCACCGAGCTCAGTGATAAATATTGTAAATTGAGTTTAGGAATAAGACAAAAAGAATAGACAAGTCACCTCCATAGGCTTCCTCTGCCCTACTTAATGCCTGTGTCAAATGGCACTCTGCATTAGAGTAGTTACTGAAACAACAGTTATATTAGTGATGTATATCACCTAGGTCAACATATAAAAGGAAGGTTGTGGTACGGCTAAGGAAAACCAAACAAAAATGATTATTAAACCTACCCCATAAGTAATTCCAGCTGTCCTAAAGCAAACATGGACCCTACAATTAATTCGTCCACGCTCATGTTACCAGCTCCTAAGTATGGTCTGCCAGCATTTTTTACTTCAATAGCCCCTTGTACGACATTTCGGTAAACCTCCTTTGCCATTGGATAGTTCCCTATCTTATGTAGGAATTCCGCATATGATAGACCAGCAGTACCTACAAAACCAAACATCAATTCTGGTGTCAAAGAATGCCAGCTCCAGTCCCTCATGAACAGGAACATACATACCATCACAATACTTCTCGCGGAGAGACTTGTCGAAGAAATCTTCAGCTGCACCAAGCACATAATTAGCACTCATCAAGGGTAACAGCAACAAACAGATAGACCTTAAGCACAACCTGAGTCAGCATTGCCATTGACAAGTTCAATCAGCCCTTTTAGTGCTTTAGCACGAACAAATTGTGCCTCATAATCTACAAATCGTTCCTCATATTCTAGTGGTTTCTCTTGATTCTCCACCATCTTCATGCACTTATCAGCAACCACTGCTGCCAAATCATCCTACATGAAAAAAATAACACTGAAAAACATGAACAGTGCTGCAAAAAGCAGTCAAACCAAGCATTTTACCATCGTTTTGCAAATACCAACCTGCCTCATCAATAGATGAAGCCCAGCCTGAGTTTCAAGAGCAGCAACTACAACAAAAATCCAACATAGAACTCAAAATCGTTGGCATAATAATAATAATAATAATAATAGAAGTGCTAGCAACACATTCTCGGACACACTCTTTATTATTGGTTAAAATTTGTTAAAAACTACAAAATCACAAGTAAGGTTTATTAAATAAAAAGAGAGACCTACACAATTTTATGATTTTCAAGAACTTTTAGTTGATAGTAAAAAGTGTGTTAAAAAGAGTATAATACCGACATTTTATTGAAAAAAAAAAAACTTACCTCTAACACCCAAGTAAGAATTTGTTAACTCTTGAACACCCTCTAGCTTCTCAATCGCTTCTGCGTACTCTCCTCTGAGAAAAGTTAACACAAAATATATATCTCCAACGGTTCAAACAATCATCCAAAAAAAATATGAGCTCCAACATGAGAACAAAGACACACACCGACGAAGGTAAGCAAACAATCAAAGAGAATATACCTTTCAAACAACAAAGTGGACATAGCAAGCATGGCCATTCCCTTCGAATTCTCGCGCTTTGGCTCCTTGCCCTCAGTCAACTCATTGGTAATGCAAATCTTCAACACAGACAAGCCCATCCTGTACGCCCCAACTAGAGAAACAGACAAAAAACCAAAAGGACATTAACTTTGACTGAAAAACACAAATGGGTCACCTAAAAACAAGGTTCCTGAAAAAATAGCGAAAAGGGATGCTACACGTGAGACTCACGTGACCTATCGGTCCTCCAGTGCCTCAAGGCGTAGTTGATCATCTTGATGGCGTCGGGGACGACCATGTTGGCCTCCAATTCCAAGCCATTGGTGAATGGTCGGAACGATGAAGAGGGAATTGGAGAGAGTCTTGTGGGTAATAGTGGGTTTGCAGTGAGGGCAGTAGAAGAGGAAGAAAACCTAGATGATAGCTTTGATGCTATGCGAAGCATGGTTGGAGGAAATAATGTGAGGGGTTTCAGAATGGGTTTAGAATGATGTGAAGAGAAAGAGAGGGTTCAGGGTTTTCAGAGGTTTGAGATCTTTCTTCTTAACCTAGGTGTAGATGGGATTCGAAGATAGTTGAGTTTGTTGTTTTATTTTGTTATTGGTTTGCGACTAAGTTTATTTGTTGATAAACAAGCGGCATCTAAATCGTGACTCAGTTTTATTTGTAAGAATAGTTGTTTCTGCTCTCCTTTTATACTAAGGCGCTTCCCCTTCTTATTTTTTATCCCCAAACTACCCTTTAATCAGACTGTCATCTCTTTCTTTATTTGTAACGTCTATCTTTATATAAACAAGGTCCGGGATAGCCTAGCCTATGTATGAAGTCGTGGTTCACTGCAATTCCCGTATAAAAATGTCAATTTGTGTTATAGTGTTTTATTAAACGACATTAATTATTTTAAAATTTAAATGTTAATATAAGATTAATGTTTCAAATGAATAATAAATAAATAATTAATAAATATATTATATTATTATGTGTCACTGGCTCTTATCATTTTAATCATAAGCCTTCATCAAACCTATTTTTCTTTTCTCTTTCTCCTTTATTCATCATCAACATAAATCAAATTCGTCATTGTCAATCAACATTTATTATTTTTTTATCTTTTGCATTTAATTTGTTTCAGTTTTCCTTGAATGAATGTTTCTTGGGCTGTTTGGATTTTGTTGAGGTTTCACTTCAATTTTTTTAGTATTTTGTATGATATAGAAATAATCATAATTTAGACGTTTACTTATTCCTACTTAGTAAGTACTTAACAATCAATTTTAAATATTATACTATCAACTTTAACATATTATTAAAACCAGCTTCAATTTTAAATTTGTTTTTACCGTAATCATTGTCAATTTATTAATGTTTAATTAATAAACATATATTTTTCTTATTTTTGTTAATTTTCATTTCAAATTAAATTAGTATATCATAATAAAAACCATAATGTGCATAGATTAATTTAATGTCAATATTAGGAAAATCGTGACATGCACTATTCTTTAGTATAAAGATTTCAAAATAAAGATAGTAAGACAATGGGTATGATAAAGTAAGTTATAGTATTAAAAAAAGAAAATAACTCACACTAATAGCGTAAAATAATTTATACATTTTGAAAAAATAAAAAAATCTTTAACTGTAGTTAATTTTTTTTATCAAAAATAAGTTTCATACTTGAATCAAAGAGAGATATTTCAAATTTTTATTGAAGAGTTAGATATTTTAATTATGTTAGTTAAAAAAATAAGATTAATGTTTCAAACGAAAAATAAATAAATAATTAATAAATATAATTTAATATTAATCATCATCAAAATTGTAGGTACTTAATCATTGAAAAGACTTTACTAAAGTAATGAGCACGCTTTAGTTCAAACTATTTAAAAGCATATTCAATTAAGATATGAAAATAATCATAATTTAGACATTGACTTATTCCTAACTAGTAGGTATTTAACAATCAATTTTAAAAATTATAATATCAATTTTAACCTATTATTAAAACCAACCAACTTCAATTTTGTATTTGTTTTTGCCATAATCATTGTCAATTTATTAATGTTTAATTAATAAGCATACTTTATTCGTATTCGTATTTTTGTTAGTTTTCATTTTAAATTATTAAGTACTTAACAATCAATTTTAAATATTATGTTAGGATATGAAAATAATCATAATTTTCAAATTAACAAGCATATTCGATTACAATATGGAAATAATAATCATGATTTAGACATTGACTTATTCCTAATTAGTAGGTACTTAACAATCAATCTTAAGTATTACAATATCAATTTTAACATACTATTAAAACCAACTTCAATTATGTATTTGTTTTTGTCATAATCATTGTCAATTTATTAATGTTTAATTAATAAGCATATTTTTTATTCGTATTTTTGTTAATTTTCATTTCAAATTAATAAGTATTTAACAATCAATTTTAAATATTCTGTTATGATATGAAAATAATAATAATTTTCAAATGCATGAGTATAGAGATTTTAAAAAAAATAGTAAAGACAATAGACATGATAAAGTAAGTTATAATATGAAAAAAAAATAACTCACACACTAATACCGTAAAATAATTTATATATTTTGAAATGGTACCAAACATGCTTCAGGTATATGGCTAACCTATCTTTCCACCCAAAAATGTCAACATCAAGACCGGCTTACGTGGCAATTTTTTTATGTTTATACGCTTTTTTATATTTTTTTTTAAATTAAAAAATGAAATTAATTTGGTACCTTTGTAATTAATGCAGAGTACCAATAATGATACATTTCACGCTTCTCCATTTCACACTGACGTGACTCATTTCACGCATTAATTATGACACCATTATCAATGCACATGCATTAATTGTAGCACAATTATTGATACACCAAATATGGTACCAATGACGTGACCCATTTCACGCATTAATTGTGGCACCATTATCAATGCATGTGTATTAATTGTAACACCATTATCGATGCACCAACTACGATATCAATGACGTGACCCATTTCACGCATTAATTGTGACACCATTTCCCCAACGTTTGCATTTTCCAAACACTTTTATATTTTAAATTTGTTTCTGAACTAAGTGAACTCGAAGGGTTTTCGTGATATGCTCACATTTGAATCCTCTCCATTTTCCATTTTTATTCCTCTCCATTCATTATACTGATTAACAATAAATATGGATAACGCACGAAAATCGTAAAAGGTTAGCGCTTAATATACTAAGTAAATTACTAGAGTATATATATGAATTAATAGACTAAATATTCGCTGAGGTGCAAAAGATTATCATGGGAAATTAAAAAGATTATCATTATATTATCAATAATAAATATGGATGACCCATGGGACAAACATATTATTTTTCATGTTGACGTCATGGGACCTCTCATACGTTTTTTTATAATTGTTTGTTCGTGAATTTATGGAAAAGATTATCATTATACTGATCAGCAATAAATATGGATGACGCACGATAACGGTAAAAGGTTAGCACTTAATATACTAAGTAGATTATTAGAGTATACTGAGGTGCAAAAGATTATCATGGGAAGTAAAAAAGATTATCATTATATGATCAGCAATATATATGGATGACCCACGGGACAAACATATTATTTTCCATGTTGATGTCATGAGACCTCTCATACGTTTTTTTTATAATTGTTTGTTCGTGAATATATGGAAAAGATTATCATTATACTGATCAACAATAAATATGAATGAAGCACAGTAAGCGTCAAAGGTTAGCGCTTAATATACTAAGTAGATTATTAAAGTATATATATAGATTAATAGACTAAATATTTGCTGAGGTGCAAAAGATTATCATGGGAAGTGAAAAAGATTATCATTATATGATCAACAATAAATATGGATGACGCACGGAAACCTTAAAAGGTTAGCGCTTAACATACTAAGTAGATTATTAGAGTATATATATGGATTAATAGACTAAATGTTTGCTGAGGTGCAAAAGATTATCATGAGAAGTGAAAAAAATTATCATTATATGATCAACAATAAATATGGATGACCCACGAGACAGACATATTACTTTTCATGTTGATGTCATGGGACCTCTCATACATTTTTTTTTATAGTTGTTTGTTCGTGGATATATGGAAAAAATGATCATTAATGTATTTGTCATATCCAGTTTTTTTTCATAGTCAACTATATGTTGCACTTTCACGAGTGCAAAGTAAAAAATGACTGCATATTCTTATTCATGATAAATAAGGCATTGCAAAAAATACTACCATTAATGTAATATACAAAGAAGTATATGCAAACTTATAAATAGGTATGCTTACCAAATTGTTATACTTATAAGTCCTACATTCTCAACCTACTACATTTTCCTTTGACATCATTTTCAACATGTCATTATTTAATTTACAAAATTTCCACATATAATACATTTAGTTCTTTATGTTGCAACATCACATAACCAAGGCAACAATTGGATGTTTGTTATTATATCACCTCCACTAAAGTATATTGATTTTAAATGTCTACTTTTTAGGTGAATATTGGTGTATATAATACCATTGTCATACTTATGGTTATTAAATGATCACTAACTGTATCCACAAATCTAATCAACTCATTTATCTCTCTTTATTGTGCAGCCTCTCTTTCATTACTACAACAACACCATCCAACAATATACAATAGCATTATGTTTGTTTGTATTCTTACTTTATGTTACTTTTTCTAAACATAGCTCAACATTATGATCATACAAATGAAAATCGTTATTGACCTTTGCTCGTGTGTTGGTAATATTCAAATAGGAGTATGAGCCCGTGCATCTGCACGGGCAAAACACTAGTTTTTCTAGAAAAAAGCCCTTCCCCATCCTTCTACCCTGACCATGAGACCCCTTCCTACCTCGTCTTTGATTTTGTTCATGAGACCCCTCTAGCATCACCCATTCACACGACCCTAACCACCATGAATTCAATTTTTCGCACACTCACCTTCGGTGTCACCCCAACCTTGGGCCTAAGCTCAAAGTGAGCATGGAAGTGGTTGGTGAAGCCGAAGCTCTTATCAAGCCCAATCTCACACTCACTCCCTTTAAGGATAGAGGCCTTATTTGGCTTCACGGAGCCATGGTGTCGAGCCAGTAGGGTCTAAATGTGCTTCACCGACAATAAAGGCAGAAGAGGTCACTTGAAGAGTCACAGAAGGGTTGAACTCACACTCGAGTTCGTCGATGAGTTCTTGAATAGTCTCGACAATGGGCTTGGTTTGTAAAACATAAACTTTGAACTTTTTGTGGCAGATTTCAAACTCATTAACCCCTTTTTCTGACTGTAAAACAGAAAACATGGTGCCTGCCATCACTTTGTAAGGTTTTAATGGGTTTTCCATGACACAATCCTATGAAAAAAAACCCAAAAGTAGAATTCAAAGTAATCAACAAAAATCAATAAGTTCAAATTTTTAGACTAGGGGAAGTTCCAAAACTGGTTTTGGTAAATTATTCTTATCATTGGTTTTTCATTTTTGGGGTTTCACCAAACCTCTTGGATTCATTTGATAATATAATGATTGAAAAACCACCAACTTTATCCCCAAATATTACCCTCTCCCAAATATTTCATAAAAAAATAAGACCATTTAAGTAATTTTTGAAAGTATTGAATATTAGTAAAGTTCATAGAACAATTTGAGGATTTTTTTTTAAATATTTGGAGGGCTACTTAGTATGATTTTTACTAATACTTATAAGACTATTTAAGTGTTTTTATTTTACTTTATGGACCACTTAGGAGAAAGTGTAATACCTTAAAAGAAGAAATTAATGGTTTACTTACTCTATGATGATCATAGCTTACATAACAACAAGTATGATACATGTTAAGTTCAAAAAAGATGTGTAAGAAAATGCTCTTACTAGGTGTATCTGAGAATCTCTTGTCAATGATCAAATGTTATCTTCCTTAGTATTATTCATCTCTTGTTATTTGTTGCAGATGGGGCTCAACTCATTCTAGTGAACAACTGTGGGGAAAGTGTATGGCCAGGGATACTTGGCGGTGCGGGGCAGCAAACACCAAAAGATGGTGGGATGCATCTTGGAAGTGGAAAGAAGTAGTCCGTGCCAGAGAAGTGGTCAGGAAGAATCTGGGGCAGGCAGGGTTGTAGCTTTGACAATGATGGACATGGCAACTGTCTCACTGGTGATTGCAATGAGATGCTACATTGTAGAGGGCAAGGAGGGGTGCCACCAGCAACAGTGGTTGAAATGACACTTGGATCCTCCTCCTCCCCGTTGCACTTCTATGATCTGAGCCTGGTGGATGGCTTCAACTTGCTCGATTCGATGAAGCCAGTCGGGGGTGGAGTTGGGTGTGGAGTGGCTTCCTGTGAGGTGGACTTGAATGTTTGTTGTCCATCAGCACTTGAGGTGAAGATAAATGGCAAGGTTGTGGGGTGCAAGAGTGCTTGCTTGGCTATGCAATCAGCAAAGTATTGCTGCACAAGGAGTTATTCTGACCCCAAAACTTGCAAGCCTACCCTTTTTAATCATCTATTTAAGGCTATATGTCCTAAGGCTTACAGTTATGCTTATGATGACTCTAGCAGCCTTAACAGATGAAGGGCTCCTAGGTATGTTATCACTTTCTGCCCTCCCCCAGTGTAATGGAAACCAGATGAAAAAATGAAGTTGAAGCTGTTGCGGAGTTGCAAAGATTATGAGTCATCAGTGAAGAACTGTTTTCTGGATATTTAGTTTTTTCTGGATCTTTAATTGGCACAGTTATGTGTTTTTTTAGTATTTTCTTTTTCTTCTTGGATAGTCATTGTTCTATGTCATCAAGGTAGTTGAAAAGAAGGGTAGATTGATATAATAAACATCATTTCACATTTTGGCTCTTACTGTTGTTGATGATGCTTTTAAGTTTAATTAATCAAGTTACCTTAGGAATATTTAGTAGTAAACTAGACATTTTACTTACATTAAAGCAGAAAGCAAATATTGGAATCATGTGACCAGTTACTTGCACCCAAAAAAAGAGGAAGGGAAAATTGTGCAGCATCATTTGCCAGATACATCAATCCAAAACTATGGACAATATACCAAAAATGGAAAAGAATAAAGAATCTAAGATTAAATTCTTTCTATCTTTTATCGTACTTCCAAATCACAAAAAAATGAACTGCAACATTTGTTTCCATGAAAGTGTCATAAAGAAAGTTGATAATTCAATCCATATATAGAAGCCTTTGCTCATCAGAATCGTAGCAGGTTTGATGCACTTAAAAAATAAAAAAAAGAATCCCACTATGCTGGGTCAAGTAATAATATGCACCAAAAAATACTATATCTTTTCGATATGAGTGCGAAAATTATTCTTCACGATTTTTTCTTTAAGATACATCTCATGAATGACCAATTTTCTTCCAAGAAAAACGCAAATACAGCAGCACCAACTGTAAGATTTTTATTTTAGTACCATTACCATAACACTTATAGAAACAATGAGTTTGTTCCCTACTCCCTAGTATAAACTAAAACATGTTGGAATCAAACGAATTATTTTCCAGCTTACCAAGCCTCAGGGACGGATCCAGACAATAAATATCAGTGTGGCTAAAATATAAAAGAAATTATAGACTAAAATATATTGAAAATAAGAAATAATGTTGTTTAAGGAAATGTATTTACAATAAAAATCGTCTACTATCCATTTTTTGAAAATGAGCTAAAATAACATCATTGTTGATTGTTCCAAGAACATCTCTTTCTATAAAAGTTACAAGACGATTATTTAACCATTGATCATCCATTTTGTTACATAGTTGACTCTTCACAAACTTCATAGCTGAAAAAACACGTTTCACACTTGCAGTTGCTACTGGCAAGACTAAAGCCAACTTCTGAAGCCTATAAACTATATCAAATGTGTTGCACTTTTTTGTTTTCACAAGCTTTGCACAAAGGTCTGAAAGTCCTTTTAACTTTGCAAATTTTGGATCACATCGAACATTTCTAACATAATTCTGAAGCTGATGTCGCACCACCACTTTCGGCACATCTACAAAATCATTTGGATAAAGTTCAACCATCCTCAATAATTTTTTCACATCAAAAGCTTCAAATGATGATGAGGGACTCAAACATGAAACACATTATAAAAGTTCAGTATTATCTTCATCAAACCTATCATTGATCTCATGCAACTGCAAATCTAAAATACTAAATAAATAATCATGCTTATAATGATGCAAATCAGAAACACTAGAAGTGGTAGCATGTCGTCTAGGTTTCTTCCCTTGTACATACAGTGCATCCAAATCAGGCACATCAATATCATGCTTATTGCAAATTTCCATAACCTTAGATATAAGTTCTTCCCATCCATCATTCCTCATTTCTTGTAATTCTTCTTTGGTGGCTTTGACAAGTGATAAAGCATTCAAAAGATCTTGATCTTGATCACGCTTTTGTAGCACTACACTTAAATCATTTGTAAATCCTAAAATCTCAACCATCAGGTATAACATGAAAATAAAATCAAAGGACTGAAGCACATCTAGCAAAACCATAGTTTCACCATATTTTTCAAATGACGTATCTTTCCTGACTTCTTCAAGTACCTTAATAATGGCACCATATATAGTCATCAAACTAGTGAAAGTCCTAAAGTGAGAACCCCAACGAGTGTCACCCGCTTTAGTAATAGATGATTCTTGATTTAATCCACTACCAGTCTCTATCTGACCCTCTTCAATCAATCTAGCAAATTGAGATACTTGTTTGTTCCGAAGCAATTCTTGTCTCTATCCTTTTGAATCGTAGGAGCAGTCATAAAGTTATTGCCCGAAGCACAACCTATTACATTAGCTATCTCTGGGTTATATATTTATTTCATTAAAATTTTATTTTAATACTATATGTTTATTATTTTAATATCATAACTTAGTGCTGATTTATAACTATGAACATGTAGCCTTAGTAAAAAAAAAACAAACTAAGAACGTGTAATTATAAAAAAAATGTTATTTTTAACATTATATTATTTAACATTAGTAAATATTTAATATTTAAACAAAAATAATAAATATAAAAAATTATCTTAAAAATTAAAACTAATGATTTTTGTTATAATTACATGTTCTTTAGGTTTTTTTTATTTATCAATTAGCATAATAGTTAATTTTACTAAATATCTTTGATTTAATAAACTAACTTAAAAAAATTAAATATCTTTAATTTGATAAATATCTTTTATTTATCAACGTGCGTCCGCCCCTGCCAAGCCTATACAAATTTCTTTTCTTTGGATTCTCCGCACGCAAAGGCACAATAGATCCAAAGCAAAGACAAGTTGACAATAAACTAATCTCCACCAAAGAATTAAAAGGACTTTGCTTATAAAGTAAATATCCATTAAAAACAAAACTCAACTCTCAAAGCTAGCAATCTTAGCAGAACAAAGATGAGTCTCAATGTAGATGATGATGAGTTAGTGAGTGAAATGGATGAAGCACCCAGTTTTGCTTCATCTCTACCAGTCCCCAATGTTCAAGAAATGGTAAGGAATAACCCTTTGCAGGTTCCTGAAAGATATGCGAGGAGTCAAGAAGAGTTGGAGAAAGTCAACCATATGCCTCACCTTTCATCTGAGGTCCCTGTCATTGATTTAGCACTGCTTTCAAATGGAAACAAAGAGGAGTTGTTGAAATTGGACGTAGCATGCAAAGAGTGGGGCTTCTTTCAGGTAATTCTTTACCAACAGAATTGTCAAATTACATTTACATACAAAAGTAGGCAAACAGAAACCTGCACAAAGAAGAAGAGCACTTCTACTATATAGAAAGAAAAGTACTATATTATAGGTGCAACTAGTTCTCAGTAATACATTGACTGTTAGAGATACCATATATAAAACCATTCATGCATCTTCATTTAAACAACTCAAGCTTTTAGTATAATTAATTCATGAGATAGTATTACTGTACTAGGGTGGTTTATAATCAACTGATCTAGAATCAGATCCTCGTTCCCCTCATTCTTTTAATACAAAGTAGAATTTTAGCACAAACTAGTGGGTCTATGTATGATCCTTCAAGCCCAAAGAAATCTTGTGTGAGGGGGGGGGGGGGGGGGGGGGGGGGGGGGGGGGGGCATGATAGGAAAATAATATAAAAGGATTTCACTCCTCTAAAATGAAAGCAGTGTACTTTAGAAGATAAATTATAGTGAAAATCATTAATTAGAAAAATCAACTTTTGGGATTATAATTAACTTTAAATTTTGTTAGTTGATTTTATCATAATTCTCTTTCGTTGATTTCCTAGTCAACCATTGCGAGTGTACTGTATTCTCTAAAGTACATCTCACTCTAGAAGAGCCAATAATAAAATATAAAATCATCATGTATCTTTACCTTGAAATGAATTGTCTGCATTGAAACGCAGTTATATGATTTATGAATCTAGACCACTGGATAAAGATATGACAGTATGCATTTCAAATTTGTGTTTTAAGTCAGATGTATGGAGATAAAATATGAAACAGTTCTAATTGATTGACTGTGTGAATGCGTGAACTTGCTAAGGAATCCGGATCTGTCTTTAACCAAATAGCTTAAACCTTTGTGATAGTTAGCTCATGACATTGATATCCTTGCAAAAGTGAGGTGTTTGCTTGGTTTTCATCAAATGCTGTTTGTGGTTGCAATTACTTTTGGTTGCAGATAGTAAATCATGGTGTTCAAGAACACCTGCAGAAAATGAAGGATGCATCATCTGAGTTTTTCAAACTTCCAATAGAAGAGAAGAACAAGTATGCATCGGCCTCAAATGACACACATGGCTATGGGCAGGCTTATGTAGTTTCTGAGGAGCAGACACTAGACTGGTCAGATGCATTGATGTTAATCACGTACCCCACCCGGTACAGGAAGCTTCAATTTTGGCCTAAAACTCCAGAGGGATTCATGTAAGTACTCCTCACAATTAAAAATTATATACATAACACAACTTTTGATTAGTTAATGAAATTCATCTACTAATGTAGGGATATAATAGATGCATATGCAAGTGAAGTTAGACGAGTTGGTGAGGAACTGATTAGTTCATTGTCAGTGATTATGGGGATGCAGAAGCATGTTCTTCTTGGACTACATAAAGAATCGCTTCAAGCTTTACGTGTGAACTATTACCCTCCTTGCAGCACACCTGAGCAAGTGCTGGGTTTGAGTCCACACTCTGACACGAGCACCATCACCTTGCTTATGCAAGATGATGATGTAACTGGCTTAGAAATTCAACACCAAGGAGGATGGGTGCCGGTGACCCCAATACCAGATGCTCTAGTTGTCAATGTTGGAGATGTGATTGAGGTACTTGAGTTATGTGTGGGGGATAAATTTGTTATTAGTTATGGCAAATAGGGTGATGTTTGTTTTTAGTCCCTATGAAAAAACATGTTTTTCTAGTCATTCATTGATGAAAATGTGTTAAATAATTATCAGTTCCTTATTTGTGGAAATAGGAATCACACATGACACATCACATTCCTATAAATAAAAGACTAACACAAAACGATTTTGTTAAAGACTAAAAACGAACTTGACATATATATATATATAAAAGAGATTAATAATATATTTAATTCTACCTGTTAGTCTACACAAAAGAACAGCAGAAATATAGAAAGCTTTAAACTTTGTTACCGAAAGATAAAGTCAATTAATTAAGCACACTTTAATGTTTCTTCCTTTTGTAATCATGGCAGATCTGGAGTAATGGCAAATACAAGAGTGTAGAACACAGAGCAGTGACAAGTAAGAACAAGAGAAGGATTTCTTATGCATTATTTTTGTGCCCACGAGATGATGTGGAAATTGAGCCCCTTGATCATATGATAGATGCTCAAAAACCCAAGTTGTATCAGAAAGTCAGGTATGGAGATTATCTGAGACAATCTATGAAGAGGAAAATGGAGGGAAAAACACACATGGATGTGGCAAGGATAGAGGATTCTCATCTCACGAAAAAAGATGATTAAGAAAAGAAATGGCCCAGTAAAAGAATATGAGAAGAACATAAAGTGTAAAAGTACTCCCTCGTGCTGATTTACCAAGTGTCAATTGTGTTTGTATAATATGCATAAACTAAGTCGAGTCTTTACACTCTGCTTACTACATATCCTTGTCACTGAAATTTAGATTTCTTTCTAAAATCTAAACCAACTTCTGTAATCTCTGTACTCCTCATCTCAGGTTTTTTGAGAAGTATGAACTTTCCTTTATGAATCAAACCCAAACCAACTTAGAGTGTGCTTGAAAACACATCCAAATCACGTTTAACAGATAAATTTGACTTTCCAAGACAAAAACCAAAAGTAACGTAAGGGAAGCTTTTTTTTTTTTTAACGCCAGTTGCATTGAGTGCAACTCGTACGCAAACACATGCTTAATCATTGAGTGTAGATATATGTTGACATTTTGCATCAATTGAGTTTTACTGCTTCTAGTTCCATTCCATCCTCTCCAATGACAAATTATTGTATGGTTTGAGACTGCTACGTGTCCATGGTCCTAGTCAATCTCAATGTTACATGTAATCGAATTTTTCATTTTTACAAGAAGGAATTAATAAAATTTGATTGTGTCCCTGTAGATTGATCGAGACTATCAGCACTTAGGAATCTCATATCATACAATAATTTCTCCTCCTAACACTCAATAATCAAGGAATAGGAGGTGCCCAAGATAAGAGTATGTTTGGATTGAAGTTAAGAGAGTTCAAAAGTACTTCTACTCTTCCCAAAGCAACAATTTTTCCTTCTATATTTTGTGGATTGGAATTTGCTATTGTTGTGCATTGAAACTCATGAAAGTACTTTCCAAACTTTAACGGAAACATAGCCTAAGTCTCACGGGAGTTTAGAACCACCAGGTTGTCGTTCCTCTAGAAAGTATATCATAGCCGTGTCCTCTACATATTATATAATTCAAAATAAACTTGCAGCCTGTTTGATTTGCTGGCATGGTACTAGTTAGTACAAATAAACATAAATACAACAGCAACAAGTTTAAGATTTTTATTTTAGTACTGTTACTGTGGCACTTACATTTATAATAAGATAGTTCCCTTGCATAAAGTAAAACACGTATTCACAAAAAAAAAAAAAAAAAAAAAAGAGACTAAAACACGTTGAAATCAAAAGAATAATTTTCCTTTCTTTCTATGATCTGACTTCGTACAAAGGATAGAGCTTACCTAAGCAAATTTATTTTCTCTGGAACCCCCGAAGCATAGCTGGAATAGATCCAAAACAAATGCAAATTGACAATAAACTAATCTCCAACGAATAAAAGAAGGACAAATGCAAATTGACCATAAACTAATCTCCAACGAATAAAAGAAGGCTTTGCTTATAAGTAGTTGTATATCCATTAAAAACAAAACTCAACTCTCAACGGCAACAATCTAAGCAGAACAAAGATGAGTCACAATGTAGAGTATGATGAGTTAGTGAGTGAAATGGAGGAAGCACCCTCTTTTGCTTCATCTATACCAGTCCCCAATGTTCAAGAAATGGTAAGGAATAACCCTTTGCAGGTTCCTCAAAGATATGTGAGGAGTCGAGAAGAACTGGATAAAGTCAGCCATATGCCTCACCTTTCATCTAAGGTTCCTTTCATTGATTTAGCACTGCTCTCACGTGGCAACAAGGAGGAGTTGTTGAAATTGGACTTAGCTTGCAAAGAGTGGGGTTTCTTTCAGGTAATTCTTGGCCAATATATAGAATTTCCAAATACATACAAACATAGACAAACGGAAACCTGTACAAAAGAGCACTTGTTCACAAATACTGTAATGAAAGGAATATAGGAGTTTGTCACTAGTTATTTGACTAAATAGGATCGTCTAGTTCCTCAGATGTGTCATATTAATAGTAACTTATTATTTCGATGAATAATTTCTTCGGACAAAAAAGAGATTATGTAAATAATTATTTGAAATTTTATCTATTGTTCTGATATGGCCACAAAATAGGATTATCATATCTAAATGAATTATTTAGTTTATCTTATTTCTTTATCTTCTCATATCTCTGATTCTTATTTTATTAATTAGGGTTATTTTAAGATGAGATCTTATTAATTAGTAGGATATCTTATTTTTATTTTATCAATTTTAGATCGATTGGATAATTGTTAGTTATGATCCTATCATTTAGGATTCTCTTTATTTTTATTTTATCAATTAGGATAACTATTACGATATCTATGTAGCCTATTTAAAGGGCAGCCTTAATTATGCAAATTAAACAAGAAGAAATATTCAGAAAACCTGTGTTAGTTTATGAAGGGCTCCATCAATGACGAGTCTGCTTCTCACTCACACGTCACTCTCACTAAAACGTGTGTTAGTTTAGGAGTGACTCTTTCAAGGATGAGTTTACTACTTGCTTTCACTGAGGTTCATAACATTCTCCAGCAACATAAAAGCATTCATTTTAGGCTTTTAGTATAACTAATTCATGAGATGATACTTGACTCTTTTATGATCAAGTGATACCTGAGTCTTTTATGACTGTTAGATTACATGAGATTACTTCTATTATTTCTAATATTGTATTTAATATTAGATTATCCTATTTCTTATTAATTAGTAATTGATTGAAATTATAATCAATATTGATTTCCTTTTTCATATTATAAATAGCATGAGATGTGGTATACTTTAACACACAACTTACAATAAAACATTATCATATGGTATCTAGAGCTAGGTTGAGGGAATAACGAAAATTGTTCCCACCGAGTGGGCCTTTACAATCATTGTACTTATTTCGGTAACCTGCTTTAACTTTCCAACAACCCTTTCCCCTTTTGTGAATCATTTTTTGGTAGCCGCCATTTGCCACCGTAGCTCCATCTCCTTTTTGGCTGGTGACACAACCACCAACATCGTTGTCCACCAATCTACACAATGGTGGTCATGTGACCTCATCAGAGCTCGAGTGCTCTTTCACGTGCGTATCTATTGCGCGCAAAAAAACACCATTTTCTCACTCCACTGTTCTGGTTCGTTTGGATCGTGCTTCCACCAGTGTTGTTGTAACACCCTCTATCCTGACATACATATAATTAAGAAAAACATATAAAAATTCAGAATTTAATTAAATCAATTTTATTCAAATCACTTAAACAAATTCACGTGGGTAAAAGGGTCACATTCATTTCACTATTACCAAATAAAACTTATTGAAAACATCTTCGGCTCAAAGCAAGACCGTCCAAATTTACAAAAGAACTCAAGTTAAGCAACGTAATAAAATAAGGTAAAATAACATGTGTGGAACATCATGCAGTTAAAATAGAAACTCATGCCCCAATGTTACATCTTATCAGAGCATTGTGTTTCAGCGTCCTCTAGCATGAGATTCTTTAAAGTCATCCACCTAGTCATCTACTCCCACAAACACAAGGTTCGAGATCATCACAGGATCCAAACACAAACATCACATAGGGAGTGAGTTATCACATTTCTAAATAAAATACAGATAAACAAAGACATACGCAAAATACATTATAGAAATATTTATAACATAGCTAAACTTAATACAATCAACGTCACTTCACCACTTTATCATTTAAAATTCATTTTTCAATCACCAATCACATTTCACATGAATCACACACTCGACTCAAGACGTAACAACACTCATCAATTTCATAATAAACAATTCACAGGCATTATGCAACAATTATACTAAGACTCAAGCCTATATGCAATGTGGTACAATGTCAGTGAAAAATAACATTGGGACACTTAGGTGTACATAATAAAACACGCCACACAATGGGTATGTCAGGTCACTCTCACTAAATAAAATCATAAGGTGACCAATCAGAGTCACTCTGTCTTGCGAGAATGCTCCAACCATAAGGGATCAACATATGCTTAAAGGAACACTCAAATTGAGTGTATTTACCCCAAGGCCTAGACTCCGAAGAATCTATTAGGGCCTCAGCTTCCTAATTCAGGTCCAACCCCTAAAACAACTTTTAATTTACACGCAAACACTGCTCATGAATTATACAATCCCCACAACCTCACACTTATTTTCAAACATGTTTAACACATTGCGCTACAATTTAACACTTCGGGTTTCTAACTTGGAACCTTACACTTTCCTTTTAACATCTCACGCCTAAACACTTTTCTCAATGTAAACACCAATTCGGCTATTAGATAATTCACAACTCACAACACAAGTATTGTCACATTAAGTATTAACCACACACTTATTCACAATCATATCCCATGTCTACAATTTAAAATCTCACAATGTCACAATCCATCATCACATGTTCACATGTATCCCACAAATTAATACATGCTCAATTTATCACTTACACACAATTTCATGATCCCAATATAACAATTTATCACTCTAATATAGTAAATCTAGTCCAAAACACACAAAAAATATACAAAAATGCTTCTCAAAACATGGGGATTAAAATACCTCAAACAATTTCACATAATCATATCAAAATCAATGGAATCAAAATCATAGATAAAAAACATGAAAACACCAAGGTACTCAATTTTATCAACCAATTTGCATCAGGGCATCAATTGGTCTGTCAAACACAACAATCTTATAATTAAAATCCTAAAAGAAGAGTTACAATACAATAAACATCTCAAAATAAACCTCAATTTGATCCTCTAAGGATCCCCTACACATGTTCACTCTAACCCTAATTGTGATAAATTCATCCATTACCTCTAAGCGAGCTCACGTGTGTAGTCCAGTAATGATAGCGGCGTCTCTAGTGGTTCCCTAAAATTCCTCAAACCTTTTCTCTGGTTGTTATGCTAGGGTTTCCAAGCATTAGAGAGAAAGAGAAGGGATTGAAGCCTCAATTTCACTATCTGTGTGCAATGGACATTTTCATCCTCCACAGACATTATTTTGCAAATTATAGTGGTAGGAATGTGAGAAAATGAGTTTTGAATTTGGTGTTCAATTTTTATGACGATCCAACAGTTAACAAGTCCAAGATCATAGTTTTACTCGGATAGGTTTGGGTGTATGCGAGAAAAAAAAAAGATTTTGGGAGAGTAAGAAGGAAAAATGAATTTGAGAGAAAGAGAAATTGTAAATGTCAAAACTAACCTAATATGTCTATATTTATATCTAGGGTACTCTCAGCATATTATTTACTCTATTTTTCTTTATTTTATAAAAAAGAACTTCATTTTACTCCCTATCAAATGAATAAATAAAACATCTTTTTTATTTTCTAAGAACATATATTTATTTTATTTACCTTAAAACCATTACTTTAATTAATAAAACTATTTCTTCTTATTTATTTAATTACAAAAATCTCATTATTTTCCTAAAACCATATTTATTTTTAACTAATATCCTTTTTAATTTATTTTACGAAAAATGGGGTGTTACAGTTGTCGCCCCTCCATTCTGATGCTACCCATAAAGTTTGGGGTCATTCCGTGTTTGTTTGGTGGTTCCCTGTTTATTTCCTTTTTTGCACAAGCCTTTTTCGTCGTGAACAGTACAATGCAACTACTTTGCCCTTGTGTGACTTTTGATGGATTGGCAAGTACATCAATTTGTCCCAAATAGTAAAGTTAAAAAGGAAGTTCGAGTATCGTATCCACATGAACTTTGTTTGTACTTAGGTAGATGAATATTTAATTAAGAAAAAAGATTTGGGAAAGTAATAGAAAATAGTAAATTGAATTAGTGAAAATTAAATCAAACAAGAAAAATAATTAAACATGAATTAATTAAGGATAGAAAAGATGAAAAAGTCCAATATTATTATGGAAGGAAATTCAGAAGATGAGAATGTTGAAAACTTAGCCTACCAGAGCTACTCCTTGATGTAATGTTAATGACTTTTCTGTATTTATAATTTTTCCAATTTATACCTGCATTTACTAATATACTCTAACTTTGATCTCCCGCATGAAAGAGCCTAATTTATTTATTTTATCTCCCAAATTCCTTTGCAGAGCTAAAATAGTAAATTGCATTAAGAATAGAGATGTATAACAGACTAAACAAATATCAACATATCCCTAGTGATGACTTTATTTAAATACTCTTCCCCAATTCTATTAGAAAATAATGTTTCTCAATGTTACCCCTAAAACTTACCATGCAAATGGGTGATCAAGCCACAAGCAATAATATTAAACACAGGAAAAGATAATGCAAATGTAATATTCATAAATAGATATGAAGAAAAATTACATCAAGAGTAGTTGGCTGTCAAGTTCCCAACAAAGGGGGTTTAGCCTCTCATTCTCATGGAGACTTTACAATTGCAAGAGGGAAATATTTAGTAAAGGGGAAAAAGATAAGAAAGGGAATGAAGGGAAGGAATGACTCTCAATGCTTACTTCTCCTTCTTTTAGCCTTTGCCTTCTCTAAGGAATTGTATTCTCTTAGAATTTTTGTGTGTCTTTTCCTTCTTCTCTCTTCTTCTTTTATAGGTGCATGTTAGCGGGCTTCTTGTACTAAGTCCACCTTTACTCTCCTTAATTAGTCATGATTTCCTTAATTAGTTTTTCTTTTCTCAATTAGTCTTCTTTCCTTAATTAGCCATGCTTTCCTCAATTAGCTTGCTTTCCTTAATTAGCTCTGCTTTCCTCCGTTAGCTTGCTTTCCTTAATTAGTTTTGCTTTCCTTAATTGACTTGCTTTACTTAATTAACTTTATTTTACTCACTAAGCATCATAAATTCATCACTTTTAATATTCTCTACACAAAAACTTAAATGATGTTAACAATTATTTGCTCAAAAAGAAAAAATTATGAGAGAAAAATTACAAATTCCTATATTATTTAACCCCAAAATATATTCATAATTAGCAGTTATCAGTGACAGACTTCTCAATGTTTTTTTGTCAAAGTTCACATTCAACCATTGTCGCCCATCGTGAAGACTTCCACGTCGTCCACGTGTGTAGCACACTAGTGCACGTGATCCCACGCAAGGTCCTTTACCGATGCGTGAAGTTCATGCAGACAACTCATGACACATCTCCAACGAGCGTCACACTAGTGCAAGCCTTTGTTGGCTGCAGCCAAGCCACCATTTATCTAGCACAACCACACAGCTAGAATCGCCTTTCGTTTCTCTTGGGGTTACCTTATTTGTAACAAACTCTCACCTTAGTAAGCTTTAGCTTGAGGGGAAGTGTTGAAAATCAAGAAAAATATGTCATTTATTATAAATTGATTTGATAGGATCTGATTTAGGACAAACTTAATCTCCTCAAATTATGTGTAATTATTACTATTCGTCCATATAAACGAGCATCTCATCATGTACTCTGACAAATGATTTTCACTCAACTTTCCTTTGTTTCTCTTATTTCATATTGTATCTAGAGCTTACGTTATTCTTGACAGAGAAATAACAAAAGTCATTCTCCACCAAGGACAGTATGGCTAATTATCTCTCTTTCTGGCAATTTTTATCCTTTCTAGTATAGTTCTTTTCTTAGGTGAACAGTACCCAGGTTGTGCCCCTGTTGTTTGGACCACGTCACCACTTTTGTTCGCCATCACACCCATAGAACTTGACCCATCTTTAGATTCTATCGGGTTTACCACATTTGTAACAAGTTTAATTCATATCACACATATGTTCTAACTTGAGGGACTTGAGGGGAAGTGTGAGATTACACGAGACTACATCTTCTTGATATTGTATTTAGTATAAGAATATTCTATTTCTTATTAACCACTAATTGATTGATATTGTTATCAATACTAATTTCCTTTTTCATATTAAATGAGATATGTGGTCTACTTTAACACACAACTTACAGTAAAACACTGTCATAATGACCTATGGTTTCTTTTTTATCTAGGCAAACACATTTAAAATTGGATTTGCCAAGATGAAATATGAACCATTCGATCTTCATCCAACAATTCTAATTGACTGAATGCGTGAATTCCTCAACTGACTCTAGGAACTCCGGATCTATCCTTACAGATGGGGATTCTCTATGGTCAAGAGAGAAAGAAACTAAAATCTTGACCCTCAATTTTTTTCTCAACTTCTATAAAACTAATAAGAAGAAAAAAAAATTAGCAACTAGATCTTTCCTGCATTCTTGAATGTGTGAAGCCTGACTACACGCAATCCAAGTCCAATTTGCATCAAATTGCTTGATATTGCAGTAACTTTTACTTGCAGATAGTAAATCATGGTGTTCAAAAAGAGCTTCTGCAGAAAATGAAGGATGCTGCATCTGAGTTTTTTGAACTTCCAGCAGAAGAGAAGAAAAAATATGCAATGGACTCAAGCGACATACAAGGTTATGGACAGGCTTATGTAGTTTCTGAGGAGCAGACACTAGACTGGTCAGATGCACTGATGTTAGTCACTTACCCCACCCGGTATAGGAAGCTTCAATTTTGGCCTAAAACTCCAGAGGGATTCAAGTAGGTACACCTCAAAATTGAAAATTGTATACACAACTTTTGATCAGTTGATGAAATTGATCCTACTAATGCAGGGAAATAATAGAGGCATATGCAAGTGAAGTTAGACGAGTTAGTCAGGAACTGCTTAGTTTATTGTCAGTCATTATGGGGATGCAGAAACATGTTCTTCTTGAACTACATCAAGAATCACTTCAAGCTTTACGTGTGAACTACTACCCTCCTTGTAGCACACCTGAGCAAGTACTGGGTTTGAGTCCACACTCTGATGCCAACACCATCACCTTGCTTATGCAAGATGATGATATAACTGGCTTAGAAATTCGACACCAAGGAGGATGGGTGCCAGTGACCCCAATATCAGATGCTCTTGTTGTCAATGTTGGAGATGTGATTGAGGTACTTGAATTATCTCATTGGGTCGAATATGTATTTAGTTCCTACCTTCCAATAAATAGGTAGGGCAATGTTCGTTTTTAGTTTCTAAAGAAAATTGTTTCCTATGATCTTTCATTTATGGAAATGTGCCTAGGTCTAATTCTCTTTTTCATAAAATAGTCATTTTTTAGTGTCTCATTTGTGGAAAGAGGAATGTTACCTACACTTTCTGTAACACTCTTTGTGATTGACTGAATTTGTTGGCAATCGCCAATATTGGTGGATCTCATTTAAATTAAAAGATATAATCATTAATGATAAGTGAGACTCACCAAATTTGTTGATCATAGAGCGAGTGTTGAAAAGAGTATCCTTAGCATTTCTCTTTATGGAAATAAAGTCTCATATGATACATTTTCTAAGTAAGAAACCAAAAGAAGACAATTTTTAAAGACTTCTATTTGGACAGACTTAAAACATATTATAGAGAAGACTTAAAAGTTAGAAAGTAGTAACAAAAGATTAATTCATTTAATTATCCACACTTTAATGTTTCTTCCTTTTTCAATCATGAGTTCATGACAGATCTGGAGCAATGGCAAATACAAGAGTGTAGAACACAGAGCAGTGACAAATAAGAACAAGAGAAGGATTTCTTATGCATTATTTTTGTGCCCACAGGATGATGTGGAAGTTGAGCCCCTGGATTATATGATAGATTCTCATAACCCCAAGTTGTACCAGAAAGTCAGGTATGGAGATTATTTGAGACAATCTATGAAGAGAAAAATGGAGGGAAAAGCACACATAGATGTGGCAATGACAGAGGATTCTGAATCTGATATGAGGAATAAAGATGAATAAGAAAAGAAAAAGGCCCAATTAGGAGAAATTGAGAAAAGAAAAGAAAGTTTAGAAGTACTCCCTCATGCTGATTTATCAAATGTCAATTGTGTTGGTATAATAATGAATACTACTATCATCTACGTGAACTAGATTAGAGTGTCCACTCTACTTAATGCAAGTCCTAGTCACTGAAATTTAGATTTCATTCTGATCCAACTTCTCTGTAATCTCTTCAGTTATTAATTCCACAAAGTTTGCAATCCTCATCTCAGGTTTTCCTGAGAAGCATGGTACTTCCTTTATGAATAAAATCCAAACCAATTTAATCATTGGTTGCAGACTTATCTTGACACTCAAATCAATTGAGTTTTAATGCTGCCAGTTCCAGCCTCTCCAAACATAAGAAACTTTTGTATGATCCCGGACCATACTATAATTTATCTTCCAAACACCCAATAACAAAAAGTACGAGGCTACCATTTTTCAGATGACTTTTCGAGTTCCCTTGAACACAGAAAATGCAGCCTTAGATTAAATTACTAACAACAATATTTTAGTCTAAAAATAATTAATACAAGAGGGTCTTATACAAAAGACCAAACATCTTTACTTTAATTCAAATATCTCTTTTTTATTTCCATCCTCTCAACCAAACCAAAGTGAAACATTTTAAAATTAAGGCACCAAACTGAAATCTAAATGTAGATAAGAGACCAAAATTCTAATTTAGCCAAAGAGAAAAAAGAAAAGATAAAGAGAGTGATAAATGTAATAATCCACGACTCAACATACTACTAAAATAATCCACGACTAAAACAAAAGGGAATCAAAGGGATGATTTTCCTTTCTCTCATTGCTCTTAGTTTGTACGTATAACAGCTTACCTAATCTCTACCAATGAATAAAAAGGCTTTTCTTATAAAAGTAAATATCCATTAGAAACAAAAGCTCAACTATAAAAAACAGGTAGACAATTAACTAATCTCCACCAAAGACGAATTAACAATAAACTAATATCCACCAAAGACGCGTTCATTATAAGCTAACTCCCACTATTGAATGGCTTTGCTTATAAAGGTAAATATCCATTAGAAACGAAATTAACTCTCAGAGTTAACAGTCTAAGCAGAACAAAGATGAGTCTCAATGTAGATGAAGATTGTGACTGAAGTGGAAGAAGCACCCACTTTTTCTCCATCTATACCATTAGAAATGTTCAAGAAGTAGTGGTAAGGAATAATCCTTTGCAGGTTCCTAAAAGATATGCGACTAGTCAAGAAGAATTGCAGAAAGCCAACTATATGCCTCACCTTTCATCTGAGATCCCTGTCATTGATTTATCACTGCTCTCAAATAGGAACACGAAGGAGTTGTTGAAATTGGACATAGCATGCAAGGACTGGGGTTTCTTTCAGGTAATTAATTCTTCATCAACAGAATTAAGTTTGATTTAGTTTTTGTAAAACCAAAACTACATATAAATTTGCCTTATATGTCACCCTACTTATTGAATGATTATGAAAGTTCTGAATTTATAAAATAATAGTTATATAACATAAAAGTTTTAGAATAACAAAAGAAGGAAATAAGAAACTGTTTTAATAGTATTTTATTCTATGAAGCACCGATACTTCAATTTACTTCACTATTTGTATTCCATAAATATTTGATACTGATATTCTTGGACACTCCACCGATACGAAATATCGAAGCCATTAAGAAAATTATTCGGCCACCTCAACTAAAATACTCTAGTGCTGTCCCATATAACCGAAATATTTGATTGTTAGAGATACCATATATAACCAAAATCACTCATGTATTGTCATCTAAACAGCTTAAGCTTTTAGATTAATTAATTTAAAATGTTGGCATTGGAAAGTTCCAGATAGCCTCAATTAGACAATTTCTGCAATGCTGCTTAAATACATATCTGGCACCCTCGCTTAATACTAATTGGTTAAGGTAAAATCTAGCATGGTATCATATGGCCTGTTCTAACAAGTATCTGTGAAGGGGGTGTGTTCGAGCCTAGTTGTCTCCATGCTTCAAGCCCAAAGAAATGTTAGCAAAATAATGTAAAACTTTTAGTATATCTTTGCTTAAACAACTTAAGCTTTTAGGGTAATTAGTTCATGACATTGACATCTTTGCAAAAGTTAGATCTTTGCTTGATTTTCATCAAAAGCTGCAAGATTTCGATTACTTCTGCAGATACTAAATCATTGCGTGCAAAAAGAACTGCTGAAAATGAAGGATGCATCATCTGAGTTTTACAATCTTCCAATAGAAGAGAAGAACAAGAATGCAATGACCTCAAATGAAATACAAGGATATGGGAAGGGTTATCTAGTTTCCGAGGAGCAGACACTTGACAGGTCAGATGTGCTGATGCTGCACATTTACTCCACTCGGTACAGGAAGCTTCAATTTTGGCCTAAAATTCCAGAGGGATTCAAGAAGGTACTCTTGACAATTGAAAATTATGTACACGGATTTCGATGAGTTGATGAAATTCATCTACTAATGCAGCGAGATAATAGAGGAATACAAGTCCTTGTTACTGAAATTTAAATTTCATTCTGAGTCAACTTCGGTAATCTCAGCAGCTATTAATTCTACAAAGCTTCCAATCCTCTTCTCTGGTTTTTTCTGAGAAGCATGGTGCATTCCTTTATGAATCAAATCCAAGCTAACTTAATCATTGATTGCAGAATTATCTTGACACGCACATCAATTGAGTTTTCAAGCTTCCAGATCCACCGAGCCTCTTAAAACATGAGAACTTATTGTATGGTTTATGACATTCACATATTCATATGATAACTGATAAAGAGAGTGATAGATGTGATAACCCATGACTTGGAAATTGGTAAAGAAATAGGAAAAAATGGGATAGAAGAGTCAGTGAACATACGAATATAAGTAACCCATGACTTGGAAATTGGAATCAAATATTTTTTCTGCTTTCTCTCTTTGCCGTGATTTTGTATGAAGTCCAGCTTACCTACTCTCCACCAATCAATAAAAAGATTGTGCTTATAAAATTTAATATCCTTTAGAAACCAAACTCAATTATCAAAGAAAAGTTACAATAAAATAATCTCCAACAAAGACAAGTTGGCAATAAACTAGTCTCCACCAAAAACATGTTGGCAATAAACTAATCCCCATTAATGAATAGTGTGACATCCTACCCTAACATGCAAATAAATGAAAAAAAACATATAAAATGTGGAATCTAATTAAATCAATTTTATTCAATAAAATCATAATTAAATCCACGTGGATAAAAGGTCCACATTCGCTTCAATGTTATCAAATAAAACTTCTCAGAAAAATTTTCAACTCAAAACAAAATCGTTCAAGTTTATAAAAGAACTCAAGTTAAGCAACAGAATAAAATAAAGTAAAATAATATATTCAAAACATCATGCAATTAAAACAAAAATTCATGCTCCAATGTCACATCCTAGAAGAGTATTGTGTCCTGATATCCTCCAGCATGAGATTCTTTAAAACAATCCACCTAGTCATTTGCTCCCACGAACACAAGGTTCGAGATCATCAGAGGATTCAAACACAAACAACACACAAGAAGTAAGTGATCACATTCCTCAACAAATAGAGATAAACGGAAGCATGCAAGTGTGATATAAATATAACAAAAATATAATTATAACAACAATATAAGTATAACAAGGCTCAACTTTGGCACAATTCGCATAATTTTAACACTCAACACGTAACATCACTTGTCCTAGAATTTAATCACAAATCACATTCCACGCCTTCAAGATTAATCACATTTTCAAGACAACACATCTCAAATACAATATCACATCTCACATTTACACAATTCCTTAGACAGCATCACATAACAAGTCTCAATGATCATTACATAGGCGTTATGCAACAGATACACTAAGACTCAATCCTATATGCAATGTGGTACCATGTCAGTGAAAAACCTCATCGGACGGCTAGGAGTACATGACAAGACAGACCACACACTGGTAAAGGGTCTTATAGTCATGTGATTGTATGGTTGATAGCTCACAACTCAATGCACACAGCATCTCAATACACGTGTGATTTCATAATTTAACACATACTCAACACACAGTTCATCACACTTTCATAATCCCAAGACATCATGTTATCATGCATCATGCATTATATTGATATCACATAGTAATAATACTAATATGTTATGTTCATATGACTAGTCATCTCATTAAAACATACATTTAAAATCATATATGTGTCACTGAAGTTTGAACTATGCAATACACACAACTACTCAATTGTTTTCAAAATCATTTTAATTCATCGTGCCTCAAAGTGATTCAACTCATCGGGTTCTCACAGTGGATCTCATCACAGTACTCGTCGCGCATTAACTCCTAACCCTTAAAGGGTCTTACAGTTGTGTGATTGTACGTATTATAACACCTTGAGATATTATAAGTTATAAATTGATGTTTAATTGTATTTATTGTGTTGTTTGACTATATGATAGACTTGAATGAGTTGAAGTATGCCTTGAACTAGTCATGTGTGAATTTCTTAATATGGATGTTGAATTATGTGGAGTTTTGTTGAGCTAAGTTGAAAGTATGAGATTTTAGATTTTATCAAAACTTAGTTCAATGAAATCACAATACGGGATTCGTTAACCGTTGGATCGTCTTCAAATTTTGTCTGGATATCCATAAGATATGTTTCAACAGCCTGACCGTTGGGATCTTGAAAATAATAACTTTTAGTCTCCTGCTAAGTGAAAAATGCACGCTAAGCGCAATTCCAACCGAGGGGAATTGCGCTGAGCAACCCAAAGTTGCGCTAAGCCTAATTCCAACCGAGAGGAAATGCGTTGAGACCCCAGAGGGTGCGCTAAGCGAGCCCTAGTGCAGAAGGGGCTGCGCTAAGCCTAAATCCTTGCGCTAAGCGCAAGAAGTGGACTTCGACTTAGCGAGACAAGTCCGCTAAGCGAAAGTTGCAGGTTATAAATACGTCCTTAGCGTGAAAAACACGACTTTCACTCTCCTCTTCTCCCAAAAACTTCTCCCAAACTCTAGACCTAATTTTCCACCACCCAAGACCACCAATGGCCGTCGTTGCTTGCCGTTGGACCCCCACACCAAGAGGAACACTTTAATCGGAGCAGAATCCTCAGAGTCCTCCTTGAAAATTCGATGGAGAAAATCCCTTAATCCTCCATTTCAAAGTTTCTCTGAGGTAACCTTGACTTATAAGTCTTCTCCTAACTAGTTTGAGTTCCTCTTAGTGTCTCTTATATGTTAGGTACTGTAAAGGAGTGTTTTTACACTTCCTTTGAAAAACCCTAGAGAATAAGACATTGTAAAAGTTATCTTTTTAAAACCTTGAGGTTGTTTTTGCGGCATTCACTGAACCCCGGTCACATTGGCGTGATCGAAATTTCAAAATGATGTTTCCATTTGTAGAATCCGAACCACCCCTCAGCCCTTTATGTTTTGACTGTGGTATTTGATCCCAAATGTTGCCTTTGACCTTGTTTTTGAAACCTATGCTAAAATTCCTTCGTTTTGGCATATAGAGACTTGCGTTGGACCGACAAGCGCGAATGGGAGAGAGACCTCTAAGTGACGCAAAGAGGAACTGACGGAGAGCTCACGGTAGGTGAGGGGAGTTATTATAAAATTTACCATTTTGACACCACAGTTAGGGTCAGGGAACCTAGCTATGAGAATATCTGTCTGTCCCTGTTGCATGCTGATTTTCTTTCAAGAAAAACTATGTTTTTAACGAATGGGGTGCGATATATCCATTGTTGATGAATAACATTATTGTTTATTAAACTTGTGTTGTTTGAAGACTTGGGGAGTGTGAACCTCAGGCATGGAAAATATATTTACATGCGGAATGCGACTCATTGTTGATGTTGCTATTGGTAACTTTAATTGATATGTGATGATGTTGATATTGATTTGAGATGACGTTGTTAATAAAGACCATGTCAACATGAATTGATGGTATTGTTGATGATTATGTGAATATGAAATGAGGTTGTTGTTGTTGTTGATAACGTCATTGAGACGAGATGATGTCTATGTTAAGAATGATGTGAAAATGGAATGTTGATTGATGTTGGAAATGCTTTGGCACTTGCTTTGGGCCACGTTCATACGTTGGATGTTGTGTATGTTTGTGGGGGGCGAAGTGCACTGACCTTCTAGGGTCTTTGACACTTGCTTTGGGCCACGTTCATGCGTTGGATGTTGTGTATGTTCGTGAGGGGTGAAGTGCACTGACCTTCTAGGGTCTTTGGCACTTGTTTTGGGCTACGTTCATACGTTGGATGTTGTGTATCTTTGTGGGGGAGAAGTGCACTGACCTTCCAGGGTTTTTGGCACTTGCTTTGGGCCACGTTCATATGTCATATGTAGTGTATGTTCATGGGGGGTGGAGTGCACTGACCTTGTCGGATGGCCCAGACGTGGGTGACAAGTGTGGTTAAAGAATCTAAGTATTTCTGAGGTGATGCTTAGGCACTTTAATTGGTCCATGGTCTTTGGCACTTGCTTTTGGCCATGTTCATAGCTCATACGACACAGGAAATAGAATAATTGTGGCAGAGTGTACTTTGTACTGAGGGGGCTTGTCACTTGATAGGGAACTCCTTTTGGCCCCAGGCTGATCACCTATGGGGGGCAGTTACGTGCACAACCGGGTAGTCTCGACGAACTCTGCATGGTTTCCTAAGTGAGAGTGTCGTGTGGACACGCTTAGGCTATTTCCTAGGATTTGTTGTTGGTACGTACCACATTGCATCTGAGAGTTGAGTTAGATGCATGCATTATTCTGTGCAGTCTTGATTGGATCCATGGATAGATGATGAGTAATTGTTGAATATGGATGATGAGTAATTGTTGAATATGGATGATGAATAATTGTTGAATGTGGACAATGAACAATTGTTGGATGTGAGTGTTGGATAATGGATGTTGTGTAAGCTCATGATGTTTGCTTACGTTTTCTTGCTAATTGTGATTATTTGGATTTAACATTGGTTCTTTTTATAATGAATTTATCCTTGCAATTTTGTATCGTGTGGTTAATATCTGTGATGATCGCGAACCTTGTTCGTGGGAGCAGTATGATAGCAGTAGGGTGCAGGGATGAGATTCTGTTGAGGAGCCACCAAGGTGACGTGATGACGTTAGGATTATTTTAAGGAGAGAGTTGTGTTTTATTAATCAACTCCTCCATAGTGGTTCATGGTTTCTTTTGTTGGATTAAGGATGTAATTCACAGATTTAATTATATGTTCGAACTGACTTAATCTTCATTATGGGTATGATGTGTACTGAACTATTATATTAATATTCATGTATTCGGTTAAACATCGGTGCCTCTTTGGGGACATATATATATATATATATACACACACACACACACACACACATATTTGTGAAATTCAAATTTATCATGATTTTCATAAGCAAAATAATGGCGTTTTCAAAAAAGAAAGAAAAAGAATTTAATTGCTTGAGTTATTAGAGTGGTGATATCGTAGCGACGAGGCGGGTCGTTACACGTATCATAGCTCACAACTCAATACGTACAAAATCTCAATATAAATATATCTTACAATTCAACACATATCAATTTATCATACACTCAATTTCATTTAAATGGTTTAATCCCAACGCAACATGTTATCACACCTCATGAATCATATAAATATCAGACATTATTAATATTTACATGGCACAAAACATGTATATATTAAACCGAACTATATTATATTCAATTGAAAAGAGTTAATAAATAATTAAACTAAAAATTCATTGAAGGTGTTTATCGTTGAATCTTATTATATTGATTTCTTTCAATTTAATTTTATCATTTGAACTATTAATTCCTTATTTATTTTAACAATTTATATACATATATATGTATTATAATCATCAATACATAATAAACTTATGAGACCAAAACATGACAAAGAACATTTCCAACAATCTAATTCTCACGCTAATCTAGTAAACATTATCCAAAATACAAACGAATTATACAAAAATACTTCTCACAACATGGGGAGTAAAACCCTCAAACAATTTCACATAATCATATCAAAATCATAGGTTAAAAGACACGAAAACATCAAGAGCACTCAATTTTATCAATCAATTCTCATCAGGGCATCAATTGGTCTATCAAACATAGCAATCTCGTGATTATAATCATAAAGGCATAATTACAATACAGTAAACATTCCAAAATAAATCTCCATTTGATCCTCTAAAGATCCTTACACATATTCATTTTAATCTCAATTGTAATAAATTCATCTCTTACCTCTAAGCATGCTTACGTGTATAGTCCGACAACAATAGAAACATCTGTAGCATTTTTTCTAAAATTCCTCAAACATTTTCTCTTGTTGTTTTACTAGGATTTCCAAGCGTTAGAGAAAAAAGAGAATGAATTCGAACCTCAATTTCACTGTCTCACGGTGTGAGAGACATATCTCTCTCTAAACTTTCAACTCATTTTCGATGGACTGAAAAGAAGAGAGTAAGATAAAATGAGTAATAGATGTGGTAAGTTTTTTTTTTCTTATTTCTTATTTTTCAATGATAAGTGCAATAAGTAATAATCCATGACTAATAGATATGATAAGTAAAAATAAAGAAAAAATCTAAACATTCAACCCATTTTAAGTGGACCTAAAAGAAGAAAGATAAAAAGAGTAATAATAAAATAAGGTTTTCTCTTTTTTTTTTTTTTCTATTTGTGAATGATAGATACAATGAGTAACTCATGGCTAAAACGTGCTGGAATCAAATGGAAGATTTTCCTTTCTTTCTGGGGCCCAGCTTACCTAATGCTCCAATAATGAATGTAAACACTGTAGAGGCTTTCCAGCTTACCTGATTCTCCAATAATGAATGTAAAAACTGTAGAGCCTTTCCAGCTTACCTAATTCTCCAATAACGAATGTAAACACTGTAGAGGCTTTTGCTTAATTATAAAAATGTAAATATCCATTAGAAACAAAACTAACTCTCAAAGCTAAGAGTCTAAGCAGATGAGTCTCAATGTGGATGAAGATTTAGTGACTGAAATGGAGGAAGCACCCACTTTAGCTCCATCTATACCATTAGAAAATGTTCAAGAAATGGTAAGGAATGATCCTTTGCATGTGCCTATAGGATATGTGACGAGTCAAGAAGAATTGGAGAAAGCCAATTATATGCCTCACCTTTCATCTGAGATCCCTGTCATTGATTTAGCATTGCTCTCAAATGGAAACAAGGAGGAGTTGTTAAAATTTGACGTAGCATGCAAGGAGTGGGGTTTCTTTCAGGTAATGCTAGAAATATAATATAAAACTTTTTCATGTATCTTTACAAAAAAACTTGAGCTTTGGGGCTACGTAATTAGTCCATGGCATTGACATATATCCATGCAAAAACGAGATATTTGCTTGGTTTTCATCAAATATTAATATTGCTTGAAATTGCAATTAACATTTGCTTGTAGATAGTAAATCATGGTGTTCAAACAGAGCTTATGCAGAAAATGAAGGATGCAGCATCTGAGTTTTTCAATCTTCCAATAGAAGAGAAGAACAAGTATGCAATGGTTTCAAGTGAGACACATGGTTATGGGAAGGGTTGTGTAGTTTCTGGAGAGCAGACACTTGACTGGTCAGATTCACTAATATTAATCACATACCCCACCCAGTACAGAAAGCTTCAATTTTGGCCTAAAACTCCAGAGGGATTCATGTAGGTACTCCTCACAAGTGATAAATATGGGTCTATTTGGATAAACTTCTCCAAAAACACCTTTAGAATAAGAAAATAAGAAGAAAAATGAAATGAGTTTCTCCATACACTAAAATTAACTTATGCATAAGATTATTTGTAGAAGTTTTCTTTTATAGCTTCTTTAAAAGATCATTTTTCACTTATGGATAAACTAATTTGAACTTATGGAAAAGTTCATTTCATTTTTTTTTCCTCCTAGAAATGATTCTGAATAAGCTTATCCAAACATGTTCAACATTTACACAACTTTTGATCAAATGATGAAATACATCTACTAATGCAGGGAGATAATAGAGGCTTATGCAAGTGAAGTTAGACGAGTTGGGGAGGAACTGCTTAGTTCAATGTCAGTGATTATGGGAATGCGGAAGCATGTTCTTTTTGGACTACATAAAGAATCGTATCAAGTTTTACGACTGAACTATTATCCTCCTTGAAGCACACCTGAACAAGTGCAGGGTTTGAGTCCACATTCTGACACAAGCAGCATCACCTTGCTTATGCAAGACGATGATGTAACTGGCTTAGAAATTCGACACCAAGGAGGATGGGTGCCAGTGAACCCAATACCAGATGCTCTAGTTGTCAATGTTGGAGATGTAACTGAGGTACTTGAGTCATCCTTTAGGTTAAATATATTTTTTAATTTTTGCAAACAGGGTGATGTATGTTTTCAGTCCTATAAAATTTTGTTCTGTTTTCTTTTGGTCATTCATATATGGAAACATGTATGATAGTTGTCTCCTTTTACTTTGCTATTTAGGCAAATTGGGATCATATATGATACATTTTCATAAAATCAAATATCTTTGAGACTGAAACCATATTTAATCCTATCGTTTTAGTAAACACGAAGAGAACAATAGAAATAAAAAAAGACATTAAAATTAAAAAGTAGTACCAAAAGATAAAGTTATTTAACTATTCACACTTAAAGTTTATTTCATTTGCAATCATGGCAGATATGGAGTAATGGCAAATACAAGAGTGTAGAACACAGAGCAATGACAAATAAGAACAAGGAAAGGATTTCTTATGGATTATTTTTGTGCCCACAGCATGACGTGGAAGTTGAGCCACTTGATCATATGATAGATTCTCATAACCCCAAGTTGTTTCAGAAAGTAAGGTATGGAGATTATTTGAGACAATCTCTGAAAAGGAAGTTGGAGGGAAAAACACACCTAAATGAGGCAAAGTTAAAGGAGTCTGATCTAAGGAATCAAGATGATTAAGAAAAGCAAAGGCCCAGTAAGAGAAATGAGAAAAGAAAAGAAAGTTTGAAAGTACTCCCTCATGCTGTCATATTTTGATCCGTGTATAATAATAAATGCCATATTGTATTTGTCATATTTTGTATAATAAATGTCATATTCATCTAGAGTAGAATCTCTACTCTCTACTTAATCCAAGCCCAACTGCAAGTAAGATTTCATTGTGAACCAACCTCTGTAACGTAATCTCTGCAGTTATTATTTCCACAAAGCTTGCAATCCCCATCTCAGTTTTTTTTTTTTCCTGAGTAGCACGGTACTTCCCTTTATGAATCAAATCCAAACAAACTTGATCATTCATCGCAGAATCATCTTGACACTCACATCGGTTGAGTTGCAATGCTGCCAGTTCTATCCAAGCCTTTTCAACCAAAAATTATTATATGATCTAAGATTATCACATTTTTATGATTATAACTAATCTCAACTCGACATGTAAGTGAATTCTTCAATTTACATAAAAAGAGCTAATAAATAGGTAGGGAATGGGAGTTGGATGGCCAAATCGCTGGATATACGTGATGCAATCATGTACTGAACTTTAATGTTGAAATGCAAGGCCGGCCTAAGGATAAGGTCAATAAAGCTCTTGCTTTAGGCTTTCAAAATTAATTTTACTTATTAATAATAATACTTTAGAAAAATAATAATTACTTGATAAAAGATATTAATCTATTAAGAGTAGTTAAATACTATTTCCATCAAACCCAAAGGTTGACACAAGGGTAAAATCATGTTAAGTCTGATTTGGAGGTTAGGTGTCGGAGTGGCAATTAGTTCCTGGAGAGTGGAGACATTGATCAATATGTCGCATTGTTTGGGTGGAAAAATATCAAACTATGCCATTATAAGTGAACAGAGTGTGTTTTCTTTGGATTTCAAAGTATCTTTAGTAATTTGGTGGACACTTGGTTTAGGGCATACCTTATTGTTATACCAGCCAGCTGAACCTCATCTTATCTCCTAGTATCAAGGATTGTTATCAGTTGTGCCAGCTTGATTTTGCTATCAGTTTATTCAAATATGTTGCTAAATTATCAGCTTATTCAAATGTTTGTTGATAAGTTGTAATTTATCTTATCTAGTTTATCTGGTTGTTATAGGTTGTTATCAGTTCAAATATACTGATAACCCTTGTGTATAAATACTGTTACGCAGCAATAGAAAAAGATGTCATTCCATTCAATTCTCTACACTAATGCTTAGAGCAATGATTTTTATTTTTTTTTTACTTTGAAACAAATTTGTTTGCCTTTTAAAAAACAATTATCGGAATTTGCTAATCTTGGACCATACACAATTATTTCTCCTCCAAATACCAAGAATCAAGGAATACTAAGCTATCAATTTTCAGATGACTTTCAAGTTCCCTCAAGCACACCACTTGCAGCTTAAAATAAAACTCTTGTATAGCTTTACTGTACCAAATGACAAGTCTCACACAGAATCTTAGAACCACTACACATAATTAAAAATAAACTTAAGCACGTATCAAGAAACTCAAAGACTATTATTCTTAAACAACTTTTTGGAGTTAGGTTTTTTTCGCATTATTATAGATACAAAAACTATGGGAAAAATTGGATTTAATTGTCAACTACATCTATCGAAAATAAGATTGACAACAAATTCAAATGAATTGAGACAATAGTCACTAAGGCACACTTTGCTTTCAAATACAAATACATTAAATGAATGTTATGCTAAGCCCAAATTTTACCTCTCAAAACTAATTTATTAAAGAGTAAATTACAAATGTCTCCCCTCAAATTTAAGGAAATTACATATATCTCTCATCCTTTTGAAAAATTTACACGTCTCTCTTGAGGTTTAAGCAAATTACATGTCTCCCTTCTGTTTTTCAAACCTATACAGATTTTTTAAATGTTGTCTAAGCATTTGACAATAGCAATTAATGTACATTGACAATTTTGTTTTAAAAAATGTTAAAATAAGTTTTCATCTTCATAAATATGAAAATGTTTTGAATCCGTAACTACAAAAAGTTGTCTATTTTTCGTCCCTGCAAAATTTAAATGTTACTTTTTGGCCCGGAGTTAGGTTGGGTACATTTGAACCAACTTGCAAGTTGTTGTATAAAGTGTTAGGTTTTTAACTTTTCTACATCGATTACATGCCCGAAGTTAGATTTGGATACATCCAAACCTAGGTGTATACTTTTGTAGAAAATGTTAGGTTTTTCAACTTTTCTGACACTTTCTACAACAACATATGCGTAGGTTCGGATATACGTGAATCTAGCTTCAAGCCAAAAAGTAATAGATTTAAATTTTGAGTACGAAAACTAGATTAAATTTTTTGCAGTGATATATTTCAAACATTTCCATATTTATGAGGACAAAAAATATATTTTAATCTTTTTTAATCAAAATTGTCAACACACATGACTTGTTACGGTTAAATGTTTAGACGACATTTAGAGGATTTGTGTAGATTTTAAAAACAGAAGGAAGACGTGTATAATTTTCCTAAACCTCGGGAGAGACATGTCTAAGTTTTACAAAGGAGGAAAGACATAATTTTCTTAAACCTCAAGAGAGACATGTGTAATTTACTTTTTATTAAAATATTCAATTTGGTCTTTGAAACCCAATTAGTGTCTAGAGTCTCTAAATTGAGCTACAATTAGCCAGTGTTTCACATCTAACATGAAACTTGCCTAGCCAAAAATAAACTAACATCCTTACCTTAGATAAGAAAAATAAAAGAAACAGCAAAAAAAAAAGAAGAAGAAGAAGAAGAAGAAAACTAACAAAGTAGAAAGGACAAGAATGTAAAAGTTTCAGGTCTCGGTTGTGTCTAAACTTGTTACAATCTCTTCCATAGAAGAGATAGGTAGTTTGCTCCCTGAGCTCAATTTGTGCACATCCTGGCTTGAATAAATGAAGATTCTTCTCACCATTTTACAGAATTCACTGAAAGAACATAATAATACCAATCAATATATATGGTATTTATATTAATAGTGAGAAAGAAGTTGTTAATAATTGGTTCATATAAACAAGGAAGTTTAATGATGGTTAGTTTACAATATTATCTATTCTATTAACAAAGAAAAGTAGGCATTCTCCATTTTTTCATCCCAAAATTACCAGACTTATTGTAATTTAACTTTAGCATGCATTACAATCAAACAAATAAAACATATCCAGTGATCAACAAAAATATTAAAAATGTTGTTACCTAATCATATTACACTTTCCCTCTTCACTATTCCCATTAAGCTTCACCCATATCTCTGATTCTTTTTTTCAATCTCTTTCGTGCTTTCCTTTTTTCTCTCATATTCTTTCTTAATAGTAACATTCGTGCCAAATAAACCAACAAAATCTCTAAAACTTCTCTCTTATATTCTTCTTCCATTTTACTAACAAGTTTGTATTTATGTTCCGATTAAGTTCTAAAGCTTGAAGAGTATAAGTCCATGATTCTTAATAACTTCTACACCTGCAATTTTTATATATAATATAATTTTCTTATTTCATTCCACTTTCTGCACTACTCGTTTTCTTAACAGCACTATACATTACTGTGTATAAAGAGATACTCACAGCCATGGATCATCACCAACAAGCATCATATCCCCTTCATCATCAGTGAAGACAATTTCCCACTTATTCCTAAGTTGAAGTTGTCCCTTTATGTCAAACATCTTCTCCAATTCATCTACAAGTTGATCATATCCATCCAATGTGGTCAAATCCACGGCACGACCCACTGCAACCCCCTGCATTTGAACCTTTTTGACATGTTTTGAAACAAAAGGCTTACTTCAGTAATTTTTCATACAAGACTATAAAACTAACTTTATTATCTAAATAAGCAACACATGTGACATGTCAAGCACCTTAGTGCAACTTCTGCTACAAACTTGTTTGCTTTGAGTCTCTTTTGGAGATAGTTGTAGCTGTTCTTGGTTCCATTCTTTAGAAGCCTTTGAGATATCGGACACATGGTTTACATCAATTTTGCACTCAGAGGTGATTCCAGATGCATTCTCTGCAGAAAGAGAGTTGTTCCTTGCATGATCAATAAGGTCAATCCCAAACAATCTATAACTTGTAGCAGCCTCTACTTTGTTGATCTCCTTGTCAACCTGGTCAAGGAAATGATCATTGTTCAATCTCTCTGAGTGAGGTTTTGAAATAGGCCAAGCTGAGATGCTCTTGCTATCATCGGTTGTGTCATGATATAATTGAGAAGGAGAAGATAGCCAACTTGCTTCTGTCTGATTCATTGATATACCATTGTTGCTGCTTTTACTGTTATGATGCCACATATGGGAACTACTGTCACTCCTTTTGATTTCGGCCATGACACTAAGTTTTGCCATATCAGACTGTGTCAGTCCAGCATCCCAGAAAGTAGGGAAAGCTAATGGTGTGTCTCCTTTGAAAATGAAATGCAAGTGTCAAGAAAGATTGATCGATACAAGAATTGGAGAGTTAAACATCAATTTGGACCCTGAAGTTAGCACCACTTGGAACTTTGGTCCTTGATATTATTTAAAACAACAATTTATTCTGTGAATTGGCATCACTAGTCAGTTTAGTCCTTGATATTATGAAAAGGAAAATTTAGTTCCTGACTTTAGCTATAGTCAAGGACTAAATTCTCTTTGTTAGGGACCAAATTGATTGATAATGTTAATCATAGAAACTAAATTGACCCATTACCAAAGTTAGGAATTAAATTTGTTTTTTCATAATGAAGAACCAAATTGATTGGTGATACTGATATCAATTTCAATGACAAAATTGATGTTTTACTTAGAATTGGAAAGGATTAAAAGAGGTAATTCCTCACCAAGATCTGCAAGTTCACTTGCTTGCCGTGGCCTTTTATTCTTTATAGCAGCAGTTTGAGATGATGTAGTAGGAACAGAAGCCAGAATGGGTTCTATCTCCCATGGTAAAACTCTATCAGGTCTTGGAAAAGATGCAGGTTCATCCCATTGAACCTGGAAGTAGATGACAAGAATAGATGAATACCACACAACAACAAAAAATAAGAGGACAATTTCATAGTCAAAGATGACAATACCTTAAGAGATCGCCAATTTGAATTTACCCAGTGAGGGGAAATATCCTCTACTCCAACTATTGTGCCCGAAAATCTAATAAACCGTGTTTTAGAATATCTAATGAAAATGTCACTCACAAAGACAAACTATAGCAGTAAATTTTGGTACCTTTTGTAATTTTCAGGGGATTCATCCCCTTCAAACCTTGTCTTGAATCTCATACCAACATTACATTTTTGGTTGATAGCCTCCAAATACTTGTTCACACTAACAATGAACTGGCTTGCCCTAAGAAAAACAAATCTCCATGTCAACAATCATATGGATTACTCTAATAGTATCATCAGAGGTTCTATTTCCTAGTTATTTTTGCAACAATTAGAAGTTCTACCTTGGCTTATAATATACAACAAAAAGAGTCTGAGTTGCTACAGCATGAGATGCAGTTGCAAGAACTCCTAGGTGCATGCTCTGACTAGAAATCACAGATGATGGCATGCTGCTCTGCACAGGAGCAATGCGCCTCACTCCAACCCGCAATTCTCCATTGTTCCCTCTACACACAAAATCTTATTTGAATAAGGCTTGCACAGTCAAATAGATAAAAAATTCTTCCATGATTTTATCAAGGCTTTAAATTGTAGTCACTAATGCAGCTTTATTGCGATCATTAATATTGCGGAAAGTTACAGAAAAAAATGTGGTTGATGTGGGTACAATTGCAGTCACAAACACCCCAAAAACATTGATGATTATAGCTTTAATTCCTGTCGTGGATAGTTTTTAAAAAACCTTGGATTTTATAGTAGAAGATATCTGCTGAACCATGTGAAGGAAACCAACAAAAGTGAAAAAAATCAAATCAAATTTACATGCCTCAGAAACACAAAGGTGTCTCCAGCAACTAATCTCTTGGAAGTCACAAAATTACTCCATCCAGTTGTGAGCAAGTGTCTACGTGGCTGACCTGGATAGAAAGGAAAATAGATTGAAGGCAAAAACATTAGGCCACTAGCCCACTAGTAAGTAGTAACCACAAACCAGAAGGACCCAAAATATAATTCCTCACATCCTTTACCTCTAAATATATGCTTAAAGCGCCATTCATAGCCCTGAAGATCCTTGGCAACCAATTCCTGAGTTGGGGTTGATTTAGACATGTCCTGAGACGAAAAATAAAAGAGTTTTTAGTAACATCACAAAGCAACCTAGATTTGGTGTTGGAACCAAAATAAAATCAATAAAAAAGTTAAACCAAAGAGATAGTAGTATTACCAAAGCTGGAAGGCATTCAGTGGCATGCTTCCTGAGGACAGAGAAGCCACCATGGGTGCTTGTATCAGAGGCAGTTAAGACCTTGCAGAAGGAGTGAACTCTTGGACTTGGAAGTTCAGCAGGGCACGGATCAGGGCTCATAGGCTCAGCTTGCTAAGACATTTGTTCCATTAGAAATCTAAACAATGGGAGAAAACAATCTAATCTAAGGTTGACCGTGAAATAACTTTGAGAATCATAAGGGGCAGCTACATCCTTACATTAGATTCCGGCACTAGAGTAATCTGTGCATAAACCTCATCTGTTTCTTGTTCAGCCTAAGCATATCCAAATTCAAGGTAACTTTTAGTTTTCCACCCAACCTTCTTTGCAAAACTCCAACAATATATTATTGTTAATATAAAATAACTCAACACCATACTGTACATTAGGATCCTGCTTCGCTAAAGTGAACTATTCAGTTTAGAGGGTTATGTAACTAATATCAGTTGAGAAAATCAAGAGTCCATGTTAGGTGCACATGTGTAACAAATCATTGATATATTGGAATATTAACAGCTGATTTCTCATCAATGACTAAGATTAGGAGCCAAATCCCAACTCAGGAGGCCAGATAATCATTTAACCATTTTTTCAGAAAGCAAACAAGATTTTTATTGTTTATTTATGAAATCAAAATAAGAAAATTTTAAGGGAAGGAGAAAAGGAGGGAGAACACTACCAGAAGTTAATTAATTAACAACATATGACCAAATTTTTACATGGTAAGTTGGTAACTACAAAACCAAGATGAATATAATCATTTAACCATTTTTTCAGAAACCAAACAAGATTTTTATTGTTTATTTATGAAATCAAAATAAGAAAATTTTAAGGGAAGGAGAAAAGGAGGGAGAACACTACCAGAAGTTAATTAATTAACAACATATGACCAAATTTTTACATGGTAAGTTGGTAACTCCAAAATCAAGAAGAATATCTTTCCAATTTTTCAACAACCAAACAAGATTTATTCATTTTTTTCCCTCAAAAAATAAGGTGGAAGAAAAACGAAAAGAAATTAGGATCGCAGAGAAAATCAGAAAATTACCAGTAAATGGACGTTGACGACACGACAAAGGATCTTGGAGGGAAGCTTGAAGAGTGGAATCCTTTGGTTTAGTTCCTGATTTGTTGATACTTCTAACTACAGCCGGAAAAAAAAACATATAAAGCAATAAAAGCAGTTAAACAAAATTAGGAAAAAAAAAAAAAAAGAATCCAACTTAACCAAAACAAGCATCCAACACCACCAACAATATTCTGAGACAACCTACGACCCCAGATTAAAAAGAACAAAGAATTTTCCTTAAGTATCGATAAAAACTAACTTGTTCCATGTGCCCCTGAGGGAAATAGAAGACCCTTTGGCCAGTACGAGGAACTTCCACATGGGGTCCTGCACACGCTTTCCATAGTTGCTCATAGAGTTCATCTTCTTCTCCTCCTCCACCACGGTTCAACGACATCGTTTAAGGTTGTATTGTAATCAATTCAAAGCTGTTGTTTTTCTTCTTCAGAGTCTGTGACTGTGACCAATGAATCTAAGTCCATGACATCATCATTGTCATAAGGGTGTGCAAAGTAGGAATGAGGATGATGATCGCAGTGTGATGGTGTCACAGATGATAACTAAATGGAATGATTATGCGTTGACAGAGAATTTATGAGAGGAAGCAGCTTTTGGAATCGTGTCTGCTAATCCTATGCTACCTGCTGCTGCTACCGTTACAGACACACCTCTTTCTCTCTCTTTTGTGTAAGGTAAGCAAACGGCGTTCCTTCTTGGAATGCTAGTACCACATAACTGCATAACAACTCTCCTCCGTTAGAGGTGTATGTGTTGTGTTTGTCCGTTTTATAATAAGGCTGTGGCATTCGTTTAGTGTTGTGTGGCACCTGTGTGTGCCCTGTTCCGAATTAAGGTTTTTAATTTAATTTATTTATATTACTATAAATATAAACAATTGCTGCTGATGTAGACGTAATTGTGCCATTGTGTTACCAATTACAGTTACCATATATGTAGTAAAAATCTCTAAAATCTACAGTATTATGGTTAGAATTGGGTTAACAATCCCCCCCCCCCCCCCTCTTTTTTTCTTTCTACTTCTATTATTATGGATATGGATTTGATCGTAAGAAGATTTTTAAATATTTTTTATTCTTAGTACCAAAAATTTATAATAAGTCACCTATATGGTTCTGGTAGCATTTGTCTCAATGTTATATTGTTAGACATATTGTGAATAGGATTATTATTCTTAGATATATTTAAATATGTGTTTGGTTACATTTAGACTAGAGATTAATCTTACAAATAATATTATCTTTATTGTTAGCCTAAAGAATTTCTGCACTTGATGAAAATCAAACTCAAAATTCTCACTAAATAAATCATTCTCACAATACATGAATGCATGGTGTCTAACTAATATGTCAACCCATCCAATTACATATTAATTAACTAGCTGCACTATATTATGCTAGTTTAAAACTAATTTAATAACATACTTTAAAGTTTAAATGAGCTATGAAACTAATCTAAAACTCTTATTTTTATCATAAAGTAAACAACTTTGTGGTCAGCCAAATTCTAAGGTATAAAATTTAATATTATTATAAAGTAAAGTAATTTAAGGTATCATGTTATATTCTCATGAATCATATTATCAGAAATATTGTGAATAGGATTATTATTCTTAGGTATATTCTATATTTTAATATTCATTTGAATATTTTTTAAATTTTAAAATAATTTAAATAAAAAATTATTGATATTTTAGGAAATAATTTTATTATTCTCAAGAGAATATCATTTTCTCATCCCTCAGGAGAATAAAAGTGTAGAAAAATGTGATAAAAATGGAAGTTACAACATTGTTAGGAATAGATAATATCCGAAAATAATTTTTTAAAGCTTGTAATAAACATGGGTATATGTAATATTTTCATGTAATGTTTTGGAGAATCAACTTTTAATCCATGAAACAAACATACTCTTAACTTTCTTTGTCATGTCTAGAGTATATCATGTCCATTAGAACAAAGACTAATCTCATTCACAATATTGTGACACTTAAATAATCAAATCATCCCCACAACACATGTACACCTGATGACTAACAATTGTGCCAACCCATCCAATTACATATATTTAACTAACTGAAGTATATTTTCTTAATTTAAAACTAACTTAATAACATAGCTATGAAACTAATTTAAAACTCTTATTTTTTTTATCATAAAGTAAACAATTTTGTTGTCAACCAAATTCTAAGCCATAGAAAATAAGTTTTTTAATTCATGACTGAGAAAAATATTCCATGTGTGTTTAACAAATAATTCTTTTTTTTCTAATTTGTTGAAAGTGCTTTTAAAAAAATTAAGTAGCGGCCGGTTTTCTTAGGAAAAAAAATGCCTAATTAGGCTTAATTCGATCAAAGAGAATGCTAATGAATTATTTTTTAAACATTTTTTGTATATAATTTGTTTTATTTGCAAAAATTAATTGAGATTTACGAAATAATTAGAACGCTCCCTATTTTAATATGTATGACCCGTTATTTTTTGTATTCAGGTATGATCCATTGTTAGATAATAAATGTTAAAGTTATTGAAAAAATTATTTTTTTATCATGTTTTATAAAATTTAACACAATCATGTATCAAATGTTTATTTATTAAATAAAAAACATCAAATTATAGATATAAATTTAAATGAATGATAACTTGTTAGTTTTGAGATATCTTAATTACATACTTTAAAGGTGTTACATTTTTATTTATTTTTTAGTAAAGAGTGTTACATATATTTTTTTTAACTAGTGTTACATATTCAATGAACCCATAACATGTAGGACTAAAAAACTAAGCATATCATATACTTCTTTCAATTCGAATTATAAGCATAAAGAAGATATATTTGATATTTATTAAGAAAATTAGTTATTTTATTAAATTATGTCATTTTAATTAAAAAATAAACATTTCTGGTAAATCATTCTCATTGGAACTTGATATCAAATATAAAAAATATTTGACCTTATTAAATGAAGGATATTTTAGAGAGAGTCTCATTAAAAAATATAAATAATTAAATTTATTTATATTTAAGATCTAAAAGTAAAAAACTTTTGTTGCTTATATTTTTTTTTTATTTTTTTACTAAATGGGTTGGGCATAAGCCCCTAACCCAAGAAATGGACTACATAGAAGAAATCAACATAGAATCACTCATGAACACTTCCTCTGTCACAGCATTAGCAAAAGAAGGGAGTGATTAAACAATTATCATTTCTCCCAATATGGCCAAAGGTGCAGCTTCTGAAACTTCACTTCACTTTCCAACAAAGAAGCGATGTTGTGACCCTCAAATTGCATACAATCATAAATAAGCATCATGGCACGGAGACTATCAATAGCAACATGCAAATGTTCCATTTTAGCCTCAGCTGCCATTTGGAGGTCATACATAATACCCCAAAGCTTAGCTTCAAGCACACTACAGAAATCCAATCTCCTAGAGATCTCAAAACACACCACAAGAAGCCACCATAGCTTCACTAGACATAGCCCCATCACAGTTAAGAGTAACACTCCCATGCCTCTTGTTTGTACTAGCACAGTACATATCAGAGACCCCATCCATTTTTAAACTAAGTTGTACTATTTTGCTATTATAAAAATTATGGACAAGTGCCTTAATATTAACAATGAGGCTAGCATTTGTTATCCATTTTTGTTGGAAAGTGTATTCATTTCTCCTCCACCAAAGGTGGTCAAGTACAACACCAAAAACACTACTCCAAACCATTCCTTCCACCAATTTAGCGTACTGCAGGTTTAGACTTAACCAGTTTAGTCTCACAAAATATTGGTTGCCCGTTCATCTTAAAAGACTTCCAGATACATTTCGCCCATTTGCAGTCTCTAAGTACATGAATTAAGGTTTCATTATCCCTTCCACACAACAAACATCTATCCAATTGAGTCATATGTCGATACCTCCTCAAGGCATTTGTAGGTAGAATATCGCTTGCAATTTTCCACAACTGATATCTGATTCTTTCGAGCCCATTCCATTTCCAAATCAATTGAAAAACTCTATTATTAGGGATGCCATCATGACCAACAATAACATCATATGCCTCCTTCGTTGAGTAAATATCACTGGTATCACCATTCCATTGAACAAAATCATTTGTATTAAGCTACAAGGAGGCTTGATCCATTTAATCAAGTTAACTACTGGAGTCGATAACAACCAAGATAATTTCTCTAAATCCCAATCACCTTTCGAATTCATGAAAAAACAAACAGGAATGTTTTGATCTTCCCTATTTGTCCCACCTCTGTACTGGTTCAATAACCCTTGTCCTGGAACCCAAGCATCTTCCCAAAAAAAAAATTCTTCTTTTACTCCCAACATGCCATATCATATTAGAAGACATCATGCTCCAAGTCTTCACAATTCCTCTCCACAGATTTGTTCCCTGCCTAGTAGACGAGATATTAGGAATAACATCAATCCCATATTTGTATTTCACTCGTACTACTTTCATCCAGAGATCATTAGGATGATTACATAAATTCCATCCTACCTTGGACAACATTGCTTGATTCATAGAAGTTTCCTTCCTCAATCCAAAACTATCACTCCTCTTTGGCATGCAACAAGCATTCCAATTCAACCAACGAACCTTTTTAGTAGAAGTCATGTCTCCCCAAACAAAACTCCAACATTTTTTATCTATCTCATTACAAACCGAAATTGGTAGCAGGTTTGTTTGCATGACATAGGTAGGAAAGGCTTGGACCACACCCTTTGGTAAGGTAACCCTGCCTGCCAATGATAGTCTTGAGACCTTCCAATTGTTGAGCCATTGATTCATTTTATCCATAAGGCATTGATAGCTTTGCTTTGTCCCTTTATCATGATGGAGAGGCACTCCTAAGTACTTCCCAAGGTTTGTCATTCTTTGATAATCAAGCGCACTTACAATTTGATCTCTTTGTTGCCACAACACATTTGTAGAAAAATAAACTACAGTTTTTTCTTCGCTCACCTCCTGGCCAGAACTTAGACAGAACACATTCATGACCTTTTTTAGAGTCTCTGCTTGATCCATAGTAGCTTTTGCAAACAATAATAGGTCGTCCGCAAAAGCCAAATGAGACAACTTTGGACCAAATCTAGAGAATTGGATTGGGATCCAATGGCCAAGCTCCACAACATGATTAATCAATTGAAAAAGTCTCTTAATGCATAACACAAACAAATAAGGTAAGATGGGGTCTCCCTGGCGAATGCCTCTAGAAGGAAGGAATTTGCTCAAGGCCTCTCCATTCCAAAGAACCTATAAGGAGGGAGAAGAAATACACCAATGAACTAAATTGATAAATTCTTCTGGAAAGCCAATATCGTGAAGAGTATCAGTAACAAATTCCCATTTAAGCCTATCATAAGCCTTCTCCAAATCCACCTTGATTGCCATCCACCCCCTTTTGCCCTTTTTTTCTTCTTCATAGAGTGCATTACTTCTTGCACAATGATGATGTTATCATTGCTATTTATATTAGGAATAAAACTACATTAACACGGGTTCACCAACTCCGCTGATGCAAAACTGTGAATCAGGGGTATCATCAGTACAAAGCAAAGCATAATACTCAATCACTAACCTTTCTAGAGTTTCTTGATCCCCAACCCAAACACGATTTTGATCCTGAAGTGCTTTCGTAAGTGTTTTTCCTTCTCCTGATTGTTGTCATTCCATGTAAGTACTGGGTATTACAATCTCTAAACTACAACCATTTTGCTCGAGACCGTTGAAACCAAAGAAGTTCCCCTTGTCTTAATACTTCCTAATACTCGTTCCAGATCACCCTCTGTCTTTCTTCCAAAGCATGATCCATTCCAAACCTCCCCTATTTTGTGATGAAATCAAGTTATCGAATAAGCTTACACTTCCAAGCAAAGATATTTCCAAAGACCTCTTTATTCCATCTCCTCAATTCCACCCTAAAATCGCGTAATCTATCATCCCAATTCAACTCCTTGCACCAAAATTCCTTAATAAAAGGATCAAATTGAGCATGTGTCAACCAAACGACTATAAATCTGAACAGTCTCCTATTTTTATTCGTACCTGTCAATTCAATGAATTTGATTAGCACAGCTCTATGATTAGACTTGAAAAATGGAAGATGTAATACAAGAGCATTCTTAAATCTGATGCACCAATCCAGATTAATTAAAATGCAGTCCAATCGTTCCATAAGCGAACCTCTATTACAAGGCCCTGAAAGCCTGCATCAATAAGGTCACAATCCTCCATCTTTCGTTGGAAGTCAATAGCATTTTTCCTCGAAGGGTTTACTGATCCTCCACATCGATCCTGGGAAGAAGAATGGAATTGAAGTCTCCCACCACAGCCCATGGACCAGAATTAGAATTAGCAATACGCCCCATGGCTTCCTACAAAGCTTTATGCTCTTGTAGTCTTAGGCTGCCATAAACTGCAATTACACACCACACCGCTTGCCTCTTCCAACCCACCTCCATATGCACATATTGATGGTCATTATGCAAACATGAACCTTCCAATAGTCATCATTCCACAAGCACCAAATACCACCTAAGTGCCCGTGAGCAGGCTGAATGAAGCTACTATCGAAACCAAGCTTAGGTAAAATCCTCTCCACCCCTTCTTCTTTGCTTGCATGAGTTTCAAACAGAAACAGTATGGAAGTCTCATATTCCTTACAAATATCCTTAATCAAATTCCCAAAGCCACATGCTCCCATTCCGCAGCAATTCCATGCAAGCACAATCATAGGGACAGATTATGAGATAGGGGTCAGTGACTAACCATGCATACATGCAGCATTTGTAACACCCCATTTTTTTAAAATAAATTAAAAAGGATTTTATTTAAAAATAAATGGAGTTTTAGGAAATAATGAGGTTTTTGAAATTAAATAAATAAGAAGAAATAGTTTTATCAATTAAAATAATGGTTTTAAGGTAAATAAAATAAATATATGTTCTTAGAAAATAAAAATGATGTTTTATTTATTCATTTGATAAAGAATAAAATAGAGTTCATTTTAATAAAATAAAGAAAAATAGAGTAAATAATAGGCTGAGAGTACCCTAGTTATAAATAGAGACATATTAGGTCAGCTTTTACATTTATGATATCTCTACACTCTCTCTTCTTCTCAAATTCGTTTTCCCTTCCTCATCTCCCAAAACCCTCTCTTTTCCCGCATACACTTAAACATGTCCTAGTAAAATTATTATTCCAAACTCGTTAACCATTGGATCATCGTGAAATTTGAACACCAGGTTCAAAACTCATTTTCACATTTTTACACCGTTGGGATTTTTGATATAATGTCTTTCGTGAGAGAAATGTCCCTCGCACAGAGATAATGAAATGGGGGTTCCAATCCCTTCTTCTTTCTAACATTTGGAAACCCTAACAGAACAACCAGAGAAAAAACTTGAGAAATCTTAAGAAACAGCTAGAGATACTGCTATCCCTACCAGACTACACATGTGAGCCCACTTAGAGGTAAGAGATGAGTTTATCACAATTGGGGTTAGAATAAACATGTGTAGAGATCCTTAGAAAATTAAATTGGGGTTTATTTTCAGATGTTTGTTGAATTATAATTCTTCCTTTATGATTATAATTATGATATTATTTTGTTTGACGGACTAATTGATGCCCTGATGTGAATTAGTTGATAAAATTGATATATTTGATGCATTGAATTTGTGAGCTATGAACTATGCAATCGCACAATTGTAAGACCCTTTAAGGATGATGAGTTTTTGCGCGATGAGCATTGTGATGGAATCCACTATGGGATCCCAACGGATTGAATCACTTAGAGGCATGATGAGTTAAAATGATTTTGAAAACAATTGACTAATTGTGTGTATTACATAGTTCATTGGTAAAGTCTATGTTTGTGTCATGTATATATTAATATTGTGTGATGTTTATATGATTCATGAGGTGTGATAACATGTTGCTTTGGGATTATACCATTGTGATTGAGATTGAGTGTATGTGATAAATTGAGTATGTATTGGATTCTAATATACCTGTGTATTAAGATGTTATGCGCATTGAGTTATGAGCTATGAACCATACAATCACATGACTACAATACCCTTTAAGGGCGACTAGTTAATGCGTGACGAGTATTGTGATGGGAACCACTATGAGAACTCGACGAGTTTAATTACTTTGAGGCGCGACGAGATAAAATTATTTTGAGAACAGTTGAAGAGTCGTGTGTTTTGTACAATTCGTAGATAGAGTCTGCATGCTAAAATGTTTTATGGGTTGGACCTGAATCTGGAAGGAGAGGCCCTGACAAACTCTTTGAAGTCTAGGCCTTGGGGGTAAATATGTAGAAGCAAAGCTTCCAAGATTATTTTGATGATACCAAAGATTTTTAAGAAGATACATTCAAACAAGATTAAAGAAATCAAGAAGATTCAAGTGAAGATTCAAGAGAAGACTCAAGATATGCAAGAACCTCAAGAATGTTTCAAAGAAAAGATTGAATAGCACAATTTGTCCAAAAGAATTTTTCAAAGAAAAATCTTTTACCAGAGTTTTTACTCTCTGGTATTCGATTACCATAAGGCAGTAATCGATTACCAGAAGCCCAAAACAGTTTTATAACTGTTTTACAAAGTAATAATCGATTACCATGGGCATGTAATCGATTACCAATGTTTTTGAATGTTGAATTTCAAATCTCAAGGGTCACAACTTGTGACAAAATATTTTCAAAATAGTGTAATCGATTACACAATATTTGTAATCGATTACCAATGGTTCTGAACGTTGGATTTCAAACTTCAACACGAAGAGTCACAACCTTTGATAAAATAAACTGTGTAATCGATTACCAGTGACTGGTTTTGAAAAATTGCCAAGAGTTACAACTTTTAAAGTGACTGGTTTTGAAAAAATTGCCAAGAGTCACAACTTTTTTAAAGTGACTGGTTTTGAAGAAATTGCCAAACGTCACAATTTTTAACATGGTTTCTTTAAGAGCCATCAAATTGCTATAAATATGTGAGCATGGCACGAATTTCAGAGGGATGATTCTGAACATCTTTCTAAAAAATTTTGTTTAACACTTGCTTTGTCAAGAAAAGTTCATTGGGAAAAAACTTGTGCTATTCTATTTTCTTCCTCTCCTCCATTCTTAAAAAAAGCTTTTCAAGAAACCTACTCTTGGTGACTATTTTTCAAGAGAAGGTCTTCTTGGTTACAAACACTGAACACAAGGGACCAACGTTCCTTGGGTTCATTGCAAGAAGGAGGATTTGCTTCTTGGTTGATCACTGGACACAAAAGACCAACGTCTTTTGGGTTCATTGCAAGAAGTGGGTATAACTTCTTGGTTGTTATCACTAGACACAAGGGACCAACGTTCCTTGGGGTTCATTGCAAGAAGTGGGAATAACTTCTTGGTTGTAATCACTGAACACAAAGGAGGGAAGTCCTTTGTGGTTCATTGCTTGTAAAGGATTTTACAAGGATAGTGGAAATTTCAAGCGGGTTGCTTGGGGACTGGACGTAGGCACGGGTTATGGCCAAACCAGTATAAATCCGGTTTTGCATTCTCTCTTCCCTTAATCTCTTTTACTTTCTGTTGTGTTTATATTTCTTTAAGTTTATTTCTCCTTATTTGTTATTCAAGTAACTTACAATTAAAGAAATAATTGAATCTAGGGAATATCTAAGAAAGGGAAATTTTCAATTAGGAATAGTCAACGAAATCTTAATTCAACCCCCCCTTCTTAAAATTTCTAAGGCCACTTGTCTAACAAAATACACCCGGTTTGAGTGTTCCTTTAAGCATGTGTTGATCCCACATGGTTTGAGCATTCTCGCAAAATAGTGTGACCCTGATTGGTCTCCCTATGATTTTACCTAGTGAAAGTGACTTGACTTACCAACGTGTAGTCTGTCTTGTCATGCACTCCTAGGCGCCCGACGAGGTTTTTCACTAACATGGTACCACATTGCATATAGGATTGAGTCTTAGTATATTTGTTGCATAACACTTGTGTATTGATCGATATTGATTGGTTGAATGATATTGTGTTTTGATCCTTGAGTACGTGAATGATGTAAAAATGTGTGAGATGTGTAGTGTTGAGATGTGATATTACACGATAAGTGTTGGAATGACGTGAGTTGTGTTTAAGTAAATTGTGCTTTATTTATATAATATGTATATCTATGTTGTCTCATCTCTCTCTATTAGTTAAGAATGTGATAACTAACTCCCTGTGTAGTATTGTTTGTGTTTAGATCTTGTGATGATCTCGAACTTTGTGTTCGTAGGAGCAAATGGTTAGGTGGATGACTATGGAGAATCTCATGCTATAAGACATTGGAACATAATGCTCTGATAGGATGTGACATTGGGGCATAGGTTTCTATAGTATTTGCATAATGTTCTAAACATGTTACTTTATGTTATTTTGTTGCTTAACTTGTTTCCTTTGGTAAAAATTAGATTGCCTTGTTTTGGGCAAAAGATATTTTCATACCCTTATTTGATAAGATTTTAATTTGGCGATTAACGTGAATGTGAACCTTGGATAGAGGGTACATGTCACAACATCTGCTTGCATGCTTGATGGAGTGCCCATATCGTTCTCAGACTCCATATCAGAACTAGCCTTGTTCCCTTTCATAACGCTTGGGTTTGGAGTAGCAACCTTGGATTCCTTAGGTTGGGAAGCTTCTTGGATCAGCTTGATAAACTTCAGTGTTTCCTCTTCCAGTAAAAATACCTTCGATTTCACCACCAACGACTACCCATTGAAAACGAAAACTGAACTCATCCTTTGAAGGCTTCTAACGAGTTCCAAGTCTTCTTTATCACGTTTTTCTTTCTCCTCATCCATCAATATCGATTTTGACATAACATGTACTATTACTTCCCTGTCTCCATGAGTCCCTTGTTTCAAAACCCCCCATTCTTCTGCACAAACACTAGGAGTGCCTTCGATTGGGTTGGTCCTTTGTTTGTAACCCCTATTTTTCTATTGTTGTTTCACATGGTTCTCTGCTTTCTAGCACCACCCTCATTACTGGATACACCCCCTGACTTACCCCTGTTAGACGCACCTCTCATTTTTCTAAATATGCATTTTCTTACCATCTCCTTATGGGCCTTAGTAGTTGTTGGCCCTGACGCTACATTATTGAAAACATTAATGTTGCCATCTTCTCCTCTCTTAAATGCATAGAAGCATTTGTTCCTCCTTTCCCCTTATACCTTCTAACGGGTTTTTTCACCAATAGCCATGGACCATAAATGCTAGAATCATTGCCATTTATTGTGTCCATAACATCCTCATTTGTTCCTTTATTTTCGTTATTATCATTATGATCCTTAATTGCACTAGCATTCAGCTCCAGCACCAGCTGCCTCTCATCCGCCACTACCTCCTCCTTTTTACCACCGTCCTCCAAGACCCACCTTATCACCTCATTGGAAGCCTGCTTCACACACGCTTTGTCCTTGTGACAATATTTGCCACAACTGAAGCATATTTCATATAGCCCTTCATATTATAGATTTAATAGGTAGCCCCTAGCAATGATTTTCGGCTGCAAAGGCATATCCAAATCCAACTCCATGCAGATGCGTGCAAATTTCCCTCTAGATTAAATTGTCGTAACTATATCAATCTTTAACATCTCCCCAAGGATGGATCCTAGCCTCCAAAGGAATTGATCATTGTCAATTCGATTGGAAGTCCAGGTACACAAATCCACATCGCCAATCTTCGTCCTATTGTGGTGTTAGCAAGGAAGAAGGGTCTCTATCGTTGCACCAATATGTAATGATCAAAAATTATCCAAGGCCCATTCAAAAATGCATTATTATAACCTTCCTCCGACGTAAATAATACCTGGTAGTAATCTCGAGGGACATCTATAATCTTAATAGATCCCTTCTTCTCCCAATCTCTTTTCAATTTAGTCTCCAGTTGTCTCAATCCCACCTTCCTTCCCAGCACCGTCACCATAAGTGATCCCCTCCACGGTTTGCACCACTCACTAAACTCATCATCCGTAATTGGAATCTCTTTAAATCTTCCCGCGTCTACTTGAGAGATAGGAGTAAGCAAAACTTCCTTGTTCGGGCTGCCATAACATCTACCATCAAAAGCAAAAATGGCACTGCACTATCAAGTAGCCTAGCCCGGTAAGACACGTCGGCATGACCAATTCCCTTTCCTTTATCATTTTCTGCATCTATCTTGCTTCCTGCATGGTGTTCTCCATCATCCGATTTCCATTTCACCTTCCTCGTGGATCGAGTAAGGGGGTCATCAGCCTCTGTAATAGAAATCCTAGCGGAGCTCTCTCTTTCAACCTCTATCCTACTTAAAAATAAATAGTTATTGTTATCATTAAGGACTATTAGTACAATATTCAATATATAAATGGATATTGCTAATCAATGTGCTCGTGGGGTATTGTTAAAGAACTAAAAGAAGAAAATATTTATTGTATAAAACATATGAGCATAAAAAAAATTATGAAAAATATCAGTTTGTATATTCCAATAAAAATATTTATCTTTTTAGTTTTTTAACCAATATCCTAAGCATAATCTATATAAATAATTGTTGAAGCATTGAGATTAGTATCTCTAGAAGAATAATCAAATTTCTACTCACCACTCACCAAATCAACTCATGTAGTACTAGTAATATATATATATATATATATATATATATATATATATATTAAAAATATGCACATTAATAAAATTAATTTTAAAATATTTAATAGGATATTAAATATAATTACATTAAAATTAAGTAAGATAATTAATTATATTTTAATTAAGATATTATTTTAAAAATATTAAGTCTATTTAAATTTATTTTGATTATTATTTCTTCAAGTAATAATGACATAATAATTATATGAAATGTATAAATTAAAAAAAAATACTAAATGCATAAATTAATAATTATTTAAATTTGAGTATTCATTTTTGTTATTGTGAATACTATGTTTATATGTACTTAAATTTGAATTTTTATAATTAATAATTTTTAAATAATTTAATTGTAAAAATTTAAAAAAAAAATATTTTAAATTGATATTTTAATCATTTTGAAGGGATTAGTTTCAATTATGTGATATTAGTTTTAACTTTTTTTAGAGAGATAACAGTTTTTTCTATTACTATTACAACTTATTCTTTGTTTTTAATTTCATTATTGTTTATTTTTAAGGTTATATATTTGTACTTTTATATATTTGAGATTCGTTGTTATGTAATATTTGGTTCTTAATTCTTACTTCACAAGTTTCGCCAAATTCAATCATTGGAAGATGAATTTTTAATTCTTATATGTATAAAAATGACATTATGCAAGCTAATTAAATAAGATATCATGTGTCATTCTCATTCTCTCAAACTGCAATAACAAAATGAAAGAGGGGAAAAATCTTAAGTAAGAAAAAAAGAAGCACATAGCAAATAAAAAGACAAATAATAGAAAAGATTACACATGTTAATTGATTCTTAAAAAGAGAATATTAATCAAATAAAACTTTTAATCTCTCTACACCAAACAAGTAAGCAAAAAGAAATGTGTGATTTTTACCAAATAGAAGTCAATAGCAAAATAAAATAAGTCTTATATGAAAAAGCAATAGGGATAATTAACCAAAAAAAAAACTAAGGGAGTGTATTGGATGAGAATTTTAAAATACTTTTATAGCATAAAAAATCCATAAATTATAGAATGACTTTGTGAGAATGTAACGATTTTTACTGTTTTTTTAAAAGACTTTTATGATTTTGATTTTGTACTTTAGATTTTAATGGATTTATAAAACACAAATTCATAAAATTTGGAAGGACTTTATGGACTTACAAGATGTTAAAGGATTCCACAAATTTTTAGAAAAAATTCAAAATTATAAGAGTCTATAAATAATAATTAATAATATGAAAATTCTTCTTCACTAATAAAAAATCAATGGATCTTCAATAACCTTAATTTTTCCATGAAAGATAAATAAGTGAGTCACGTGACCATTCCTATTCGATTCAACTTTTGAACATCATAAACCTTATTCGTTTGACAATTAAAGATAGTAAATTAAGTTTTTCATACTGCAAGTTTTTTTCACAACAAATGATTACATTTGTATTAATAATGAAATGTTCAATATACCACAAGGAATGACATAAACAACCCCAAATACAAAAATATAAAGTTCCCATGGGACAGAATATCTATGTGTCCATAATACATAGCAAATGATTGCATTTGTATTTTAATAATGAAAAGTTATTATAGATAAGCAAGAGAAAAGAAAAGCATTGTACATGAAAGGGATAAATCAACATGCGGTTGTGTAATTTATCAAGATATTAAAGGTTATGAAGTGTTTTATATGAATGTCTATATTGTATTCAAGAAAGAGAGAAGAAATTATAAGTAATGAAAGAAAAAGAAAAAGAATCCATAAAAGTCTCGAGATTTTTTGTGGGATTGCTTGATGTATATTTTCTATTGAAAAATCACATAAAATCCATCAAAATCCATACTAAAAATGAATTTATTGAAATCTTTATATTTTTTAATATGATAAGACTTTTTTTAAGTTGTAAAAAATCTTAATTGAATATAATTGGATTTCGTTATACTCCTTAAAAAAAATCCTGATAATCCTAATTAAATATCATGAGACTTATTTATGTTATTTAAATTTTTTGATTGAATACCTCAAGACTTTTTTTTACACACACACACATATATATAAATTCTTTTAAAATCATAATCTAATACACCCTATAAAATAATATTAAGATAACTTCGGAATAAGTTTTGATTTCTTAAAGTAGAATCTTAATTTAGCATATTGTTGCTCCTTAACATCAAAATCATTTGAATTAAACCAAAAATTTGTTGGTACAAGTGGTTTGACACTTGAGTCCAAACCAAGGTATGAGGTTTGATCCTCGAGCCTGGGTATGAAGTCACGAGTGAAGGTACCACTTTACCTAAAAAATGAACCAACCCGGTGGGAGAGGGATTACACTTCCTAGTTATACAAAAAAAATTTATTTAAATTAACATGAGATGTGTTTTTAAAGTACTTATCAATAAGGATTACAATTTCAGCTTGATTAAATGATAAATTAAGCACATTGATTATCAATTTTTTCATGAGGTTATCATTATGAAATAGAATATATCAAATGTTGGACAAGTGGCCTCAGTTATCTTAAGTAGGGGGTTGAATTAAGATAAAAAATTATTCTCAATTAAAATTTAACTCTCTTTTTTAATTAACAATGCACCCTTAATATAAATTACTCAAAAGACAATTCAAAAATAAACTTCTTTAAAGCAAAAGATAAATAACAATAAATAAAAGAAGTTTAAGGGAAGAGAGAATGCAAACTCAGATTTTATACTCGTTCGGCCATGTCATTTGTCTATATCCAGTCCTCAAGCAACCCACTTGAGATTTCTATTATCTTGTAAAAAAAATTTTACAAACTCTGAACCACACAGGAACACCCTTCTCTTCTGTTCAGATATCCTTACAACTTAAGAGACCCTCGGTCTCTTAAACAGATCTCTTTGAATAAGAAGAAGAAGAATTCTCTCTTTAAGAGAAGAATATTACAATGGAAGATCGCTCAAGATTCCTTATTCTTATTGAATTTGCAAGTATTTTGGCCAAGGAATATTTTGAAAGTTATAAGACAATTTGGTTTTGAGAGGATAAGACAATGTTGTTCAGAAAAATTCTAAGGAATTTCATATCACAAGTCACCTATTTATAGGCCTTTGATGATCATTCAATTTTTTTTTGAACATTTGTGACTCTTGGGAGTTATTTTTGAAGATTCCTTAATGGTAATCGATTACATAAATGTGGTAATCAATTACACAAATAGTTCTGAAGAGTTGTGACTCTTCAGACTTGAAATTTGAATTTTTATTTTTATGTCTGGTAATCGATTACACAAATGTTGTAATCGATTACAGACTTTTAAAAGTTAAATTTAAATTTCTAAAAGCTGTTACAAACAGTTTTAACTTCTGGTAATCGATTGCATATTGTGTGTAATCGATTATAGTCTTTTAAAATCAAATTCGAAATTTGTAAAACTGTTTCAGAAATCATTTTGGTCACTGGTAATCGATTACCAGAGAGAAAATATCATATTTTTGAAATCTCAAAAAAAATCTTTTGTAAAATATCCAGCCAAATCTGTGCAGCATCAATTAAGGAATTCTTTCCTAGGAACTAAGTACGTCGTTCTTCTTGAATTTCTGGATTTTTTACTTGAATCGCACTCATTTTTGGCATCATTAAAACTTCATTTCATATATGCTTCTACACCAAATATTATAATTCATTAAAGTAATTTATCAAATATTTTCTTATAAACTGTATATTTCATATTTATTAATATTTAAATAAGAAAAAAAGAGAAAATATAAAATAATTAACTAACTCTAATTTTTTTTTAAGATATAAGTCTAGTTTTAACACATAATTAAATAATGGTTATGAAAAATCATAATAATAATGTGAGTAAATTTTAAAATTATATAATTTTTCACTCACATAATCATAATGAAGTCAGGGGAAATCATTTTATTACTATTTTAAAATTAATTATTTTATCTTGACATCTAATTGTCTATGTTTATATATAGATATAATATACTCAAGAATACTATGAAGAGGTTGTTATATAAATACTAATACTCAATAATTTATTAGCAAAATGAAGTAAAATGAAGAAGCTATGCAAAGTGAATGGTTAATGATTTGTACCTTTGAAGCAATGACATGAAAAAATTTCATTTGACTCCATTTTTGCATGTTGGATATCTATTGCAATTGTTTGATGCATATGTTTATGAAATTTCTTATTTTGATCATCCTTTATTTCTTATTTATACAAAATTAAAAGAATAAAGAATGAAGAAATACACATGTTAATTGACCTATAAACTTCATGGAAGAATATAGAATATATAAGAGAGAATAATAATTTTAATTATGATACAAACAAATGGACCGAAAAAAAATTATTTATCAATAAGGATTACAATTTCAGTTTGATTAAATTATAAATTAAACATATTTATTATCAATTTTTGATGAGTTTATCATTATAAAATACAATATATTAAATATTATAGTTTACTAATGTAATTTATCAAATATTTCCTTAAAAACTAGATATTTCATACTTATTAATAGTTAAATAAGAAAAAATATAAAATAATTAACTTTTATTTTTTAAGAATATGAATCTAATTTTATAGCATATAATTATAATAATGATGTAAGTAAATTTCACACATATGATTTCTCACTCACATGATCCTAACGAAGTAAGGGACAAAATCATTTTACTATTATTTTTAAATTAATTATTTTATCTTAACATTTAATTGTTTGCGTTTATATATATACTCAAGAATACCATGAAGAGATTGTCATATAAACACTAATACTCAATAGTTGATAAGCAAAATGAAGCAAAAGGAAAGCTATGAAAAGTGAATGGTTAATGTTTTGTACCTTTGAAATAGTGGCATAATTTTTTTTATTTAACTCCATTTTTGCATGTAGTATATCTATTGCAATTGTTTGATGCATATGTTTTTGAAATTTCTTAGTCGAGTCATCTTTCATTTGTTATCTATACAAAATTAAAATGATAAAGAATGAATAAATACACACTAATTGACATCTAAACTTCATGGAAGAATATAGAATATAAGAGAAAAAAATAATTTTAATTGTGATAATTATGAGGTCAAGTCATGTTTTCAATAAAATTTAAAAATGTCTTATAAAAGTTACAAAATTTAAATTACGTTTATGCATTATTGATTAATTTAAAAATTGATTGAATTATTCTTTGCCTTCAAAATCAATGGAACAAATTAATTGATAATACTCCTAACATTTAATCCGGTGTTCATAATGAATGAATATGTAAGGGTGCTTGATTCGCTGGAAAGAAAAAATAAATAAAATAGGCTTTAAAATATATATCTTTTACTTTTTACAAATAAAAAAGTATGAATTTTTTATTTTGAAGTTGAAAAGTATATCATGATTTCTAACGTTATATAAGTTCTAACATTTAAAAGTAGTCAAATTTAATGCATATAAATACATATGTTTACAATTATTTTTTTTAGTGGATCATATGTTTACAATTATTTTCATCAAATCATTTCCTCACATATTTTATTTTTATAATATAGTAAGTATAATTTTATTTGTAACACAAAATTAAATTAATGTATTTTACAAAATTAAAAATAAAATATATATTATTGTAATCTACATAGATATAAAACATTTTAAATATGTGATATATTAAATAATTATTAAATTATTTTTTTAAAATAAATAATTATTTTAAATATATTTTATTTGGTTTTTCCTATTTCTATTTTATAATAATAATAATAATAATAATAGTAAGAATTAGAAATAGTAAACCATTATTTTTCACTTTGCTTGGGTAAAACGGATGGCGCGTGTAACGGTAGTGGAGTAATAATAACATGTTGGATTGGTACGGCGCATTGAGAAGTGTGAGGTTGGCGTAACGGAACGGAAAGTTAACGGAATCGTGACGAGAAGTCAGTCACCGTTAGTACCCATCCTTTTCCATGTCTGCTTCGAAGCAGGCAACTGATAGCAATTGTGTTTTATTTTCACAATTCTCATCCCTATATACTAGTATTTTCATACTATGTACCTATATTATAGATTTTATTGAATAAAAGTATTTTTAGAAAATATATTTTATTAAATAATGTGGTTTTTCTTAAATATTATAATTTAATTTTTTTCTAAAAGAAAAGTGTATGATTGTGTTTTTGATTAAATTATTGTCTTTAAACAGTACTATTTAAATTTATTTTAACTTAGTTTTAAATTTTAATACTTTATATTTAATTATACACATAATATTTTAAAAAATGGATTTTTAATATCATTATAATATTTATTAATTCTAAATTAAATTTATATTTTATATATTTTATAAATTGCATCAATAAAAATGATAATTCTTTATTTAAATAATTTATTTTGTATTTTAATTTTCAATTATAATGTCTTGTTTCTTTAATGTATTACTAGTATAATTTAATTTATAGCCTTTTAACAATAAATTATACTTTATTTTCATAATTTATTTTTATTAATTTTATTCAGATTTAATGACACTATATGTATAAAATAAAACTTGTTAATTTTTTTAACAAATAAGAGAATGATGGAAGTATAAAGAGATAAGAGAAAGATAAAAATAAATAATAGGATAAAGAGAAATAAAACAAATAAATGATAAACTATAAAAAGTGTGTAAGAATAATATAATTTTTTTTCATAATGATTCTGAAAATTGGTGATAATTACGAACCTTGCCACTCATATTGTGGCCCAACTAAGGACGTCATGATCAGCCTTTGTACGGGTCCAACTTCTTTTTCTTATCTCTTTCTCTGTCTTCCTCCTTTTTCTTTTGTTTCAGGTTTAGCAAGACATTTTCCAGCCAGAAAAGAAAAGAAATATGATTTAGCAAAACTTAGTTTGGTGGTCCTCCTCCACTTTTATGAAGAATCTAATAATAATAATAATAAATCATGAAAATATTAATAATGGTAAGAATATTTTTATAAATTGTTATTAATTTTAAAAATTTATATTTTAAATTAAATTAATAAAAATGTTATAAATTTAGAAATTAAAATATCACTTAAATTATTAAATTTTATAAAAAGAAGTAATATTATATATATATATATATATATATATATTATAAAATATTAATAATTATTTTTGTTCTTGTAACCTAACGTCTCTTAAAGAAAACTAAAGTAATTTTGTAAATAAAAGAATAATTCATTTTAATGGATAAATTTATTTAAATTACTGAGTATAACTCAATTGACCATACATACTGAAAAAAAATTAAATTCGATTTTTGCATAATGCATTTTAAAAAATAAGTTAGACCCCTTAATTGTAAAAGATGTTTTAGGATCACAGTATGGAGCTTTGATAAATTTGTAGGTGTAGGTTCTTAACGTTGTCATTTATTCTCCTAGGTATCCTTGACTGTTACAAGTGGATTGTGAGGACTTTTTAGATTGAGATTTTTTTTTCAATAATTTAGATTGAAATTTTTAAAATTAAGAAAATCATATAACATTTATAAAAATAAATAAAAGATGCAGTAATAAATAAATATAATATTAAAATTGCATTTATGAACATTTAAATTTCTTTAATTTATTTTTAAAATATCAAATTAAAAATATTATTAAAAAATTACCTTTTTTCTCTTCTTTTTCTTTCAAATCACATTTGCAAAAGTGCAATAAAATAACTATATATCTAATCAAGACATGAAGTATTGGTTGTTTGACCTCCAAAGCATCAAAGAAACAAGCAATGTCTTGGATTTGGAGGGTTGATATACCAGGGTGCTATTTAGATAAATTTGTCCACAAATAAGAAGGTAAAATGATTTTTTTATAAGTAAAAAAATAAAATTAATTAAACTCTTCGCAGTAAGTTAAAATTAATTAATGCAATTAATAGAGTTCTTCTGTCTAAAGAAAAATTTGTAAGAATTCTCTCATTTAACCTTTTTAAAAGTTAAATTAAAGTGAACAAATTGATTTTAGTTTAATAGAAAAAATTAATTTATTTTACTTTTTTCTCTAAGTAATTATAAGAACATTTATTCAATCAGAATCCAAAGAAAATAGTTATTTATTCTGCTTATGTGCAACGATGAAGCAATTTTCGTATTTTTTTTCCAAGCGAAGCAATTATTTTTAATAAAATTCAGTTCGGGCGCAACCCACTCTAGAGTTCTACATGTTATATAAATTAATATATTTTTTTGTTAAACCACGTGTATTTTTTAAATGAGATAATTATATTCGAGTAAAACTACTATAGAATTGTCTCTATTTGAGGATATTTATGATCTAAAATAGAAAATATTTATATAAATCAATATAATTATATAAATCTTCACTATATATATATTATAGCATGCACTATTATGATTTAAAAAGAAATTTGAGATTTCAATTGTGTAGTTAGCAACTAAAAGGATTTTACTTTGCTTAATCATCGTTAATAAATACTGGTACGACTAATTAATATGAGGGCAACTACCCCTCTCCAATTGCTTTTTTGGCTGAAATTTTGTCTAGTGAAAAACATTTTTTTTATAGTCACATAGGATGAAAGTAAGGACTTTTAAAAAATCATTGCATGAGAGACTTGATCCAGAACGAGTCGTCCAAAATAAAAACTCAATTGCAATTTCATCAATTAGTCATTCAAATATTATAATTAAATTAATAGTCTTCATAATTGATATATTTAATAATTCAAAGAGTTTATTTAAAATAATTGAGTAATGTTAGTCCACAAATAAATAATCCGCGAGTCTCCCACTTGCATAACATTAATCAAATATTATAGTTATGGAATTATTATCAATTGCGATAAAAGTACACGTATAGTCCAAAAAATATAAGTTATAACACTACAGAAGATAATTAATATCTAATAGTGATATATCATAAACTTATATCTCATACAAAATACTGTCATAAATAAGAAAAAGTATAATCGAATAAAACCAATATCCAATCCCAACAATCAATCTAAAAATCTTAATATAATGTAATAAAATATGTGATTATAAAGTAAACCGGTGCATATCTCATAAAAATAGAGTTTATGGTCTTAATCCTCAAAAGTACAATTTATTTTTCATTTTAGACCAAATTCAAAAGATCGAATAACTTAAATGATAATATTAACGTTCTTTTGGACTCTAAATATAATAAATAATTAAGTTTATGAATTAAAATGACAATACATAAATGTTCATATATATCTTACATAAATTTATTATTTTATTATACTTTAATTTAAAGACTAGATTGATAAATCTTACACTTCCAAGAAAGAAATTTGGTAATCTATCGTGTTGGATGAAAATTCGTATGATTTGTAATCATTTTCCTTAAAATTAAATAGCCTCTAGTATCTATTTTGACTCCTGTAATATGTAGGGAAAATTCTTCGGGCAATTATTTTTATTGTTTCACTTCTTTTAATGGGTTCGAGTAACTAATGCACTTAATATTATCCTTCTTTTACGTTTGGCTCTGGTGGATAAACACCAACTGTGTGGATAAGCATTCTTTTAGGAAAAATGAGTAAAGAGACAAATGAAAAAGCCAATCACAGTTTACTTATGTGTACGTTCGGCTGTCTTGTTTATAATTAGAAACCAAAAGTGGAATATCTTATGCATAACCTTATTACTCGACACATGTCTCTCTGACAATAACATTAAAATGAACTATGCCTTAAAGTAATGATGAGTTGTGTGCTTACCACTGTCCTTTTCTTAAACGATGTATTTCACAAGGGAGAGGTAATAAGCCAAGTTGAAGGATAACTTGCGTTGGACTTTGTCCGTACATTTCGTTTAAATTTAAACAATTAAACATAGATATTACTATAAATTAACAACAATGTATCTGTTGTTAAAAAGGTCCAAAAATTATTTATCAAATTTATCACATAAAGAAAAAGAATTTAATGAAACTATTATTATAACTATTTTTTTTGTTATTATTATTATTATTATTATTATTATTATTATTACCAACAAAAATTCAGCTATACTATTATATTTGTCAAGTGTGTGATTTTTTATTTTTTTAGTTTAGTAAATATAAAATAATTGAGAGATGTAAAATAGTCATGGTGACTGAAGAGTTATCGATTTTTTTTTACTATGTTATTAGTGTTAGTATTTATCGAATTTTGTTAATATTTAATTTTTATTAAAAAATATAATTAATGATTTTTTGTGAAATATTTTTCTCAATCATATTTTTTATATATATAATGTTTGAATATGAAATTTTACTGAAAGAATTAAAATTTAATTTTACTTAAATCAACAACATATTAGTTATGTATACTAAACAAGAATATCCCTTTATTAAACTAGAAAAAAAAAAAAGTTGAGAAATGATATAAAATGGAAGTACCGACAATGATGATTATGGATAGGTTATTATTGTGGTTGCGCTCTATATGCTTCTAAGGGACATGCTGCTGATTCGCCCACCACCACCACCATGCCCTCAAATCAGGAATGTTTTTTCAACTTTTTTTAAACCTCAACAGACTAAAGACAATGAAGCTTTAAACCTTAGTTTAATCACTATGCAATGAATTTACACTTGGTTGCAGGTGTGTGTAGGTGAGAGAAAGAGAGACAGTACTGTTTCTGGCGGGCATTGTAATTTAGTATGCAGATCCCATGTGGTGATAACGTGGTTTGGTTGGTTTTTCTTAGCTAGCCTTGGCCAGCACAATCAAGAGATTTCATTTGGAGTTAAACTATTTTCTTTTTTTAATTTTGATTTCTCACATTTCTCCTTCTTCAACGGCAATCATATTTAATCATATTTGAGGTACAATACAACACTAAATGTAGACATTTCTTTTAATAGAGATTTGAATCTTAATTCACCTGAGAGACTAACCCCTTCTATTAGACTTAACCCCGTTGATTTTTTTGAATCTTTTTAAAAGAAAAATGATTTAAGTGTGTATTAATTAACAAATATTTTAGGTACTTATTTAATTAGCAAATTGACTTAGTAGTTTCTTTTTTTAATTGAAAAATTTGTTTGACTGTTTGGTAAATAATTTTTTTTAATAACTTCTAGTATTTTTTTGAAAATGCTACTTAAAGTAATATTTTTTAAAATGTTAGCTTTTAGTTCTTAACATTTTATATTTTCTTTTATTTTTATCCTCTATATATATATATATATATTCATTTTTCTAGTTATCCTTTTTAAATATATTAATTTTTTATTATTTATACTTTTCAACTATTTCAATATCTAATTTTATCAAATACTTGTTAATTTTTTAATTTTCAGTCAGTTTGTTTTCCATTTTCCAACTAACTTTTTAGTTATTGGTTTGTTTTCTAATTTTTAACTAATTTTTTAGTTAATTTTACTGAAATTTGAGAGCCTTAGAGTGATGATATCACTCTATTTCATCTAGATTTTGCAAAGTAATGAAGGAAACACATCTTACATTTTTTGTTAAGGGTGCAAATGCAATTAACAAATTTATAGTATTAGTTGGGTGCCTTTCTTTCTTTTAATAAAGCACTCAATAAATAAGCATTTTCAATTAGGAACTACAGATTCATGTGAGGACAATCATGGGCAAATGGGAGAAGTTTTTTTTTGGCTTTGTGGGTGGTGGGAAGCTTAAGCATTTCATTGTTTTATGCTTGCATACATTTGGTCACAAGCAATTAAATTAAATTAAATAAATAAATATGTAAGCTGAATGTTTGGTGACCCAAGTTGACCAACTTACTTTTGACCTTATTTTAAGCGCTGCCTGTTCCACCTTCTTTTTTAGGTATAGACTATAGTTGAGTACTGACTGGCCCAACTTCTTGTCATGCCTCAATCACCCAAGAAAGAACCAAGGCATGCACTGGTAAGTGGTAACCTTAGTTACTTTCCCCCCCTCTTTATATAACGGCTTGTGCTTGGTTTCTTATTTTGTGAATTTAAACACAACAAAAGGTAAAATAGGTTCAATTATATGTATAAAATAAATAAAAAAAGCCTAAAGAGGTGATCCTATGCATTCATCAGACTTTTCAATCATGTTCTTTTAACAAATACCCTTCACTTAAAAGTACTATCATCGAGAAATGGATTTCTTACCGTTTTGTTTATTTGAAGGTAGAAATACCTTTTTGAAAGGAAAAAAAAAGTATGACTACAGTATGAGATTTGAATCTATAATTACCTTTTTTTTAATGAATGGATTGTCCAATGACGTCGATTCAAGTGAGGCATTTATAGTTTACAAGGATAGTGATTAGATAAGCATTGTCTACGCAAGAAAGATCCATTATAGAAATAAAGCACTCACTGCCAGACATGCTATTATTAGCAACCTAAAATGCACCCATTATATATTAACTATTTATTTGTAACCCAACTATAAATCATTTTAATTTGAAGAAGTGAAGACATTGTACATAATTTACATTGAATAATCAAAGCTTTCCGCAAGATATTTTAGTTTATTTTTAATTTTGTTTTCTAATTAAAAAATTTATTTGATTATTTGGTAAACAAGTTTTTTTTAATAATTTCTAAATTTTTTTGAAACATTACTTAAAATAATATTTTTTAAAATATTAGCTTCTAAATTCTAGTTTTTTATTTTATTTTCTTTTCTTTTAATCCTTAATATATTTATCGAATGTATTTTATATTTTTTATAACATTTTATACTTTTCAATTACTTCAACAACTAGTTTTATCGAATACTTACAATTTAATTTAATAAGTTAACTTTTTATCTTTCAATTTTCACTTATCAACTTTTAACTTTTAACTACCGACTAATTTTTTTATTTTTAATTAGTTTTACTAAATATAATTCAAGTCACTATAATGGTGAAAAACTTAATTGATGAAATCATAAATTTGCATTTTAGTGTCATTGTTATTTCAAGAACATGCACTTTTACATTAAAAAATCATTGTTATATATATATATATATATATATATGACATTTTCAAATGTCAATTTTTCTTTTCTTCGAAAGAAAGAGTTAAACTCCCATACTAAGATATTTACAATAATTCATACTCCTTGCAACAATATACTAAGAAGGTTTACTGTCAACCGAGTTTATGTAACTCACATGAGCTTTAAGAGCGAGAGTTCTCTAAATAATTAATACAAGCAAAAGTGAGTCATTTAGGAGCCATATTATTGGTGAAGTAGATATCTAGCAAAGGGTAATCAAGTAGGAATCCATGTTACAAAAGTTTGATTAGTCAGTTAGATTAGGAATCCATATTATCAAGAAGATTAGTGCTAATGGCTTTAATGGGTGTGGCGGCTAAGGTAGCAAAAATAAATTAATTAACTAATGCACCCAAACTCTAATTTTTTTATACGAGCTTGGTAGTGATTGCAGATCGATGATCATACGGAAGATTTGACACACACACGGACATAAGTCACTAAACATTTATGCTTCATTGAAATTAAAAGAAGTATCAGATAATCACCAACTCTCTCTCTCTCTCTCTCCCTCTCTAGATATATATATATATATATATATATATATATATATATATATATATATATATATAAAATGAATGAAACATGGTACAAGAGCTTCACAGGCATATATGGTAGCTAGAGAAAACAGCAACAAAAATGCTCAACCTGACCAATTTACTTCGTATACGGCTATACTATATTTAATTTTGTGCCAAGAATTTGAAATAAAACAGATAGCGACCATTGGTTTTTGTTGTCCTTTTATTCCTTCTTTCGTGGGGCGTTGTCTACAACATGTGAAGTAAAATATTCACCACCTACCACCAATATAAAAAAATATAGTACATGTTGAACCGCATACTTTATATGAACCGCTAATTAAACTTGATAAGTAATCATTACGTCAAATTAATTAGCATTGATGGGCACGCACTGAATAATGAAGACTAACTTTTTTAGTAGCAATAAAATCAGCGAATTTAATTCCCACCTTAAGCTGGGAAAATATATTTAGAAAAAACAGAAAAGAAATGATGCATATTTATTTCAAAAAATAAGAAAATGGCCAAGAAACAGAAAATGATGAAGGAGGAAAGAGAAAGAACACAAAAACATGGTATTCGTGAAGAAGCAGCAATAACATATGATCCTATGTTAACTATACATTTTTTTCAGTCTTTTTTTTTTTTTGTTGTTGAGAAAAACTTGGTTTTCTCAGCACAACGAAAAATTTCAGAGATTTGGTGGACATCATGATTGATCGAGCAGAATACATTTTTAAGATATCTATTAAAAAAGAACTTCATTGTAATGCACAGATTTTTACAATTGTTTTTATCTGATCATGAACCGAATATTTACTATTATTTAAGGTGATTTGATTTCTAATTAATTGACATTATAATATTTACTATTAAAATTAAATTCATGACAAAAGTCTATTTCTTAAAATTTCTTTTGAAGAAAATAGAAGTAAAAATTTGGCATTCACTTTTTTTCATGCTTTTTCATTTAAACTTCGATATCACGAATTCAAAAAAGAGAATGTTCTTTGTTGAAATTTGAAAGGTAACTAAAGGTTGCATACTATTATTGACAAGAATATTGAAGCAAATTCACACAACTCCAAACAACGTATAATATGCTCATCCAAACTTATTTTGAACCCAAAAAAAAAAAGTGATAAGCCGAAAGGAGCGGGTATAGGCCCAACAAGAAAGTAACACCGATCTTTCAGTGGTGTCTCATACTTGATCTTGGGGTGTTGCTAGGTGCCCCCTGCACTATTGCTGGTGCACCCAACACATTTTTAAAATTCCAATTTTGTCCCTTCCTGTTTTTTCTTTAAATTGGCACTGGTTATGCATTTTCTTTTGTGAATAAATCTTTTTTTTTTCATTGTGGTCCAGTTTCTGTCGTTGGTGGTGGTTTTTGCAAGTGTTGAGAGAGGTAGCAGTTCGGTGAAGGTGAAACTCTTACCGGTTGTGGTTTTATTTCAGCGGAGGTACACATTTTCTGGTTTTTCTGGGTAACTGATATTCTAGTAGATCTGGTAAATTCGTAAGTTGTAAACAGATGAAGTACATTTGTAAGTAAGAATTATAACATACAAATTTAGTTCATCCGTAATAATCATGCGGAAGTAGTTCATCCTTATGATTTTTACGGATGAACTTCATCTGTATGTTGTAATTTAAAGCTTACGAAAGAAGTTCATCTGTATGCTTCATACGGATGAACTTCTTCCGTAAGCTTTTTTGTTTTTATTTTTTTAAGATTATTTTTAAATTTGTGAATAATTTAGATTTAATAATATTATTAATATGTTATATTTTTTATAACATATTTTTGAAAATGTGGATAATTTATTTATTACAAATTATTTATAGTGTATGTAAAAGATTAAATTATTTAGGTAAAATAATTGTATTTTGTTGTAGTAGTAAAATGTTTAATTAGTTGTTAGTTATAGTTTTATATATTTTTATTTTTAATTAGGGTGCAAAATTTGTATTTATTTGAAGTATTTTAATGTTAAATTAGATGTTTCATAAAATTTATTATTATTGTGTTTTTGTAGTCCGTATTGTGTAATTTGTTGTAGAAATTATAAATTAGTTAGTTATTACAAATTAAATATAGTATAAGTCAAAATTGAAATTATTTAGGTGCAAAATTTGTATTTAGTTTAAGTAAATTATTTAGTTATAAATTTTGAATGTAGTTGTATTAGTTGGTAATATGTATGTAGTTAATATATTTTTATGATATTTATCAAATTATGATGTTAAGGGCTAAATAAAAAGTACTACGAGGGACTAATTTTAGTTTTGCTAATATGGTGTGCACTAAAAGATTATGTAGACTTGTGTATGATGTATAATTTTTTTATTTGTTGTTAAGATGGACGAAGATCAACGGACGTATGACAATACAATGTCTCAAGAAGTTGATATGGATTATAAAAATGAACAAAAATGTGGTTTGAATGAACCACATGTTGATTGTTCAAATGCTTTTAATACTTCTCAGGTAATAATGTTCATTAGTTTGAGTCATTTGATTGAATGTATGTTTTGTATAAAAAATAAATTGTCGGGGTTGCGTTGTAGGTCTTTGGTACCCGAGATGATGTTTTGCAATAGGCTTGATCGATTGCCCATGAAAACAGATTTGTTGCAGTCATTATGAGGTCTGACACACATACTAGTAGTAGAGGAAGAAGTTCATTTGTGCTAATTGGTTGTGAAAGGAGCGGTCAGTATAAGTGTAGGAAGAAAGAATTTGTTAGAAGAGATACTGGGAGTAGGAAATGTAGTTGTCCCTTCAAGCTTCATAGGAAATCAGTGATTAGAGGAGAAGGTTGGATGGTGAAGTTGATTTGTGGGATTCACAATCATGAATTGGCCAAGTCCTTAGTTGAGCATCCATACGCTGGGCGATTGACTAAGGATGAGAAGAATATTATTGTTGATATGACAAAGTCGATGGTGAAACCAAGAAACATCCTGCTAACGTTGAAGGAGCACAATGCCAACAGTTGCACCACAATCAAACAAATATACAATGCAAGAAGTGCATATTGTTCTTCCATTAGAGGAAATGATATTGAAATGCAACATCTAATGAAGCTTCTTGAACATGATCAATATATTCATTGGCATAGATTAAAGGATGAATTTGTGGTACGTGATCTGTTTTGGTGTCACCCAGATGCAGTGAAGTTATGCAATGCATGTCATTTGGTGTTTTTAATAAACAGTACTTACAAAACAAACAGGTACATACTCCCACTACTTGACTTTGTTGGGTGACACCAATGGGGATGACATTCTCTATTGGGTTTGCATATCTGGAGAGTGAATGTGTTAATAATGTTGTATGGGCTTTGGAACAGTTTCAAGGTCTATTTTTAAGACTCAATTGCCTCCTTATAGTTATTGTTACTAACAAAGACCTAACATTGATGAATGCAGTGAAAACTGTGTTCCCTAAGTGTACAAACTTGTTGTGCAAGTTTCACATTGACAAGAACGTCAAGGCCAAGTGCAAATCTTTAATTGGTCAAAAAAATGCTTAGGAGTATGTCATGGATGCTTGGGGTAGTCTAGTTGATTGTCCTTCTAAACAACAGTTTGCTGAGTGCCTTTAAAAGTTTCAAATGGCTTGTTCACCTTGGTTAATGTTTGTTGACTATGTTTACGAAACATGGATAATCCCACACAAGGAAAAATTTATTACAGTCTGGACGAATAAGGTCATGCACCTAGGCAACACAACAACAAACAGATATTAAAATGTTTCAATTTTTCTAGTAATGATTATTAATTCATGGAATTTAATTGTTGTATATGTTTACTGCTTTTTGTGTATTTGAAATGTAGGGCTGAATATGCTCATTTGGCTTTAAAAAGAGTATTACATAATAGCCTTGGAGACCTGTGTAGAGTTTGGGATGCCATGAACAACATGATCACGCTGCAGCACACTCAAATTAAAGCATCCTTTGAAACAAGTACACATGTGGTTGGACATGTATTTAAAAAACCTTATACAAGAGGCTTCTTGGAATGGTTTCAAGGTACGCTTTAAATGAGATTGCTGCTGAGTTTAAGTGTGTACATTATGCTGGCAAGAATCCCTCTTCTTGTGGTTGTGTCATGAGAATCATGCACAGTCTTCCTTGTGCATGTGAGCTATCTAGGTATGTTGTTGGCAGCATCCCACTCGATTTAGTCCATATGTTTTGGAAGAGACTTAGTTTTTCAGACCAAGGGTTATGTGAGGCTGGAGTCACCATCAAGGAAGAGATCGAGACCATATCTAAAAGATTTAAGGAACTTGATGTTTGTGGTAAAGTTACTCTCATGAGTAAACTTCAAGAAATTGCATACCCTGATCAAAACTCTATATGTCCTCATCCGTCAAAGGTCAACACTAAAGGTGCACCGAAGAAACCGATGAACAGAAATCAAAGATCCACAAAGCATGATCCGTCTTATTAGGAGTATGTTGATGCTTTTCATTCTATTCAAAATAGCAACTCTTCAGTGAAAGGTAGTACATCATCTTCTGACCCGCCGAAGACAACAAGGATCATCCCAATGTTGAATTAATTTGAGTCATTTATACAGGGTTTCATTGACAACATTGTGGATGTGAAAGCAAACGGTAACTATGGATATCGGTCAATTTCTGCTTTATTAGGTATAGGCGAAGATTCTTGGTCATTGGTGCACAACCAATTGAATAAAGAACTTGGCAAATGGTCGGATGACTATATCAACCTCTTCGGTGGCACAGAGAGATTTGAAGAATTAAGGTTGTCCCTACTTGTTGATGGGTTTTCCAAGGTATGTTGTTTTGGTTTTTTTTAAGAACAAACTTTAAATAACTTTGATGTGTATATTTGTTTGATTCAGGTTAGTGTGGATAAATTGATGGATATAACGGAGATGGGATATGTCATTGTATCAAGGTATAATGCAATCCTTGTATCGTTGTCCCGACAACAAAGCATAACATTTTTTCCTCTTAGAAGTCAACCTCCACCAGATTCTTCTGTGCACCGCATTATATGTGTCGGTCACGTGTTTGGAAATCATTTTGTTCAGGTACATTGAAGATAGTTAGTCTAATTTTTAGATTTATACAATCATTTGTGTTCATTTGAGTTAATAATGTTTGTTCACGTACAACAGGTTTATTTGAAAGACCGTTATCCTTTATCGCCTCTAGCATTATTGTGGTCTAGGAATTCTCATCCTTAGGCAAAGTAGTGGTCAACTCTATACATTAGTAGAATGCAGCAATACAAAAGCTTTATGATGTTGAAAAGAGACTATGTCGACCTAAATGAAGACTGAACATGCATCGTTGTTATGGACTGTGACACTTGTTTATCTAATTTTATTCATTATGTGATATAATTTGGTGTTAAACGTTTATCCATAATTATTAAGTAATTGTTGAGTTAAGAAATAAATTAGTTAGTGCAACTAAAATCAATTACGCATGTATGATACATCGTTGTCAGAATTGACAAGACATAGTCAAATGCATGCGTATTAAATTTTGAGCGTGACACGACATTGACTGACTTGACAACATATTCTGATGCACGATACAGCTTGACACCACATTGGTTTAGTTGGAAACACAAACACGAAACATCAATGACCATCATTAGGTTGAGCACACACTCCAACCTTTCTGCGATCGCTTCACAAGCATCCTATGACATTCATAAAAGCACATTTATTACAGCATTTAAAATAAATAACATTTTATAAAACATTAAAGCAACTAATCTTACCACTGCATGTCTGGGGGGATCAGTCGCCTGTGACGGTCCAACTCTTGCTGCCACTGGGACCTCCGGGATATCTGGCTCCACGCATGCCTCATGCTGTGGGACAAGTGGATGTCTGGGTTGATCAGCTGCCTGTGTGGGTGTGATGAACGAATGAGATATCCCGAAGAACCACTCCATGTAATCTTCTGAACACTGCCTAGGCATAAGAAAAATCTATCCCGCAGCTGTTAGATGGTCCGAGTAATGCATCCACCTGTCGTCGATATCCTCATATGACAAGGTGGCACTAATAGGCGGTGGAGGGATGGTCTGAATGTAGCCAAAATGTGTCACCACCCTCTCTGATCGAAGTGTGACCACAATGGGACCCCATCTAAGCTCACCCTGGAAGCATGAAATGAGGCCAAACACCCTAACTCCTCAGTGGTCACCATAAGGCATCTAGTATACGTAAGTGATCATCAGTGCATTTATACGGGTCCGGTATGGCGATGCTGTTAATCCCTTCATATAAGCCTTCATAGTAAGCCATTGGCAGGCACGTGGTGACGTCTCATCATAGTCATCATCAGTCACGCTGTCATGAACACTAGGAAAGTGCTCATATATCCAACACTACAAACATGACATGAACATAAAATCAATGTCAAATACACATATTAAAAACATATTTACATTATAATCCAATTTAACATATTACAAACACAAAATTTACCTGTAATAAAGTAACGTAATCAGCAATCTGTCGACCAGTGCTCTAAGAAGCTTCATTTAACTGGTCATACATATGCACCAGCACAACAGCTCCCCAGGCATAGCTCCCACTCTGAGCCAAGTCTCGAAAAGCGTCCAAAACTATATGAACATGTGTTGCACTCTTGTTAGCAAAAAGAGTGCAACCAACCAAGTGTAGGAGATACACACGAGTTGCAAGTATCCACTGTCGGCTCTCGCATCTCCTCTGATAGATATCCCGTAGCCACAACAAGAGTACATATGCCCCATGACATTGTGCAGTCTCAGCTCTAGCCTCCTCACCCGAGACTTCTAGCAACTCCACCAACATGATGATCGCCTCATCCACATGTAGAGGCTCAAAGCTGTGGAAGATGTCTATGATCAGAAGATGGAAGAGTGACGCCACATCATCCAGTGTGATGGTCAACTCTCTTATTGGAAGATGGAAGCTGCTAGTCTCCTTGTGCCACCTCTCGACAAAAGCGGATATAGCTCCCCGATCGCCAGCATCTACTGAACACATGATCAAAGGAGTTAATCCTGTGGCAACTTAATCCTGTGGCAACGACTAGCCCTTCAATCTCAGGAGCTGGCCTCCCAAATTTCTCAACCTTCCTTCCGTGGGAGACTATTGGATCAAGTGGCCTCAGAATAATTAAGAAGGGCGGGGTTGAATTAATTATTAATGTGTCTTGACTAATTAAAAATTTATCCTTCTTAATATTACTAGATTCAATTAGGCTTTACTACTAAGTTATGAGAAAGTAAATAACAGAAACAATAACTTAGACAAAATTAAAGCGGAAATAAAAAGTACACAACAGAAAGATAAAGAGTGTAGGGAAAAAGAAGACAAACACAAGATTTATACTGGTTCGGCCACAACCCGCGTCTACATCCAGTCCCCAAGCAACCATCGGTTCTTGAGATTTCCAATAACCTTGTAAAATCCTTTACAAGCAAAGATCCACAAGGGATGTACCCTCCCTTATTCTCTTTGAACAACCAAGTGGATGTACGCTCCACTTGAACTGATCCACAAGAGATGTACCCTCTCTTGTTCTCAGTATCACAACCCAAGTAGATGTACACTCTACTTGTACCACAAAGGATGTACGCTCCAATGTGTTAAGACAAAGAATTCTTAGGCGGTTAGTCCCTTGAATCTTTGTAAGGGGAAACAAAAGATATCTTAGGCGGTTAATCCTTTGAAATCTTTTGTTTAAAGGGAAAGGGAAGAATCAAAATAATTCTCAGGCGGTTAGTCCTTTGAATCTTTTGTCAAGAGGGGGAAGGGAGAATCAAAAGAATTCTCAGGCGGTTAGTCCTTTGAATCTTTTGTCAAGAGGAAGAAGGGATGAAAATATAGCACACTTTTGTTTTCTGCAGAATTTCCACTTGCAGAAAAAACAAAGTTTTGAAACAAAGTTTAGAAACCTTTTTGGCAAAGAAAAAACAATGGGCAATGGTTAGAGAAAGATTTTGAAAAAGAATTGTTTGGAAGAATATCATATATGTCTATTGAATGTGTGCCAAAGTCATGCTTTTATAGACTCTTCATGTCGGTCAAAGAAACCATTGGAAAAGTTGTGACTTTAGAGAAAACCATGTTAAGAGTTATAACTCTTAACTTTTTCTTCAAAACTGTTCATTATCGATTACACAATGCATTTTATGAAAATTTGTGACTCTTCACAATTGGATTTGAATTCCAACGTTCAGATTCACTTGTAATCGATTACTAATATAGTGTAATAGATTACACTATTTGAAAAACATTTTGGAAAATTACAAATCATTTGAAAACATTTTGAAAACCAAACTGGTCACTGGTAATCGATTACTGATAACTGGTAATCGATTACCAGAGAGTAATCACTCTGGTAACTTAAAAAATTTGAGAAAATTCTTTTGTAAAACAAAATTGTGTTATTTGGTTTTTGAAAAAAATATTTTAATACTTATCCTATATGAAGTCTTGACTTGTTGCTTCTTGATTTCTTCTCTTGAATCTTGAATCTTGAATCTTGGATTAGATTCTTGATGCTTGATCTTGAAGTCTTGAATCAATCACTTGGGCTTTTGGCATTCCTAAATTGAAGCACAGATGATTCCAAATAACATTATATCAAAAATTAATTATCACAAACAACTCAACAATAACAAATAATTAACAAATAACTTTACGTAAAAAGTACATCCTGAAATGAAGCACAGATGATTCCAAATAACATTATATCAAAAATTAATTATCACAAATAACTCAACAATAACAAATAATTAACAAATAACTTTACGTAAAAATTATAATACCTCTCCATTCCATATGCTATGTGCAACATGCTCAGCAAACGAAGTCAGCACTGATGGGTCACATGGCCCACATGAGAATCTCTAAGCATCATCAGCAGTTGATCCCTCAACACCATCACCAGCTAATCCCTCTGCACCAGGTGCAGGTACGTCGTTAGTCATCTCAAGAACATTCTCAACAATAGGGGCAGCTTCCCGTTGTCTACGTGTGGATGCGATAGGCCTATGCCGTTGGGTAACATCATCTACATGATGATCATCTTGTCTACCTAGGGCTCTGCCTATAACCCTACCTAATGCACGACCTAAACCTCTAGTTCTAACCATGATCTGCAAATCATGACGAACATGTATTTTCTTTTGTCAAATTCACTATTCAAATAATTATAAACCTACATAACCCTAAGTCCTCAGCCTTAGATTATAAACCCTAACACATATGCACTACATAAACTAAACCCTAGACACTAAATCCTAAGCACTACATATCTATAATTTCTAAAACTCCCAATAACAAACAACCATATATATATATATATATATATATATAATTAGAAGACTATTTCTTAAGTTATTCACAATCGTCACCTAGAAATGTTTTTAGCATTTAAAGTCGCATTTTACTTTCATTGTAATTGGGATAGATGATAAAAACAACATAATTAATATATAATATTTGATTACAAATTCTCATTTTAAGAACAATTTTAAATTTAAACACATTTTATGGGGAAAAAATCTTTTTTTTTTCTTTTCTCCCTCCCATTTTCTTTTAATTTTTAATTTCTTTTTCTTTTATTTATTATTTACACACAATTTTTTATTATAACTAATATTTTCTTTCATTTATATTATATTATGTTATTATTTTGCGTCTTTTATCTATTACTTTTATTACTGCCAGGGATGACACAAAAATCTACACATGGGATATTTATAAATAAAATCTACAAGGTATAGTAAACGAGTATTTCTAATGAGTACGCACGGATAACAGATAGATATTTTTAATAACCGTTTGGTAACAGACCGGGACGTGACGAGTATCATAATATGCAGAATTTTTAAATAATTTTATTTGGAGATCACAGAATTTTTGAATATTTTTTTGGAAAATATTAAAAATAGTTGTTTAAAAAATATTAGAATAATAAAAATAATAATAAAAGTGTTTTTTTAATAAAATTATTTATTTTGATTTTGTTTTAACATATTCACATATATCCAATGTTATTAAACTCTAAGAATTTACCTAAAAGAGTTTTATATATTCGATTTGTAAACTCAACTTATAAATTCATAAAAGTTCATTTCATATAAAAATAATAACAAAATATTCATATTAATTAAACATTTTAATAATATAATAAAGTAAAATAATAAATTTCATAATACTTAAATAATCAAGTCTAGTAATGCATTGTTACTAGATAATAATTTGCAGATGTTATAGTAATGGTGGATCATTCCCATCAAGAATTTGATGTTATAAGAGAATTTTTGTATTTAAGAATAACATACTAAATGAAAATAGGTTGAATACTAAACACACAAAATAATCTAAAATAACTTATATTTTGATTTAATTTTTTTAACTTATTGCTTAATGATAAATTCGAGAGAGTCCACCTAGACTAAGAGTTTATAAAGTCTATACACATAGTCTACTAAAAAGAGTTTATTCAAGCATTAACTCACATAAGATAAGTAAACTAGTAAACCCACAAATTAAGTTAAGATTTTGATAACCATCTATATACGCACAAATATTTGTGGATATTTAAAAATCTACCAATAACTACTTAACAGGTTTCCGGGTGGGTGGTGACTACTACCTCTACCAACCGCATGGCATTCCTAACTAACTACACATTAAAGTTCTCTTCCTACTCCCTCTCCTCTGCCACGGATCATTATTGTGTGGTTAATTTTTTTCGTCCAAAGCTACAATACACAATAAAGGGGACTTTTCCTTCTCTTTTTTTTTTTCCACCACTGGCATAATAAACTTTATTGCAATGGAATCAAAATAGCATGATTATTATTTTATCAAATACAAATTGTTCTGGTCATATATAATTATTTTAATATATTATATTAAATTATGTTTATACATTACATCGATAAATTTAATATATATCAACTTATTAGTATATACATAAGTCATTTTAAAACAGGCATGAAAATCAATATAACCTGTGGAATCACACGTGTACCCTGCTAGTTCTTAGTAAAATCTCTTCAGGATCTCCACAATTTCATAGAGAAATGCTTATATAAGGGTAATCTTACAAGGCTATTGTCCGAACTCCTAATAGACAAATGGAAAATGTATAGTCCATTAACTCACAGTGATTCACCTCTCTCCTAAACTATCTTAGCGGGAAAAAAACTCTGAAGTCTAACTCAACTAATTAACACTAATTTTTCCATGCCACTTCACCTATCTTAGGATGTCTTTGTACGTAGCTCCTATCACACTATGTGTGGCCAACCTACGAAGCTTTCCGGTGCGATTCACGCAGTCGCATGTCATCCAAAACTGAGTGAACACACGAACCACCTAACTCATTCCTAATAGTCATCTATCAATGATAGCATAATAAAATAACGATGACATAACATTCACATGATATATAAGAATGTGATGCATGTCGGCACTGGATTCGGCAGCAATATTAGATTAATGAAATTTTATCTTTTATAATGATTAGATTAGATAAAGGGTTCCTTAAAAAAAACTTAGATAAAGGGTCATTTTGGCAATGCGTGTAACAACTTAATAATCAATCTTATTTCATGGGGATTGCTATTGGTTCTATTGGAATTGTTATTGGCCCCTTATAAGGGTTGATAGGTTTAATTTTGAAAATATTTTCATGATTCTATTGCATAAACAAATATGTTCTCCCTTATCAAAATGAAATTGTGATTTTGTTTTTTTTTTCCTCAAACATAAATATAAAATCACGATTCAATTGTTATGTTTTCTTGCATCCCCTTATCATAACGGAATCGAAATTCTGTTATTAAGTTTTTTTTTTCACATTTCATTGTACTTTTTTTTGACATCCTCCTTATCATAACACAATCTAGATTTTATTGTTTAAGTTTTTTATCACAACAAAATCGAGATTTCATTGTATTATTTTTTTAAAAATTGAATAAAAAAAGAAATAAATAATGGAATCTTGATTCGCGTTATTCACTACCCCGAAAACCTCTATCTCTAAAGTCACCTCTACCTGGTAACCAGGAGGTTGTAACATCCTGAAAATTTCATTAACTGAAAATCGATGTTTAATGCATTTCTTGTGTTATTTGATTATGTGATTGATTTGGATGAGTTGACATGTTGTTTGAATTAACTATGTGTGATCGCTTGATGTGAATATTAGGTTATGTAGAGTTTGATTGACCTATGTTGAAATTGTGAGATTTGAAGTTTTACTTAAACCTGTTTTAGTAAAATCACAATCACAAACTCGTTAATTGTTGTATCGCCTTCAAATTTGGATTGTAGGTTCATAACCCATGTCTTTATGCTTTGACCATTGGGGTTTTCAAACTAAAACTTTTGGACATCACATTTAGCGAGACAAGTGAGTTAAGCGCAATTCCAACCTAAGAGGAATTGTGCTCAGTGCAAAATGTTGCCCTCAACGCCAAAAGTGGATTTCCGCTTAGCAAGATGAGCTCGCTAAGCAAGATCTGCATATTATAAATATATCCAACAATGTATAATTATGCATTTTAAGCTCCCTCTCTAAAAAAATTCCGCCCAGAAGTAATAATTCCTCCTTCTCCACCACGAGTCGTCGTTGCTTGCTATCAGACCACCACACAAAGATGAATATTTTAATCGGAGCAAAATTCTCTGAATCCGTCTCAAGGATTCGGTGGAGAACAAACTTCTAATCCTTTCTTTCATAGTTTCTCTAAGGTAATCTTAACTTCTATGTCTTTCTCCTAGTTAGTTTGAATTTTTCTTATTGTCTCTTGTGTTTTGGGTACCCCTAATAGGATGTTTTTACACCCCCTTTGAAAAATCCTTGAAAATGAGAAGTTGTAAAAGTTATCTTTTTATAAAATTGATGTTATTTTTGTGACCTTCGCTGAACCCTAGTCACATTGGCGTGATCGAAATTTCAAAATGACATCTCTTTGTAGTAGAACCCAAAACACCCCTTAGTCCCTTTTGTTTTGACAGGGGTAATTGACCCTGAATGGTATATAGAACTCTGTGTTTGGATCGAGAACATGAACGAGAAAGGTCTCTGAGCGACACAGAGAGGAGCTAACAGAGAGCTCATGATAGGTGAGGGGAGTTGATGATTGAAATTGTGAATGATATCGTGGTTGTATGAGACTTGTGTTGTCTAAAGACTTGGGGAGTATGAATCTCAGACATAAAAAATATTATATTATTGATGACGTTGATAACATAAAGATAATATAATGTTGATGTTTATGATAATAATGATATAAGATGACGTTGATGGTTATGATAATGATGATATGAGATGATGTTGATGTTTACGATAATGATTATATTGATGATGATATTGAGATGAGATGATATTGATATTGAAAATATCATTAAGATGAGATGATGTTGATGATGATAATGACATTTAGATGAGATGATGTTGATGTTTATGATGTCATTGTGATGATGTATGCTATGTATGTACATGGGAGGTGCAGTGGCTAACAAAGTTGGATGTCCCTGGTGGGGAAATAGAGTGGTTAAAGAGTTTTAAGCATCTCTGGAGGGAGATGACTTAGAATCTTTGATTATCCACAATCAGTGCATTGATGGTGCCCATGTTTCATACTTTATATTGCATGAAAATATAAACTTTGCCAGTAAGTCCTTGTAGTTTTTCATGTGGGGAAAATACTTGTACTTAGGGGCATGTCACTCGGTTTGGAACTCCCTTAAGACTTAGGCTGATCGCCATGGAGGGGAGTTGGCTGTGCATGATAGGGTGACCTCAACACTTGCTATCTAGTTTTCCTAAGTGAGAGTGTCATGTGGACACACTTAGGATATTTCCTAATGAATGGTACCACATTTCATTTGAGGGTTGAGGTCAAGTGCATGCAACATACTCAACATGATTGATTGGAATTATGGAAAGTTGATGACTACTTGTTGAGTATTTGTTGGACTAATAGACATTTGTGTATGGTTATGATATTTGCTAATGTTTTCTTACTAATTATGGCCATTTGATTTTTGTGTTGATTCCTTTTGTAATAAACTCACTCTTGCAATTTTTGTACTGTGTGGTTGGTGCCTATGATGATCACGAACCTTTGTTCATGAGAGCAGATGAACAACAGTAGATTACATGGAGTGAGATTCTTTTGTTGGAGCTACCAAGCCGATGTGATGATGTTGATATTATTTTGGGAGAGAGTTGTATTTTGTTAATCAACTCCTTCGTAGCTGGTTCTGTAGTTCTTTTGAATTGAGGATGTAAATCACAAATTTAATTATATGTATAAACTAATTTACTTTCTGTCATATGAATGATGTGTACTGAGTTATTATACCTATATATATTCATTTAAGTATTTGTGCGTTGTTTGGTGAACGTATATTGTAAAAAATTTACTCTTGTTTTTCAAAAGCAAATTAACAGAGTTTTCATTTAAAAATTGAAATTTACGCGGTTTAGAGTAATGATATCGTAGCGACGAGACGAGTCGTTACAAAGGTAGCTCAAATAGAGGTGACTTTAGAGGTAGATTCCGCTGTGTATTTTTTTCTTCTGTACAAAATAGACGAAGCAGTGTTCACAAAGAGATTAAAAAATTAAGTATTAAATGAAATTTAATAAGAATGTCTACTACATACTACATATTGAGATACACATCCATAAAATTAATTGGATGTATAAAATCATTTCAATTGTTAGAAATGTCTACTACATATTAAGATCCTCTAGCTTATTGAAATTGTATTGAGTTGAAAGCTTGAATGTGTCTCATGTAAGGCTTTTGCCATGAACGGGCTTCGAGTGTGCAATATCTTTTCCATTGTGGTACAATAGGAGGCAAGGGATAATTATCCCTTAAAAAAAGTTACATTATCATACAAAAGACGGAGTTAGCGAATAAATCAATATTAGCTTACAAAAGTAAATGATATCTTTAGTGGATAATGTATACCTGCACAAAGTGATTTCCAAGATGCAGCACTTGATCAGTCAATTATTCTACAAACTTCTCCTTAAAAGTCGTCAACCATGTATTTTGGACATAGTCAAAAAATATTTTATAACGTGTGCACTTGTTTGTAAAGCTTTTCAATCGTTCATTATACAATTCTTCATCCAAAGATTACAACAATAGTTCCCAAACATCCATGATATTTTGCCACTCTTCAGCCTTATCCACCAAGATTTTGCATTTTGCCTTGACATTCTTTATGATGTGGAACACACATAACAAGTTGATTGAAGAAGAAAACACAGTCTCTAATGCATTCATGAAAGCAAGATCCCTATCATTGACAATTACCTGAGATAACACATAATCTTTCACAAATAATCCTTTCACCTTATTTAAAGCCCATTCAAAATTATTCGTTCTCTTAGAACTTAAATAAGCAAAGGAAACAATGAAATTCATGTTTATTGAAGTGAAACCAACGATTTCCAATATCAAAAGACAATATTTGTTTGTCTTGTAAGTTGTATGACAAATCGACATTGTTGGAAATGAATTTAGGAGTTTGATGGAATCTGTATGTGCTCACATTATATCTTTGACGACATCTTCATTGTCTAGCCTTCTAAACCGGTAAACATATCCGTTGCATTCTATCAACTTCATCAAATGTTGTATTTTTGTTCTTGGTCCTCTTTGTTTGCGACGATATCTTTGACATTCATTGTATATGGTTTTAATGGTGCTGAGATTTGTTTGATCTTGATCTTTGATTGTCAACAAAATTTGACCAAGCTTCACCATGTTTTTGGTCAACTGGTTAATCATAGTTTTTTCTTCACTACTTACGACTAACATATGAATGACCAAGTAGTGTTGTCATCACTTTATGGTTATGGAAACCACATTCTATAGTAACTCTCCACCATATGATTCTCACAAACCTCTCTTTTAATTTAAAAGGAAACCTATATTTTCGGGTTCTAGTTGACACCCACATTTTTTTTACTTACTTCTGACTTACAAATCTCAACTACAAACCCATGCTCTTTTCCCACACGTGAAGCCCAATTTAATAATTTATCACGCTCTTAAAAAACCTAAAAAAATCAAAAAAAATTATTCAATAACAAAGCACAAGGCTTCACAAAACACATGCATCTGTCATGAAATAATTAGAAAAGCTAGGATAACTAGGTTGCGACTACATTTCAGTGTCTTTAGCACCAACATTTTGATCATTATCATTCTCCATACCATTATCATTAGGCTTGACTCCATATAAAAGGTCAAGTTGGTAAAAGAATTGGCTTCCATATTTCCTCATCCATTTGGCATTGTAACATCATCAGATATAAATGTATGCCAATCCATTGACCTACAAAAGCAATATAAAAAAACTAGTTATTTCTATAAAAAAAAGTGTCTACTACATAATTTGCAGCCTAAACGGAATCAAGATTTCATTGTTTACCAAGTTCTGTTACACAATGAAATTGTGATTCTGTTGTGTAGTAATTTGTCTAATAGAACGAAATTTCGATGTATAGTAATTTGTCTAACACAATGAAATCACAATTTTTTGTGTTATACAAATTATTACACAATGAAATCACGATTCTATTGTGTTACATGAGGGATGAACTTGTAACATGATGGATTCATAATTCTATTGTGTAAGCCAAAATCCGAAGAAAAAAAATAAAATGATGATTTTGTTGTGTTTACAAAAACAAAAAAGAAAAGAACTTTAGCAGCGAGTGAAAAATGGAAAGAAAGGGAAAGAGAAAAGAGGAAGAGGAAAATGAATGAATGAAGAATGGGAAGGGAAAGAGTGAGTATTTTGGGACGGATGGGGAAGACTGAGGGTGAGGAATGGTAGTTTGGTAACAACTCTTGGTTAGTAGGGACCAATAATACTCCCTTTAATGTTTTACTTAGGCAATGCTTTGGGCTACAAATTTAAACATTATTTTTAGGCACTAACTATATCCACTTCCCTTTATTGCTTATCCACTCCCCTTTCTGAGTGAATAGATGAGTGTACTTTTTGGAAAAGAAATTAAAAATGAGAATGAATAAGTAAAGAAGGGGAATAGATATAGCAACTGCCTATTTTTACATACATTTTCAATGAAATCACTTAGGCTCTGGCTGCCCAAATAAGGCACTTTAGAAAAATGGTTTTTTACGACGGTTATTAAGTGTTTTTAACGACGGTTGTAAACCATCATTGTATATAACATCGTTGAAACGAAATTATTTTTTATGACGGTTATTATAATAACCGTCTTTGAAAGTTAGAACAATTCAAAGATGGTTATTATCGAATAACCGTCTTTAAATGAAGTGTCTGGTTCTACATTCAAAGACGATTATTATCTAATAACCGTCTTTGAATGCTCTGTCTGCTTTGACATTCAAAGACGATTATTATCTAATAACCGTCTTTGAATGCAGTGTCTGATTCGACATTCAAAGACGGTTATTAGATAATAATCGTCTTTGAATGTAGTGTCTGGTTCGAACTTCAAAGTCGATTATTACATAATAACCGTCTTTGATTGTTATATCTGGTTCGATATTCAAAGACGGCTATTATGTAATAACCGTCTTTGAATGCAGTGTCTGATTTGACATTTAACGATGGTTATTACATAATAACCGTCTTTAATTGTTACATCTGGTTCGACATTCAAAGATGGTTATTACATAATAACCGTCTTTGATTGTTACATCTGGTTCGACATTTAAAGACAGTTATTATGTAATAACCGTCTTTGAATGCAGTGTCTGGTTCGACATTCAAAGACGGTTATTACATAACAACCGTCTTTGAATGTTACATCTGGTTTGACATTCAAAGACAATTATTATGCAATAACCGTCTTTGAATGCAATGTCTGGTTCAACATTTAAATACAGTTTTTAGATAATTTTGAATTCCCCACATAATCACTAAAATAATCTTCCAATATGTGCTATGACCCATATTTACAGAGATCCTCAAATCCCATGTAATAAGTTTTGAGAAAAAGCAAAAGAAAGTTACGATGCATGCTCACGTAATAAGACTGCACTGACAAATATTGTGGAGGGTAATAAACATGATAAGAGATGCTCTCGCAAATAAAGAGTTGTTGTAACAAAACATTTAACAAAACACATAAGTTACAGGCAAACAAGCTAATTAATCGAATAGTTGCATCAAATATACACAGTTAATTAGAACTTAGAAGTTCTCGGGCACTAACCATAAGGAACTGGAAAACGTTTCAACAGGTAGTATTCTATAACAGACATACATAAGGAGAAGGTCATGGAAAAGGTGGTTGTGGCGTAGAAACCTGCACACAAGACATTCAATCCTGTGAATAATTTCAAACAGAAAACTAATAAGGGACGATTATTACGTGAGAGTCAGACAGGTTCAAATCAAAAAGGATTAATATTAAATCACAAAAATCATGAAACATTTTTAACTATTTGTTATGTTGACTTCGATGGAAGACTCCACGTTCTAAATTGATCTCATTTTATAGAGGTGTGGTATCTATAATTAGGAGGAGAATTATCGATTTTGCATGCCTATGAGAAATTAAGTAGTTACTTCGTCGGTACATTGGCAAAATTAAATTAAATCGAGAATAAGGTACATTGAATTTCCTGCAAAAGTTGGGTGATATGTTGTCAAATTAATTCCTTTGTCATGATTAACAAAATTAGATAAAAGAATTTGAATCGATCTATGCAAAGTCGTATCAAAGGAGAGTTTAATTACCTATCACAAATTCTTGGTCAATGGTTATAGACGTAAGAGTTTAGAAGAGAACAAGGAGGAAAAGTAAATTAATGATAGGATTTTAAGAATCAACTGGTAAGGTGAAGTAGTAGATGGGTGGAGAGAAGCGGCAAAAGTTGCAATATGCCCATGGGAAAGAAGTTGCAATATGCCCATGAGCAGCTTATCACGTTAACAGGACCACCAATTTCATTTTTGGAGGGTTATTTGTGAGTTTGTATGGTAATAGTAATTCGTACAGGGGAAGGTTATATATATTTTATAGTTTTTTGGGAACCACGAGCAGGTATATATGGAAGGTGCAAGGATGATGTATATGTAAGGACCAATTAATGAAGTCCGTGGTGCATTTAAATCAATCTTACATAATCATTTATACAAAGACAGTGACCATCATGTAATCAAAGGATCACATGAAATACTATGATATGATCATGAAGAAGAGAGAGAGAGAGAGAGAGAGAGATTCATTGACAATTGACATCAACAAAGACTATATATATGTTGAGAGGAAGAGTTTTCTTAATTGGACAAAATTAGACATATATACAATGAGGTTGACACTAGTTTAATTTTGTAATACATTTGGAATCATAGTTTACTAGTTGAGTCATTCATCATATATTCATATTGGAAATTAATTTAACCTAGCTAATTAATGTTTATATAAAAATTTTCATTAATTTTATTTTATATCGGGTCCATACTTATGATGAGTATATTTTTTTACTGCAAAATGACGAGTAGGAGTAGATGATATAGTAGTAATTAAGTTATAGACTTTAATCCTCTAAAAACAAAGTTATAGGCTTTAATGGTATGCAACCATAAGTCTTTATTTCTACCAGTTTTTTTCCCCTTCAACTTTGGGCCTGTTTATGCCACGTAAAAAAACTTTCTAGGTTTTATACAAACATTATTTTTTGTGTTTTTTTGTAAAAGCTTTATACATACATTACTCATTGTTTTATTTTTTACTCAAATTAAATTTAATGTATGATACCATCTTTTGCATTTTTAGTGATATATACTACATTTTCTTATTAAAAAAAATGATACTACATTTTTAGAAGAACTCATTACCATTTTAGTGAATAGAACTGATTTTTGTTTTAGTCCATTTCAAGTATACAATTAAAAAGATGCTAGTGTATGTGACTTTGAGATTTGATATCGAAATTAACCCCTTGAATTGAAAGGAGCTCGCTTGTAAGTTGTAATGGGGCCAAATTATCCTATAAATGGGGTCTTTTTAGAAACTATTTCCCAGAATGGGTTGTTTCTAAAGATTTTCCATCATGGGTCTTTGTTTTGCACGTGAAACCAGCCATCCATGCATGCATATCGCCTGCATGCATGGCGATTTAGCACCCCTTTGTCGCCACTATGCCTGGCGATTTGTCTTTGGCATGCAAATGACGCAGGCTTTGTGCAGAGGGTGCAAGCTAGGGGGTCACGGGCTATGCTGGTGTCACAACCAGGGATGGCGATTTGTGTGGAGCCTAAATCGCCACTTGTATTGGCGATATGTGGTTGCTGTGCTTTTAAATAGCAAATTCGTGGGATGCTTTGTGCCTTAAAAAAATGGCTGAACCTGTGTCAATGCTTTTGGTGTTTGTAAAGAATTTGTCAGTCTTCTAAGTGTTTTTAAATTTCTCTCCAGTAATTTCTCTATTATGTTGTATTAATTTATTTATTAATTTATGTAGTATCGTTTTTATTTATTTGAAGTATGTTTGATGTGCCTTTAAATAGAAAATTCATGTGGTGCTTTATCCTTCATGGTTTGTGCCTCTAGAGAAAATTGTTGAGTCTGTGAATGCATTGTGTTCGTGGGTCTAAAAATTTTTGAGGCTGTGAATGGTTTTGTGTTGGTGTCTCTAAAAATTTTTGAGTGTTGTAAGTGTTTTTAAATTTCTGTCAATCATTAATTTCTCTATCATTTTTATTTATTAATTTATGTGGGATTGTTTTTATTTATTTGAAATAATTATTTTGAGTCTGGGATATGCTTTCTTGTATGCTTCATGGTTTGTGCCTCTAAAAAAAATTGTTGAGTATGTGAATGCTTTTATGTTGGTACCTCTATAAATATTTGTAAGTCTTCTATATGTTTCTAAAGTTTGTCTTAATGACTAATTTCTGTTTTCTTGCATCATTTTTATTTATTAATTTATGTAGGATCGGTTTTATTTAGTTGAAATATTTATTTTGAGTCCGGAATAAATTTGAAGTTTCAACAAACATCATTTTTATTTATTAATTTGTATGGCATTGTTTTAATTTATTTTAAGTAATTATTTTTAGTCTGAAATAAAATTTGAGTTTCGAGTATTTTTTGTAATTAAATATTTTTATTTTGAATTTATTAACTTTAGCGTTAATTATTTATAATAGGAAGTTAGTAATGAATTGTTCTACCTTTAAAATGTATACTTTGGAAGGTTTCGTTCGGCCTTTAAAATTTTTGAATAACTAACTTAATATATATATATATATATATATATATATATATATATTTGAGTTTTTATATTTGAATAACAAAATATATTCTAGAAATACTCAAATTTAAATATACACTCCAAATAAATTAAAATATATGCAATCACAATTTCAAATAAATAACAATATATATATATATATATATATATATATATATATATATATTATAAATACTAAAATTTAAATATACAATCCATATAAATTAAAATATATGCAAACACAATTTTAAATAATTAACAAAATATATATATATATATATATATATATATATATATTTGAATAACAAAATATTTTATATAAATACTACAATTTAAATATAAACTCCAAATAAATTAAAATATATACAAACACAAATTCAAATAAATAACAAAATATATATATTTGAATAACAAAATATTTTATATAAATACTAAAATTTAAATATACATTCCAAATAAATTAAAATATATGCAAAAAAAGTTAAAATATATATATATATATATTTGAATAACAAAATATATTATGCAAATAACAACATTTAAAATTTTTTTCCAAATAATTTAAAATACATACATAAATTTAAATTAATAACAGAAAATATTTTTCAATTAACAACAATGAAATTAATTAAAATATATTCTACAAACAAATGTAAATACAAAAAAAATTATTTGCAAACAAAATAATAACTAACGTATCATATATTTAAATAATAATGTAAGATAACTAAACAAAGTAATATAAAATACCAACTAAAACTATAACATAGCATATGTATAACACAAATAACCGCCAAAAATCTAAATCAAATACTAATAATATACCAACTAAAACTAACGTAGTATATATATATATATATATAACACAAATATTAACATACAAATCTAAAAAACCTAAACAAAATAATATTAACAATTCAACTTAAACTAAGTAGCATATATACTTAAAAAACATAAACTAAATAGTCCTAACATACCAACTATAAGGTAACATATATATAATCCAAATAATATTAATATTTGAAGTATGAAAGTTAAAAAATAACTTACCAGGAAAGGAGGAAAGCAAGAAGAAAGGAGTTAAAAAACCACCAAAAGGGAAGGACTAAGCAAGAAAGGCGACGGACGAAGCAAGGAAGGCAGAAGGGGAGCAAAGGTTTTCTCTGATCGTGCATGTCCAAGGTTCTTTATAGAGCTGCAAACCAACTTGTCAGGAGGAGTGACGATATGCCCTGTGAAAAGCAAATCGCCAGCATGACTTAAGGGGGTACTATAATGCTCTGGTGCCAACTCTTGAATAGAATTACCTGTAACAAGTTCAGTGCCCAATAAAATGTTGGACAAGTAGTCGTATAGTTTTCCTGTCAATAGGAGATTATTGGTCTCGAGTTAGATAAAGTGCATGGTATAAACTATTCTTTGGTACTAGTAGATAGGAAAGAGCAAACAAACCTTGCCAATCTGTAGTGCAGGGAATGAAACCCAAACAAATACAAGAAGGCCAAACTCCTTCCAATATACATTTTCAATAATAGCCACCTGCAAAATACACATTAGTTAGATATGAAAGTCACCTCACATCCATAAGAACTCACTAACTTTTTATTTAGATAATCTACATATGACTGCACATGCTAAATTTATAGTTATCAAATTTTTAAATAAAAATTAGATTTTATTTTTATGTATTATTGAAAAATCATCATAAATATAATTTTTAAAATTGTTATCATATATACAAATCAATAACCTTTCTAACCAGACTGTATATAATAATCATTAAATGAGAGTAAAAAATGTTTACAAGTATATTTAAATTATATTCTAAAAAAATATCCACTGGGAAGAGGTTTGTATTCCACTTCAGCCCTAGAACGTACACCAAAAGGAAAGTTGCATGTACGCTGACATCAGAAAGAAATTGATCTGGTAAAACTTTAATATGATTTGGTCCGAACTCACCGTTTGATACAGGATGTTTACCAGCTTCCTGAATTGAAACAACATGTGTTCATACAATTAGCCATAAATTCCAGATTAAATATATACAAAAACACAGATAATTAAACTATTAATCAGAAAACCTTCGTAAATTGATCTTTTATGATCAATAAATCCAAAGACACAAAGTTATTAACAAAATATTACTTTCTTCTAGTTAAATTCTATTAAATTCTGTTGTTTATTATGGTAACATGTCAGTTAAAAATATGCAGTGAAAATATAAATGATTAGTTAAAGGAGACCTTTTTTTATTATGGTTTCCTTTTTCCATGTTTCAATCCCCTTAAACAATGATTTTGTTGATGTGCCTGCAAGACAATAAAATACGTTAGAGGGGTAGCATAAAGAAAAATGACTAATTGAAATCACAGTTAAAATAATTGTTGCCTAAGAAGAGAACAATAAGCAATATAGTCACAATCCAATATGAAAATACAACGTTGAAGACCACTCCAATGGTGATGCCAAGCATGAGCATTGGTTGAATGAGAAGTGCCAAATCATAGTCAATGATGGGCATATTCAATGTAGGATGTCTTAGCTTAAGGTTGTAGTAAACAGTTGACACGACATATATGACCAATAAACAAAGCATGCATTTACAATTTCGTAGAATTTTTATCAAGGTGAATATTCTATGGCAAAAATCATATAATCATTAAGTAATTATAAGGTCAATCTAGTATACAAACTCCTCCACATACCAAGATGCGATATTCTTAACTAAAATTGCATTAGAGACATGATGAAAGACCCACCTTCTTCCCAATGGCAGGAGAGTTGTCAGCAAACCATGTATCCTGCCTCTCAGATTGGCAGTGACCAAAACATGAATTTATGAACAACCCATTCTGACGTGATCTCATTGCCAAGGTACATCTTTTCTCTGTACATCTTTTTTCTGTTATTTTTTTTTAATTGGTCCACTGTGTGGTGCTAATAGTTTGCAAGTTCGTTTTATTTCTATTTTCTAGCCACACGATGAGAACAAAATGATGGTGAGCTTTACTATCATTAACTTTCACAAAATCCCCCAATATAAGATGCAGTAAGTTAATTAACAAATGAAATCTTTATCATAACAAAAAGTTTATTTCATTCTTATTATAAAAATAGCAGCTATTATCAACACATATACATCTTTGTTTCACCTCTAAGTTCAATGGGACATCTTTATCATAACAAAAAGTTTATTTCATTCTTATTATAAAAATAACAACTATTATCAACAAATATACATCTTTGTTTCACCTCTAAGTCCAATGGGACATCTTTAGAATAAGTCCAACACGGATATAAAAAAAATAGGGAGGTGACTGGTGCAGTGGTGCCTTAATTGCATGGGTTATTTTGTGGTAATGATTCAATGTCGGACAATGCGTGGTGTTGTGTTGGTATGCACAGTGGTGTGAAGTGTAAGCTTAGTTCCAATGTAAAATTAAGTGCCTGAAGTGTCATCAACATCATGCCTCAGTTTTTTATATGTTAAAATTGTGATTGTGTACACCTAACTGGTAACCAAAAAATAGATGTATCTACAGCTAACATTACAAAAAACATGTTACTATTATCAAAACTGAATGAAGAAAGTTGGAAGTCGGCAAAGTTCATTAAGACATGTTACAATTCAAAGTTTCAAAAACAAAATAAGCAAGATAAAAAAATAAGAGTTAAGCAGAGGTATTTGTATATTCTCCTATTATCAAATCAAATCTATATACTGCAACGAATGCTATTGCAGATACTACATTAATATTGTAAGCTAACTATTTTTCTTTTAGTTTTTTTTATTTCATCTTCTTGTCAGCCTCCACAGAATTAAACACCGTTTCAATTTTCAATAACTCCAACACATCAAAATCTACCTTATCTTCAGCATCCCCAGCAAAAGAGGCACCATCACAATAACGAATTTTCACTCTGTTCCAGTTGAAAAAATCTGCAACCATAAGGAAACAACATGAGGAAATACGAGCTGGGGATGGAGAAAGCATAAATAAAATAGTTCAGGTAATTAAATTGAATGAAAACCTGGATTATCTTCAACATTATTGCTTAATATTCCAGTAAAAGGTATTTGTTTTTCCATGAATGTTGATGACCCACGCTGTGTTTTCTTGCGATAAACACATGATCTAACGTCATTACACCACCCACCTCCCTGCCACAGGATTTACACTTAAATACCAACATAATTTTTTATAGCACAAAAGGGAAGTAGCTTCATCAACACTTGGAAACATCCATACATGACATGTTCTGATCCCAAATAATTTATCTGAGTATTTTCAATCATTATCTTTTCACACACAATAAAAGTCAATTCCAACATTACTTACACTAGAAATGCTTAGTCATTAATCTTGACACAATTAAACTTGCATGGTATATTATTTCGGTATACAAATCTAAATCTATTAAGAAGATATAAAAATAAGCACGTGCTACAGATCAATTTGAAAGATCATATTCATGTGATACCTCTAAATTAACGATCCAGCTGTTTGCTCCTGATCCATATCCCCGATGCAAATGATAAGCAAGCAATGTTCCATCCAAGCAAACTGCGACAATGAAAGAAAAGAAATATATTTAGCTAACTTAAAGGGCTACAAATTGTTATCTATCACCCAAAAATAAGGCTCTATATATGCTTTCTTTAGTTGATAAAAGTGGTGGAAAACTACTAGACAGGACGCCAATGACAGATTCACTTAGAAGATTACTGCACAGGTTCAAACCGTAACTCCATAAGCAATTCTGCCATGTTGCAGCTACTCAACCAGCCCCTAGGTGTTAAGGGATCTCCCAGAGAAGGTTGTCCACCAAGCGAGAAAGTGACATCACGGATTCAAACCCACACTGATGGAAAAGGTGGGAATTTGTACCAGATCCTTAACAACTAATATCAGCCAGCATAGGCTCTGTAAATGCTTTAGTTTCTGAGTACATGCCTTCATATTTTTAGTCATTTTTTAAAAATTAATTGACATGCAACAATACTTTCAAGCAATTTCTAATTACATGAACTACTTTCTAAATAGCAATGGATCTTACTAAAACAAAAATCAGAACAACTAATCAAATCTGCTTCACAAACTCTCATTCATGAGATGAAAAAACAAAGAGGGTGAAGTTATACTGTACCTGCTCCTTTGCCAGCAGCACTTTGAATAACTGTGAGTCCAACCATGACAGATGTTCTCCCAAGGAGGGATGAATGTACCTGTTCTTGAGACTCCAATAAAGAGAACTCGGTTTCATTGAAGTGGTGATATTCATATGCAGAAAAGGAATCAACCCAGAAGCTGAAAACAAGTGTTGCAACAATGCAAAGCCATAAGAGGTTCCCCATTCTCATTCTGGCTGCTCAACATCCACATCCACATCCAAATTGAAACTCAACAATCGCTAAACATAAAAATAAAAAAAGCAAAGAACTTACTTAGTTTTTTTTCTTACCTTTGCCTTAAAGAAAAACAAAACCATATGAATTCAACACGAAAGGGACCAGCCTGTCATATGTCTTGATAATGGCATTGCCGCTGAAGAATAATATTCTTACTTTCATGTGGATTCCTCATAGTAGAAGAAGTGATTCCATTTTTCATTGTGTTTAAGCTGTGAACTTCTAAAAGAACTCCACGCTTTGATCCTTCGTGTTCTCTCATTTCATGACATTCAAAAACCTCATATTGTTTGATAACCTGTGTTTTAGGCACTTCTATAGTCTTGATTAAATGACTGATGTGAACATCAGGTGCACACCTCATCCATGATCTTTATTATATAAAAATCTGCACGGTTATTTGAATCATAGTGTGATAATATTCTTTGTCTTGAATCATAGTGTGATAATATCTTTTTTTATTCATAAGAATTGAACTCAGGTACCAAAGAGTTCTCTTTATAAGTGGTTTACGAAGAGCAATAACAAATAAATAACACCATGAATTTTTAATATGAAATATTCCTCAACTTGAGAAGGAAAAATTGCAGTAGCTCCTAATTCAAATAAAAGCCTCAACAATATACTGATCATTACATTCAATCAAAAAATTTCTCACAACTTGCATCCGCTAAAACAAAACACAATCAATTAGATAGTTTAATTATAATTTATAAAGCAAGTGATATGTGCAAAGCAAATTTTATTTCTCAATCACAGAATTGTGGTGGCCCTAATACACTTGTAATCTTTTGACAAGGGGAAAGATTTTGTTGTCGGCGTTACCTGAGCAAATATTTATAATGGAAATGTATTTTAATCAAACATGCTACCTGCAGATTTTCATGCCTATATATATCACCAACTGCCACACTTTGTTTTATCAAATTTGTTATATTTTCCTTCTGATGCTCAAGAAATTCGTTCACAGCCTTTGAACTTGATAGAGTCGCCAGCTGCTGCTCATTTAGTTTCATTTTTGCCTGAGAGAGAGCAGAGTTTTTATTTTTTTAATTTTTTTTTGCATTAAATCACGAATAAATGTAAAAATGTTGGAATATATGTTGCCTGATTGGCCTGAAAATGATGCAACTTGCAACCAATACTTGTATTTCTAATAGGTTGCCTCCATAAAGCTACCTTCCTTGTTCCTCAAACAAGGATTGAGGTATATCAACTTGTACAATCTGAAAATGACAAGATGCACAGATCTTTTGTGATAAAATATAAAATTTATATAATCCAATGTTTTGTTGCAGCATAAAATTCATTAAAAGAATTATTGGTAGGAATGGGCCAAAGAGAGGGAATCCAAATTAAAAGGTAACTTGTTTCATAAATGTCAGAAACAAATATTTTCGAAGGATATACTTACCACCATACTTGATATAACATAGATGATTTACAAGATATGATATGATTCAAAATCATCCATGAGCTTCCTAAGGAAAGGTAGGTCTTGTCATCTTATTACAGAAAATTGAAATCCTTGTTCATAATCATTATATGCCTACCAGAAAATCATAATAACAACTCTAGTGTATCCATGCCAGCTGCTCCTTTACTTGACAATCATACTTAAGGGTAAAAAAGTCACCTGCTCCACTGTGGTGCATCCAGGGAGAAGGTTATCAGCAATAGAATCATGCAGCTTTGGTAAATGTCTGTAAAAAAGTTCTTTGCATTCAACCTGTTATGCATAAAAGGTATTTACAATAATGAAGATCAGTTATATATGAAGCCAAAGGTGTGTTTAAGCAAGCTACAACAAAATGATGAGACCCAAACATGCACCTAATGTTGTACTCATGAAAATGAGTTAAGCTCTGTGTACACTATTTAGAAAATCCAGAGTTTGAATCCCATTCCCATTGAGAGAAAATATAGTTTAATTTTGGCAGAGGGATAAACTATCCCCTCTAATGGAAAGCAAGAAGGCAGTTTAGACAACATTGCCTGAAAGTTCAAAAACTTTCCATCTGAGATGCCTGTTCTCAAGTTTGAGGGAAAGGGTGCTAGGCTAGAGAGGAGTCACGTCCTTCTTTCATGCCGAGAACTTTTCATGACTTCTCTATCTAATGAATCACTGATTTTGGAGTCATTTGTCTAGGGCCAGCTATTCTGCCTACAGACTTCTAAAAATCATACATAATAGGTGAAAACTTCACTTGCTTGCCTCAACCGTCCTATAGTCGCTGAGATGTGTGCAATCTGGTTTATGAACTGAAAGGGATTACTAGCTTGACTAGCAAACTGGATGAAATTCTCAAGATCTTCTAGATTATTAGAAATATAGATATTCAAACAAAGATTTATAACTTTATTATTACTTTTATATTACCAAGCAAAAGCCTCAACAAGGAAAAATTAAACTCATTCACAAATAAATAAAAAATGTAAAATTACCATTCTGTGTCGGGATCCTTTGGCTCACAAAAGGGTCTATTCTTGGAAGAGTTGTGTAGCTGTCCTCCCCATGATTCACTCTAAATCTGATAGAGGCAAAGAGATCTCATTGCCAATAAGATGCATTGCTTCTTTACAGTTAAAAAAGAATAAGTATGTACAGGAGTTAGAAATTTGTGAATTTTATGTCTGCTGTCTTATTAAAAAAAAGAATCAGCGGCATAGCAAAAATGTAATTATTGAAAACCTAAGGGTCTTCCCTTGCTTGATATCGTTCCATTTGCCATTAATGACAAAAAATTAAAAGAACAAGTTCCATTCTCTCAGCCCAACAATTTTGTAGAGACAACAAAACACAAAGTTTGATAAATATATTTCCAAATAAATACAAGCCAATATAGTGACATTTGTCTCAGTAATGTTCACAATAACCAAAAAATTTCCTATGTCAACTAAGACTTTGTACATTGATTGCTTTGAACTTTAAGAAAATATGCTACCCATTTCTGGCGAATCGTTGTAATTGTTTCGTTGTCTAACGCCGTTCCATCAAGAAACCACTACAAAATATGAAGAATACAAAGGGTGTATTTAATGAAGATGTAAAATGAATGAAAATACTACTAAAATAGTAATTTGAAGATGTTAAACCGAACATACCATGCTCCAATCATTCTTTAAACCCCCACTGACGATGTTCCACATCCAATGCATCACGTAGTAGCCACACTCATACCCTCCGCTTTGAACATGGCTCTACATTCAATATAAATAATAATTCGATCTAACAATTGTATTGAGGTTATCATTTGAAGATCAATACTGGAAAATAATGATTAATTGCATCACTAACCTTGACTTCAATCCACTTAGGAGTTGCTGGATTATTTGTACCTTTCGCAGTTGTGTTTGCTGACTTCATTGCACTGCTTATAATAATAGCATGATCAACGTCTATACGACGATAACAAATGGTTGACACAAAATATTACACTGCATGATATGAGGGACAATACAAAACTTTACTTGTTAATTGCAGTTTTGATATGAGTATCAGGTTTCTTACATAACGAACAAAACCATGCAATAACATTGGTCGTAGGACACAGTACTACCAGTTGCCAATGGCCCCTACAAGAAACAAGTATTAGGTAAGTAAGCTCCTAGGTACACCTCTCGTTGCGATTCCTTGAGCCATGCTTGTAAGTAATGCTCACATTCAGCACGTCGATCCTTTGCATGGTGTATCGATTGTGGCTCAAGGAATCCATACACGGAAGCATGACCTAAAGTTGAGCTCCACTCATCCAAAAACCTACTTTGATAAAATATACATAAAAATTGATACTGATGCATAGCATACAAAATACTACTTATCAATGAATCATATTAAATTTACTTACAACATCCATAACTGTAGTATAGATATGTTCAAACATTTGTATCCTGCTACTATTTCATTTACATCAGAGAATGTCAAGAAGAATGAAGCATCAACATTTGAAAGCCCAAATTTGCTTCCATCCCACTTCAACTCAACAGGTGTGTCGTACATGTAATATAGGCTTTTAATCAGTTGACGCAATGGATCATGGTCAAAATCATTCGTCCCCCTTTCATCTGTTTCAGGAAGTTTCTTTGGACTAGTATCGGACTCCTAAATGTGTAATGAAAACAACAATTTACATAATGTCACAAACTAACATATATTCATGTAAACATGTGATGCAGCAAATATAATAACACCAAATTTACCTCATATGACACTTTTTTCACAAGATTTGTTGGTCATGCAATGAATGTTTGAAGAGCCTACCTGACATATTGAATCTCTGATGTCGGGAAGGGCACTTCGGCGTCACCTTCTATAACTTTGTCAACACTCACCCTTACAACATCATCAGCATAAGTGACATTGTGAATGGCAGATCCCCCGTCACATATTTTCCCCAAGGCCACCAACATTGTAGTATGTTGTCGTTGCACGTATAACCCCATAATGGGTTTTAAGCTCACATTTTTGTCTCCTGATGGGTCAACATCAGCAGTTTCTACATTACTTCCTTTAGTGCTAAGACGTGCAACCAATGCCTATAAGGGGAGAGTATTGTGATCCCATCTGACTCAACTGAATGAAGATTTGACAGGACAACTCTTTCTTAAATTCCTTCAGACTCCTCTTGTGTTGTTCTTCATATTCATTCCTTACTTGTTCCTTTATGTTTCCAATAATGTCAACCCACTATTGCTGCATTAGTGTTGCTGAGGAACTACTCGACGTACGTGTTGCCCTACCATAAAATTGAGTAAGGGTCATACCAGATTCCGCTGCACGAACTCGACCTGGATGTTCCGGTTTGCCAATGGTCGTATTCAAGATGTCATCCCGACCATGGGGGACAAAACTACCTTGTGTCGTCTGCTCTTCTAACGAGTCCTATAACAAGCACAACATATTGAAAGAGTTAATGAGGTAGTAATTATAAAGCAAACAAAAATTAGTTCCAAATTGATTATAATCATGCTACAACTCATAATTCTGTCCGAAATTTCTTTTGCCGCCTTTGATGTCATCTGGCCATATCGTTTGGTTCGAGCCATTTTCCACTTCACGTGCCTTTTAATGGGAGATGGCGGCTCCTCCAGATCAAACAATGGATTCTCAGTCAAAAGTGTCTGCTGTTGTCTTTGCTTTGTTTTCTCATCTAACAATTTTTTCTCAAGCAAGTCATAACCCCCACGAGACAGTACGTGGGGGCTGTCATTGTATTTTTGACTGTCCTGTGCCTTTTTCTGAATTTCCTGTCATTGACAATATATTATTTGCATTTATTTAATAGTTAAAAATGTACATTTCTAAAGAAATTTAAACTAAATTGAACAAACATGTTACCTGCCAATCTGGGGTCTTGCCACTTGCAACAAGTTTGTCCCAAGTTTGTTTATCTATACCATATTTTACTGAAGGATTTTCTTCCTGTCCGGCTTGTGTGTCAGCATAGACAAATTTAGTGGTTAGTGAAGACTTAAATTGCCTCCATCTAGTGGCCACCGTGGACATTACTTTTTTCTTGGCCTTTTCAGCTTCTGGGATATCAAATTTAGCCTGCATTACATATTCATCATGTCAATTTTAGTGCATGTAAACATTTTTTTGAATATAAACTCAATGTTTCAATACATCAAACTGTTAACGTGACTTACCAAAGTGTCCCCCCATACCATGTCCTTAAGAGTTTCTGGCACATTTTTCCAATTGCAGTGGACAATCGGGATCTTTTCTCAAGCTACAACCCCTAAAAAACTGTGGAACTTTTGCTTCTCTGGGCCTGATGCTCTTCCAGAAGCAGGATCCACATTAACTGTTGGTCTAGGCTGATCTAAACTTCTTAAAGTCAGCCTTCTAAGACGTGTGCTTTGTCTTGTCTTCTTAGGTTGTGGCTCCGTATTACCATCTGACTGCGGAGGGGACCTTGGCGGTGTCACCATGACGTTGTCCAAATGAAACAAATTTAGATTAATTTGGTAGGATTAAAAATAGCATGTACGCAACACAAAATAAATATGAACGTTACATATAACTCAATAACAAATAAAATAATATTGTAACATTGCATTGATACAAGGCGGTTAAGGAGCAATGTTCTCCCATAAACCTTCAGCATGATCATGACGAATCGCATGTACGTCAACCACCTCTGCTTGTTCACATATTGAAGGCATTTTTGTGCAAAAACGAGGAGTCTCACAAATGTCAAGGGATGCATCATGAATTTGTTCCCTAACACCAATTGGCCTTCCTTGTAGAACCACTAATAATCTACAATTATTTGGATCTTGGATGTAAAACACTTGTCTAGCTTGTTCTGCCATAATGAATGGTTCCTCCTTGTAACCTACCTTGTTAAGGTCTACTAAAGTGAATCCCATTTCATCTCTATGAACACCGGTATTTCCATTAACCCATTTACATTTAAATACTGGCACTCTAAATTGATTATAATCAAGCTCCCGGATTTCTTCAATAACTCTGAAGTAAGGCATTGAGGCTTCAATTGGGTTGTTATCAGATGCTCTAGAAAAGTGCTCAGAATGAGCCTCCACAATCACCCCACTATTCTGCACACTACTTTTATCATCTTGTGACTTTGTATAGAACGAATAATTGTTTATGTCATACCCCTTCCAAGTAGGGACATTTAGATTCGGACCAATAGCCAACAATCTTAATGTTTTGGAAGCATTGTCATCACTCATAATTGTTTCTTTAAACCAGTTCATGAAAGTTCTATTATGCTCTTGCAACAATTTTATCATGTTCAATTTTGGGTTAATAGATGTCAGATATTGTTTCTGAGTTTGTATGTATGGAACGACCTCCTGTGTGTTATTCAAGATATACAAATGCGCTTGTGACACATCTTGTCGACTCATGGTAACAACATTGAAGCCTCGTGTCCCTTGACCTCCTCGTGTCTGGTCATGACGAATTTTCGGTACCCCCACAGCTTCAACTATTTCCATGTACTGTGAACAAAACTCAATAGCTTCTTCAACAACATACCTTTCTACAATGGAAGCTTCTGGTCGGTATTGATTTTTGGTATATCCCTTCAACACTTTCATGTAGCGTTCAATTGGATACATCCACCGCAAAAAAAATTGGACCACACAACCGAATTTCCCTCACAAGATGAACAATTAGGTGAACCATGATGTCAAAAAATGATGGTGAGAAATACATCTCCAACTGACAAATGACAATGGCAGCCTCATTCTCTAAGTCATCCAATTGATGAGGATTAATGACTTTACTACATATGGCATTAAAAAGAAAGCACAAACGGGTTATGGCAACCCTAACTTTGTCAGGCAAGATGCCGCGAATCGCAACAGGCAATCATTGTTGCATTAAGACATGGCAATCATGAGACTTCAAGCCAACCAACTTAAGATCATTGAGGGCGACAAGGCTCTTGATATTTGAAGAGTATCCTTGTGGAACTTTGACATTCCGCAGACATTGACAAAAACTTTTCTTCTCTGCTGTTGACAGTGTGTGGCATGCTGGGGGTAAATATGTTCGCCGACCTTGTGATATGGGATGCAACTGCTCTCGTATTCCCATGTCAACCAAGTCTTGACGACATTTCAAACCATCCTTTGTCTTCCTTTTAATGTTAAGAAGAGTACCAATTAAACTATCACACACATTTTTCTCCACATGCATAACATCTAGACAGTGATGCACATATAGATCAGACCAGTATGGAAGATCAAAGAATATTGAGCGTTTCTTCCACATATTGTTGGGAGATGATGTCTTCTTCTGGGACTTCCCAAACACGGTTACAATGTCCTTTACGCGATCATGAACTTGATTTCAAGTTAATGCTTCCAGGGGGCCTTCATTCTCCTGACTTCCATTAAAAGCTTTTTTCAATCGTCGATAAGGGTGAAAAGCTTTTAGAAATCTTCGATGCCTGGTATATACTGTCTTCTTTCCATGCTTGAGTTGGACGAAGCTTGTGTTTTTCTCACAGATAGGACATGCATGATGCCTTTTCACACTGTATCCACTTAAATTTCCATATGCTAGAAAATCATTAATAGTACAAAACACCATTGTGCGTAACCTGAACGTCTGCTGCACATTTGCATCCCACGCATCTACCCCTTCTTCCCACAATTGTTTCAAGTCTTCGATTAACGGCATAAGATACAAATCAATATCATTCCCTGGCTGCCTTGGATCCGCGATCATCATACACAGGATAATGTATTTACGCAAAATGCACAACCATGTGGGAAGGTTGTAAATCATAAGTAAAATAGGCCACGAACTGTGGTTGCTGCTTAAGCTACCATAAGGATTAATTCCATCAGAAGCAAGAGCAAGCCTTAGGTTCCTTGGATCATCCCCAAACTCTAGATACAAACGATCAATTGTCTTCCACTGTGGAGAATCGGCAGGATGTCGCAGTAATCCATTAGATTTTCGGTCATCCGAATGCCATGAAAGGTTTTTTGCATCATGTGCATTAACAAACAATCACTTAAACCTTGGTATTATTGGAAGATACCATCACACCTTGGCAGGACGACAATTTTTGGTTCTTGCATCTTCAGTTAATTCATCATGTTGCACTTTGTATCGTGATACCCCACACGTGGGGCATTGCTGTAGTTCGGCATACTCATTTCTATACAATATGCAATTATTAGGGCATGCATGGATCTTCTTGTACTCCATTCCCACTGGACACAAAATCTGTTTGGCCTTGTAGTGATTTTTTGGCAAAGTGTTTTGTTCAGGAAGCATGTTCTTCAATAAGACCAGCAATTCAGTGAAGCTTTTATCACTCCACCCAAATCTTTCCTTCAAGTTTACCAAAGCTAACACTGCTAACAACCGCGTGAAAGATGTGCACCCCTGATACAATGGCGTGTTAGAATCACATTCTATTGTATCATACAGAGGTGCATGCGCTTGCTCAAAAGTCTCTTGTCCAAGATCACGGATCATTTCCTATATACGCTCTCCGCTATCTTCATGAACCGCCTGAGATTGAGAAACAGTTGGAATGTCGGCCGATTCCCCATGCCATGTCCATTTTGTGTAATTCGGAATGATGTCGTAACATATCAGATGTGATCGGATTTCATCAACTGACTGACGTCTACCATTAAGACATTTAACACATGGGCAAAAATAATTGCCCCTTAAACTTTCAGCATTAAGTTGCGTAAACTGTAGAAATTGTTCCACCCCGTTCTCATACTCGTCACTGATGCGTTTTGCTTTCATCCAACTTCGATCCATGTTTCGTCTTTTCTATTCATGACAATCAATAAGTTATCTGTCATGCATGCTAAACTCACTTTTTTGCATTGAAGGTGTGGCCCTATCCCATTCAGGAAGACATTTTTTTATAGTTGAATCAAACGTACAAGTAAAATCTCTTTCGAGTGATTTGATGAAATTTCAGCAGCATTTCGCATTGGTCTTCAAGTACACAAGATGAAAGCGGTGAATGTGTGAACAATCACCGCAATCAAATATGCACCCGAAGAACAATGTCAAATGCAGTATACCGAAATTTCTTCAAATCATTCAAAATATAATTTACCTCTACGTATGATTCAACTATAAAAATATGTCATCCCAAACTGTCCAAACGGACAATTCAAGAATCAATACATCGATTAATTCAAACTATCTGTATTAATCGATGTATCGAATCTCGAACGGGCAACTAAGGTTCACTAATAATGCAACTAACTAGTAACATGAAACAATACCAATATTTGAACAACGACATGTTACAATCATACCACTTTTTAAAAATAGAGACATACCTCGAAAGATGCTCAGTGCCAACGACAACGAGTGCGGGGATGCAGTTACAGGGAAAACACTAACACAAATGTCGTAATGACGACATATAACCTGTACCATCAATGGGAGAAACTATCAGCTGGATCAATCATACTCAAATAACAATGCATCATGTTTAAGGTTTATAAAATAGTACAACCAGTAAAGAGGTTTATTTTAAGTGAAATAAGGATAATTTAAATATTTTGTCAAATGGAAACAAATTACGTTTTGGCTAACATCTTAACTTGACCAGAACAGGGAAAAGCATACTTATGTATTCTTTAACATGTTGAGGCCAACAAGCTTCTTTCACATGATAATAATACCATGCCAAAGTTGCTATGTGCACACTAATTTAATTACATTGAATTAGAGCTTGAATTACACAAAAATATTACTTCAATTAGTACAACATCCATTGACCAAGGCCCGATTTTGTAGGTGTATAACAATACCAATTATGTACAGAAGTCAAGTAATTAAATTCTCTGTACGTAAGGGTATTCATGAGTGACATGAGGCTCGTTTGTGTTGTTATTGTCTTTGAAAATTATTATATTTTTTGTTCATTTGTTTTCCATTATTTATGATTGCTCCATTTTTGGCTGCCTAGCTGGCTAGCTTTTAGATCAAGGGAAACGGTGGGTCGATTCTAAAGGGTAGAGGCCTAGTAGAGCACTATATTATTCTAAAAGTTTTATTCACCTTGGACGTCATTCACTACAACATAATGCTTTGCACCCTCGGCAGAGCACGCAAGTGGGACCTCGTGGAGAGTTTGTGGACCGAAATGAATGCGAAAGGGGTTGCCCCTGTGAATTCCACTTATGGGACCTTGATTGATGCTTATAGTAAATATGGACTCAAAGAGGAAGCACTTGCTTGGCTTAAGACGATGCAAAGTCAAGGAATGGAGCCTGATGAGGTCACCATGGGGATTGTTGTTCTCTTGTACAAGAGGGCCGGAGAGTTTCAAAAAGCTCAAGAGTTTTTCAGGAGATGGATAAGAGGTGCACCTTTTAGATTAGGTGTGGATGATAAATTAGTATCACATACCAATGTTTGTTTAAGATCTCATACATATGCTACCTTCATTGACACGTATGGGAAGGGTGGCCAATTTCGCGCAGCATGTGAAACTTTTGCTAGGATCATCAGACAAGGCAGATCCTTGAATACAGTTACACTTAATACAATGATTCACTTGTATGGAAACTGTGGACGGTTACGACAAGCTTGTTTGTTGTTCCAGAAAATGGGAGAGTTTCGGTGTGTACCCGACACTTGGACGTATAACATCCTCATTTATCTTAATATTAAGAATAATAAGGTCAAATTGGCAGCTAAATAATTTGCAAGGATGAAAGAGGCCTCCTTGAGGCAGACGTTGTGAGTTACCAAACCCTGTTGTATGCATACTCGACTAGGAAAATGGTTCGAGAAGCAGAAGAGCTTATACAGGAGATGGACGAAAGGGATCTTGAGATTGATGAATTCACCCAATTTGCGTTGACTAGAATGTATGTAGAATCAGGTATGCTTGAGCAGTCGTGGTTGTGGTTCAAGAGGTTTCACCTAGCTGGAAATATCAGTTCTGATTGTTATTCTGCCAATATTGATGCATATGGAGAGCGGGGGTATACTTTAGCAGCCAAGGAAGTCTTTATTTTCTGCAAAGAATTGAAGAAGCTCACTGTCCTTGAGTTTAATGTGATGATTAAGGCTTATGGGATAGGAAAATGCTATGATAAAGCATACCAATTGTTTGATAGTATGAAAAAATTTGGTGTTGTTGCAAACAAATGCAGCTACAATTCTCTCATTCCTATTTTGGCCAGTGCTGACAAGCCACACATTGCCAAATCTTATCTTAAAAAAATGCAGGAGGCAGGACTTGGATAGGAAGAAATTGTCATAAAAAATGTAGATGATGTCGTCAAAGAAGAGAGTGTTGGATAGGAAGAAATTGTCGTAAAAAATTGTTATTTTGCGGTGCGAAATGAAGCTCTATGATTGCAGAATAATAGTAGCAGATTTTCGACCCACAACAGTGGAAGACGGTGAACAAAGAAGAAATACAATGTAGATGATGCACTATAATAATATAAGGATGAGATTAATCTAATGGGCATTACTTGTAGTCCACTACATACCGTTTAAAAGACTTGTGCACCATAACACTCTTGAAAAAAATATAAATATCTTATTTTGTTGCCTAACAAATTATATTTTGTGACATAAAACTATATTTTGTCATTATGAAATTTTATTTTTGCCATCATGTAAAATATTATATCAATTCATTAGTAAGGATGTAAATTTTTTAATAGAGTCCAAGTGTAATTTGATTAGTGATGAATTGATTCAACCATTGTCCTAATGATTAAGTGTCTTGATTGGATCGATCAATTTTTAAAACTAAGTTTATTATTAAGGGACTAATCTGATACAAAAATTAAAATAATAGACCAAATTTTTATTAGTCTTTAATTAAATTTTATTTTCCTATTTAACCAACTGCTCTTTTAATACCGGACCACGGCGAGATGGCGGAACACTGAAAGTAGGGGAACACAACATATGCCAAAAGAGACATGACACACACACACAGTCACACATACACAGAGATCGACCCTCTTCGGGCGCTATTAAAAATTTCCCCCAAACCCCAAACCGCATTTCAATTCCACTACTACATTGGGGAGGCGGTGGCAATTAATTGGCAATTTGACAGATTCTCTTTGCTTTACTTTCACTTCAACTAAAACAAAATTATATGGGCAAAGCAATCATGTAAGTTTTAAGTTAGTAAAAAGAACTGGTCTTACACAATGTATTAATAGGCATATTTATATTTAATGCCTAATTGTGTTTTAAACAAATTTACCTCTAAAAAGATACCAATTAAAAAAATTTGATGATAAAAATATAAAGAACTTAATGTAAGTTCTATTTTTATTTTGATAATAACAAACTTGGTCTAAATAATTTAGAGAATAGCATAAACAAAGCCTAATTATATCTAACCTTCCTCGACTTCCCAATATATTTTTACCCTTTTATTCCTTTTCCCAATTCCAGAGTATCTCTTTACTTTGTAAGTTAGACTTATTGAAGGGACATACATCCCTTTCATTAAATCAACACACTTTAATTAATTTAACCGTACTGTATGCTATATATATGTACATGTTTTGCAGAAAATTTGCATCTTCATCCATATCCTAGCTAATGAATAAGCTAACACAGTATGCACTAAGACTAACACTTATTCTCCCTAATTTTGTACTCCTTTAAGATAGATTTACATTTACTTATACCATTGAGAAAAGAGTTATGTTTGTAATATCCAAAACTGAAAAAGAGTAAGCCAAAAGTTTATAAACCCTGTTGTATGCAAAATATATGGGGATATCTGAAAAATGTAGGATAAATTGATATTTGTTGTATATATGGTTTGTAGTTGCTGAACATTGCTCTTCATTTCTTAAAGATCATTTTCTCTGCCAGAATAGTAACAACATTTCAAAGAGACATCATTTTACCTAATCATGACTACATGTCTCTAATGTTTTGCAGGATTCTGGAATGGGAACAAGTTTTGACTTTTACTACGAGTATCCTTCAAGATCAGTAATGGGAATTGGATTGTTGAAACCTCTTTGGAACTACATGAACTGCTTTCTCCTCTTTTTGTTCATTTCAAGGACTAAAGTAATTTAGTATATACGAGGAATGAGGATAGAAGGAAAAGTTTTTTTCTGGGCAGAAATTGGTCCTGTATGCTACATTCTTTGGTGTATGGAGAAGATATGGTTTGACAGTAGATAATTTTAATCTTGCACACTGCATTGTTAAGGTATATTTAACATTATTATCTGATAAGATATATGAATGAGATTTTTTTCATTATCTTTTTTTTACAAGCATATAAATTTGGACATTCAGTCTGGAATTTTTTTCTAAAATTCTGTAAAGTTGAAAGGTTGCATGGGGAGAGTGGTAAACAGAAGAACAGAAAGAATGAAATCACAGATGGACATAAAAGAATTGATACTGGATAGAATTGGGCATAAGGAGAGAAGTCCTCCAAGGGATGTTCCCCTCATTCTGTTACATCCTTTACTATTTAACAACCTACTATAATAGAATAACTGTCAACCTACTAACTTCGGTCTAACAAGTCTAAGTATTGGGCCTTTCCTCACTAGTGGGTCCATTTGTCTTATGAGAACAAACCTTCCTAATTCTGTCTGTCTCTGGCTGGGACCTAACAGAAATTGTCTAAGGACTGTATATGTTTCAGAGGATGTCTATATACTAAGACTGAGTACAAGAATTTTACTTTTCAGTAGGGATTTGTAATCAAGTATTTGTATTGTCTGTTTCACATACTATTATTATTTTAGTTGAGTTTCCTACCTCGTATGGATGAGGATGATCTCATTGAGAGGGAGCTGGAAGATGGAATTGAATTAGCAGTCGAGGATGACAAAATAACTGATTGGATTTGGAGTAATATAACAGATTGGGGAGTGAAATTGCACAAAAGGAATGAAGTTCATGACTTCAATGAACCATTTTAATTTAAATTTCACTAAAATTAGGCTTCTACACTAACTTCTGGAAGGGATTAAAGACCAACAAATTTATTATCATCATAACAATTACCATGTCAAGCTAACATTCATCTGTATATGAACAAACTTTAACATATGAACAAAATATAAAATTAATAAAACATCATATGAACATCAACCAAAGCTTAAATAAAAAAAATCCACTGACCCGTTTGCAGCCCAGTCAAAAACACATTAGCTTCTTCACCAACAACTCACTGATGACATCCGTGTGTCTTCCCTGCAACCACAATTAGCAAACATCACCATTAAAAGAAATTATATATGGAACCCGCAACCTTTATTCAACAGTACACGAACCACTTAACCAAAAACAACCTTCAAATAACCTTAACCTAACAAAGTTTGTAAGTCACTAACCAATCTCTTTCTTCATGAAACTTGAAGCCGGGAAGTTGGAGTGATGAAGTCGACCTCGTCCAGTTCAATGGAAGAAGGGGTAGGGCTACAATGTCAAAGAGCAGAAGTTCAATGTTGAATGTCAAAGAAAGGACCAAGCAGAAAGGTGAACAAACATGCGCTAGGGTTCAAAGAAAGGAGCAAGCAAAAAGGTCATGAACAAACACATGTTAGGGGAACAATTTTACAGACCACATATATTTTAAACTATAATTTTATTTATATTTTAAAGACCACATATATTTGTTATGGGAACAATTTTACTCAAGTCCAAATAGGATTATTATAGTGATGAAGTTCTTCCTTTGAGTATTTAATACATCTTTATACTTAAAATTTAAATGAGACCATTAATTAAACAAGAGCAACTGAGTTAGTGGATTAATGCAGTTAGTGATTTTTAGACTTTAGTGATCTTTGCAAGCTATAAACCAAAACCCCCCCTAAGACCTTTTTGTTTGTTCTATCCCACTAATTGGAGTAACTTACTCCACTACTATTATTGTTCACTGAAATGGACAACTATAACTAGACAAAGGACTACTCCTTGGAATAGATACCCATATATCAATTATCATCATCTGCTAAATGAGAAAATTTCTTGTGGGTCTACATGTTGCGAAGTGCCATCATATTCCTACTTACTATTTCCTAAGCAGTGCATTTAAATTACTCGAACTCGTGTAGCTTCTCACCATATTCTGTCAGAAAATGCCAACAATGAGTGGCAGTCAATCATCACAACAACGAAGATGAGCTTCAATTTAGTTGTGGGGCAATTGTGAAACATAAAGATTAATGTTAAAGCTTGTTTTACCTCCATTTTATTCAGAAAAGAGTTCTAGGAATATTCAACTTCCCCTCTCTATTGTCAATTAGAAGACCCTTTAGAAAATGGCATGGGGTCAGGGCACAATAGACCTTGGCACAATTATTGACATAAAATAATGTGAACTCTCTATTACCAGAATATAATAACAATAATGTGAAGTCTGAAAAAAAATGAACTAAAAGCAGACAGAGAGTAATTATGGTGTATATTTTAGGAACATTCTACCAGATTTTAAATGATGCATTGCTCCACAAGCAACTATTTAATGAGATTCACTAGGTGTATTCTATATATAACCTTAGTGGAGCTTTCTTTATTATAAGCAAGTTGTAACTAATAAGATTGAAGCAACAATTAAAGCTGCCTAATAACGTGCATAATGATCAATAGATAAGAGCATGCTTTTCTTTATTGATTAGTGGGTGTGAATAAAGTCACTTAACATATGGGGACACAAATGTTGATGCGACATTTTTTTATTCCTTATTATAGAAATCATGAACTTAGCTTATATTTCATCATTATAGTGTGTTTATATATATACACACACAGACCAAATGTCAGCATATATGATGTTGTGCTAGTGTTGTGTGGTAAAAATTAACTTGATTTCGTGCCCAACTTGCTTTTTTCTTAGTGTGGGTGCCAAGTTCCCATTTATTATTAGAATGAAATTTGTGGTTCTTTCATTTCAAAGTTCAAGTGGGATGTTATATTCTTAATTATTTTCAAAGTTTAAGCTACCCTTATATGCATCAAATTCTTAATTACTTGATCATAAATGCTCTAATAAAGACAAATCATACTGGATGTTGAAGTGTCAAAATATAACCTCCTAAATCAAGAGAATTCTTGTTATATGATTACCATTGATTATCTTTGGACTTTGGAGATTTTATTTTCATTGTTAAGTTGATAGGCAGTGCAATCAAAATAACAACATTCTGATAAATACCGGTGTTTTCGTCCACTTAAAAACAAAAATAACTAAGATACTTGCTAGGAAAATGAAAGTGTGGTAGCATCAAACGCCATATAACCTTAGTGACCACACTGTCGGCTGCTTTCTCTTAGTCTAGGAACCATAAAGAAAGTAAAAAGCTTTATTGTGCTGTCCTTAAAGGCCATTAGAGAGAACCAATTAATCAAAGCTCTTTTAAGTACCTATATAATGGACTCTTGCTTTCTTGTTCAGACCCTTTTATACTTTTTTGTTGAAACCCTTTTTACTTGCTATTCTTCAGTCAACCATGTGGTCAAAGTCAGAGGCACAGATGGTTTAACAGTTTATGAATGAACCTCAGTTTTCTTCAATCAACAATGGAGATACATGTAATAATGTAATGTCTTATAAATTTGCAGCCAAACCAGAATGATAACTTGACAATGAAAATTAGGCAAACAACTCAGATAAACTATAAACTTTGCATTATTCTAATAAACTCCAAAAAAAATTATTGAATAATTATATGCTTGCATTTTGTAGTATAGTCCAATAGATAAAATTAGTGCCCACCTAATTACTCTGATTTGAACTGTGTTAAGTATTATCAATATATAGAGATCATTGATATTATACTTTAAGTATAACCTACCATAAATTGACATTGTAGTTTTATTTTTTTTTCGTACGTTCATTTACTTTAATCTCATTTTATATATAATAGGTTTAGGTTCTTGCAATTTTTACCAGGTAGAGAAATAAATCAGCCTGATGCTGCGAAAATTCATTTTTTGCATTCCCCAAATTAACCCTTAGAACTTATCATTGGTCTACAAGGAATTGAATACTCACAAAACTAAATATATAAACACTTAATTAGACTGACAAAAGTAGTCACTCATAGGTAAAATTTCAAGTCATTGGTTCGAAGTTGGAATCATTTGAGAATGTAACTTTAGGTTCACCTAGGGCTTAAAACTAATCTTACATCTCATACATATTTTTCAAGATTGTTGCACCCAAATGTTTAAAGGACCAAAGAAAATGATTTTTGTAAAAAAGAAAGTAACAAACATAGCATTTGCCAAAAGAACCTCTCTCTCCTTAAATAGACAAATACCCAATAAGTAATAACTCTAGCGTCTGTGTATATATTGGTTAACTATGATTATTAAAAAAAAACTAAAATTGCTATATCAATTTTTTTGAGAAAAGTAAGTGTTTGGGTTATTAAAATAAGATCAAAGCAAGTAGCAGAAATTAGTGTTTAAGAAAAGTAATTGTTGTATCAATCTCATCCTCATTGTGAAAAAAACTCTAATCACGTGCTCCCTAAACTCCAAGTCGAAGCAATAGGTCTACAGTTAGAGAGGGAAGTACTTATTAAAATCCTTTGTGAGAAACGACAGGGCATCTTGCTCAAACTACTCACCTTACATGAAAATATGCATCTTTCTATTGTTAGTAGCAACGTCCTACCACTTGGAAAAAATACTCTCAACATCACCATTATTGCTCAGGTATATCTCTGATTTTAATTATACATTAATTTAAAGTTCGATTGTTGGAACATTAATTAAAATGTTGCTGGATTATAGATGGGTGAGGAATACAACATGACGGGGGATGAATTGATGAGCAAAGTGATGCAGGATCTTTTCAAGTTATATGAAGTGCCTCTGTGATCCATGCTAGTGTATCAAATTAACAACTTACAATTAATTAAGATGGTAGCTAGGATCGAAGAAAACTAATGGGCCAAACTATATTCTCAGTTATTTGGTTTGAAAATTCGGCCAAGGCCTTGTAGTATTTAGGCTATTTTCATGTGTCAGCTCTCTAGGTCTAGAACAGGAAACCATCAAGCATGTACAGAGGAGTTCAACGCAAGAAATGGGGGAAATATGTAGCATAAATTAAAGACCCTATTCGAGGGGTCAGAATGTCAACCCCTGAGCCCTAACTATTAAGTGGAACCAACCCACCAATCGAAGTAAATTTCTACATTCAAAGCAAAAACATGTAACATTTCATCATAGCATGTTACAGCATTTCATCATAGCATGTTATAGGCTAGGAGATTCGTAAACTTACCGGTACGATGACCTAACGTGCAAAGACCATGGCGGGTCACAGCAGCTACACTTCTTGGAGATGTCACACAGGTCCACAGGCACGGGCTCTCTCACTATGCGTACTCACAGCATGAGCTCCACTGCACACAATGGACGTTGTCGAGAGAGCGAGGTTTCGAGGAACTTTCAGGGGTATGTTGTTTAAGATAGGGAGAGATGAGTTTGAGGGAGAGCGAGGTTTGAGGGAGACCTAGGTAGAGACTTCGATGTTTGACGAGCTTCAGGGAGAGAGGGGTTAGAGTTAAGGCCCAGCAGAGCTTCAGGGAGAGAGGTTCAGCTTTAATTGGAAAGGTCTCCAAGCGTGTATGGGCCACGCACGTGAGGAACAAAGACGGGCTTATCAGAGGATCATCGTTGTCTTACATTAAGGTAACATTCTAAGGCGGTTATTTGTAACCGCCTTAGAATATGCGACTTTAAAAACAAAATTTCTCCCATAATTACAAAAATGCCACCGCGCCTTATACTAAAGCGGTTCTTTAAGAACCGACGTAAATCTCGCGTCTTAAAAAGCTACTTTTGTAGTAGTGAAGGCTCAAATTATCTAAGTTCTTTTAATCATACACTTAAACTTTTTTTAATAATTTAAATTATAAATAGTAAATTTTATATTACTTGTTTTTAAATCATCAACACAATCATGTTATTTTAATATATATATATATATATATATATATATATATATTATTTTAAAGTATTTAATAAATTTTAGTATTCGTTTAAAAAGTTATAACAATAAAATACATTTTCATTATTTCCCAACAAATAAAAATAGTAATTGATATGATTGTGGAATTTAAATTTCATAAAAATGGTATGATCTATATAGAAAATATTTTAATGAAAATGATAATAAGATGACACATTAAATTGAAGATTAGTTCTTTTTACTGTCACTAAAAAATTATTTTTATTTTGATTATTTTAAATGTATATTAAATAAATATATTTTTTATTGAGAGTTTATTTGAACAAATTTTATAATATTAAACTGCAATTATTTTTTTTAATCTCTACTTTTCTTTTTTACAAACATTTGATGTTATAGGGAGCATTAATTTGATATTCATGGTCTTAAATTAAAAATTATTAATAGGGATAAAATGAAAAAATGTTGTACTAATCTTAGAACAATTTTATGTTACAGTGAGCATTAATTTGATATTGATGGTCTTAATATTTTTTCCCAAAATTGGAGATTTTGAAACAAATATTAATAAAAAAGCTAATGTCTTATTAGAGGTATTTCCTACATACTTACCATCTTCAAGAGTTTCCCGCAAGACCATTTAGGTAGGCACAAATATTCACAAACAACTGCATGAATGAGAAATTAAAAGGAGTCTTCATTTGCACAAGTTATAACAAAAATTGATAAGAAATATCCTCCCAACACTACTATAAAAGATTCTACAACATCGGTTCTAACCACTTTCAAAGACGGTTTTGAACTGTCTTTGAAACCAACATCGTCTAAAGTGAAGACTTTTCACGACAATTCAATTAAAAAACATCTTAAAAAAATATTCTTCTATGACGGTTCTTAGAAAAATCGTCTTAGAATATATATTTTTTAAAATGATTTTTTAAATAACCATCTTAAAATGTTTTATTTTTTAAAAAAAAAATTAAAAATATTTCTTGTCATCAATATAATGCTACTCATGATTTAAAGGTAAGTGAAGTAAACTTAACAAGGTTTTTAACTAAAAACTAAAAAAATAGCCACCATGAATTTTTTCAAAAACTTAAATGACTAAAAGTTAATACAAAAAAATACTTAAATATAAAGAATTAAAAATGACATTTAGCTTGATTACTATTTTCCTAACAAGTTTCCATTCATCCTTTACATGCTTACACTTTCAATTAAACAGGAGGTCTTTCTTGAAGGTTTTTTAGGGACCATAAATTGAGCTAGAAATACAAACTTGGAGGTCTTTCTTTTGCTTTAGCCAATTGAACAGCAAAGGCAATAGATTCCTTAGTTGCTCCTCTCCAAATATCTCCACTCATTGGATGACCATCTAACTTGAGTTTGTACAAAACAAAAGATGTACTTGTGATGGAATAAAATTTGGCTTATAAAAATTATTTGAGAATGTTCAAAGGCACACCTGCCATAAGTTGAAGCTTTGAAGACGAGGTTTCATAATACAGAATAGTTTGTTCATAGAGGATATTGTTGAATCACCACCATTAGGTAAGCTAACCTGGATTATTTCAAGAATAAATTCTTCAATCAAGTGCCAAGAGGCTAAAATTATAATAGATTGAAAGGCAATAAATTCTTTGAACAAAGTACGCTGTCTATAGAAGGATCACAGGTCACATAAGGAAATGGATTCATAGATATCAAACATAGATCATATAAATAGCATATCCCAAATTATAGATAACATGGCATTCCACCTGACAATCGTTGACTCCATCGAACAACATAGGAAAAATAAAAGAAAATTCCCGACATAAGAGGAACAACATCTCTAATCTATGTTCTGTTTTTAGTATAACTCCTGCATCATCATAGCCCTTTAGTCAAGATTATGAATTTAACATAATGACAAGTTCATATTAGAGAGATTAAACTGCCACTTCATCAATGTTGAAGTAAATAAGTCTCTCACCCCATAGCCAGTAAGTACTGACATCCATTTTAAAAAAATTATAATCAAATTCTTACAAAAGCATTTGTGTAGAACATCACAAATGAAATTAATTAGCATAAGTGGGAATAAAGAAATCACCTTAAGAGTATGTTTGGATACAAAATTTTAACTGAGGAAAGTAATTTATCAGAGAATTTGAATTTCTGTAATTTAGAATTCATTGTTTGGATGTTTTTTTTGAAGAATTTAAAATTTTGGAATTTTAAAACAGAATTTTAAACAACTAAAAATCTGGAATTTCAATTTCCTTCTAAAAGGTGAAAAATTGAAATTCTCTTCTTACAGTCTTCCTCAAGAAATACCGTATGAGATCGTGTAACATCGATCGGGTCTGAGCGTAGAGGAACACGTATAACTAGCACATCAATCATATCTTTTCTTTTTTTTCATTCATTTTTTTTCACCCTCATAATTTTAACTTTTTTTTATCCAAACACAAAATTTTGAAAATAAAAGAATTTCAATTGAAGTATTTGAAATTCTTAGAATTTAAAATTTATCAAAATTTTAAATTCTTCCATCCAAACATACTCTTAAAGATCAGCACAAAACTGCATCTGAGTGATGCCAAAGAACTTGAGAATGGACTCACTGCCTTCACACTTTAGAATGTGTTAGACTAATATAGGTCGTGCTTTCATGTGTTGGATTAGCAGCATCTTGCATCATATCATATCAATGAGACCACCAAAATAACAGAAAACAGAAAATCAAAATCCTTACTCAAACAACCAATTTTTTTCTAAGTTTATTTTCTCTTTTATTATGAGAAGAGGAAATGTGCATGGGGTGTTTTCGAGAAACCCCACGTTGTTGGAAGGAGAACGTTAGAGAGATTTAGGGGGTGTCTACTTTTTGGTGTTGTTGCTACTTTTGTCTTATGGTAGCTTTTGTAATTAAATTGTAAGAGATTATTGAGTGATGGAGTTATAAATTAAGAGTTGGCGAGCATTGTAGTTACAATTATTTGAGTATCGATCGATGATAGGAATCTTCATGGAATATGTTGTTTGTGCCAATCAGAATTTCATGCAAATACGCTAGTTATGGGCCAAGGAAGGAATTAATACTATATATAATGTTGTTGTTTCTTCTTTTTGTGTCTTTTGGATTTGGATAATCGTCAACTATATTGAAGTTGTTGATTTGACTATGACTTGATGTGGACAAAGATATTTGGTTGATCATAACTTCTGCCCTGCCCCTCTCTTTAAAGAAAAGAAAATACTAAAACAAACAAAGCTGCCTCAATTCCCCCCAAAAAAAAGTGATTAAAGAAGGAAAATACACGTGTCCAAAATTTCGGTAATGAGGTCATAGAGGACCACGACACATGTGAACAACTCTGTTAATCATAAGCGATGGAATTACTTTACCTTCTTTTTTTTAAAAACTTTTTTTTAAAAAAAAAAAAAGAGAAGAGGTAATGTAAAAGAACAAATACTTTCAAATTAATGTTACGTATATAAGGATCTTTGCAGCTTTCAGACTATTCATTCACTAAAAAGCAAAAACATTCAGACTATTCAATACATGTGATTAAATGTGGAGATTACTATTTACAAAAAAAAAAAAGTGGATATTACTACACACTATACAGATGTTCCTCTTTCAAAAAAAAAAATATAGAAGTTGCAAATACTTTTTGGTTATACAGTATAAAACAAAATGCGTGGATCATTATTTCAAAAAATTAATTATTTCACTAGACAAATTCTTTCACTTAGGAAAAGGAACATATCTAATGATAAGAATGATTTTTTGTTAGAGTATATGATTAGTAGTATTAAATATTTATTTAAAATTGATTTAACCACTTGTCAATATAAGTTATATAATATATGATTATTCAAGAATCATATATTAACGATATAAAATTTAATGCATATATAACTTTGTATATAGATATTTGTAGTGTGTAAATTTGAAATGTCTGTAATATATATATAGAGAGAGAGAGGGAGAGGGAGAGAGTGAGAGAGAGTCATTTGATCAATTTTGGTTTTAAAGCTCTATATTAGCTTTTAATTTGATTCAATTACTAATATATAGTAGACAATTAAGATTGATTATGATTATGGTCAAAATCGATTGAAAATGATTGTCATTTCTACAGATTGATTATCTTCGTACAAGGGAAATCACAAGGGAAAGCTTGATATTCCACATTTATGTATATAGAAGCTTGAGTTTATATATATATATATATATATATATATATATATATATATATATATATATATATATATATATATATATATATATATATATATATAATACTCCCATGTCTAACTTATTAGCCTCCATATATGTGATTGTTTATTTTCTGATTCATAAGTTAGATATCTTCATATTTCAAATTATTTAATATATATAATACTTTTTGTAATCGTCCCATCCAGTAACATGGTAGCGTTGCATATTGAGGTTCTCTCTCTGACCCCTCCCTTCTTCCATTCCAAAAAATTAGCCTTCTTCAAAAGCTTCTTTTCTTGAAACTTAAGCTTTTTCATTATTCTTCACTGTCATTCAAATACACACAACTAAATAATCAGTTTATTAAAGGTAGAAGAAGAATAACTGTTGAGTCCATCTATCAGCAATACCACAAATAAATTACTCAATCAAGTTCAAAACTCTTGACATGCAATGTGATCCCTTTCTTACTGTGCAACAAAGTACACAAAAAGAAGGGCTCGAAATAGGGAGGGGCATTGAAAAAAGTTTATGAATTGCCCAAAAGAGAATGACATAAGATGAAAGGCAACTCAGGTATTGTATCGGTGCATCATATAAAATTGAATGAAAATTTTCTTCAAAGGAAAAAAGATGGAAGAAGAAGCAGAAGAAGCGATTCGGCAAAGCAAGGAGACATTGAAAAAACAGGAGGAAAATGGTAAAAAAAATAACTACCAGTAAATTGATTTCCTTGGTGGTTGTCCCATCTAACTTGCAAAGAGGCGGCGAGAGAGAGAGACTAGGGCAAATAACAACAACAACACCAAAGAGCAGTCGTGAAGGAACGAGAAAAAAGATAGTTTTCGGAGGTGAAGAATCCAACTCAATCTCGTCAGCAACGAACACATGTGCCTTTATATTTTCACCGCCTCTGTGGGAATCTCCATGGCAATGGAGGTGCGAACAGAGAGAGAGAGTGAGGAGGATAATTTAGGGTTTTCTAAAACTGAGGGAGAGAGAGATTAAAAAGAAGATGAACATAAGGAGTGAGAGAGAGCCAATTCGCGTATTTCCCAAATACATTGTATTCTCGCATTCTACGTCGATTCTACAAGAACCGATGTCGTAATGCATTTTCAAAGACGATTTTGGCAACACCGCCTTTAAAAATTTCCAATTATTTACAAAAATACCACCACTTTACTTACAACATCAGTTTTTGTACAATCATCGTAAAACCTGCATCGTAGAAGACCATTTTTGTGGTAGTGCAAATGCTATTTGGATCAAACTGAGAAATATTGAAGACTACATCATTTCTTCTTCTCCAAATACAGAATACAGTGGCATAACAAATGATTTGCCGCCACTCAACTGAGATCGGGAATAACCAATTGAAGTATTTTGCCAAAAGAGATCTTTAATTGTTGTAGGCAACACCAACACAAAATCTTCACATCTCCAAGCATAAATCTTCCTCCAAATACCTGATGCCACCCCACACATGGAAAAGAGATGTTGGGCAGACTTTTCATGATGCCAACACAACGGACAAAGCCTCTTATCTTACTGCATAACATTTCCTCTAGTAAGATTATCCCAAGTAGGTAGTCGGTTCTTAAGTATTCTCTAAACAAAAATTAGCACTTTTCTTGGAATTTTAATGTGCCACAAAAAAGCATATAATTCCTTCACCTTAATAGGTCTATCCACACACATAATCCAATTGTAAGCCAAATTAGATGTATATATCCCTTCTTTGCTTCCTTTCCACAACCAAGAGTCCTTTGCTGAACCAAGTATAGGTATATTGTCCAACACTTGATTTAATTGATGTATCAAGTCCTTTTTCCATTCAAATCCTTCTCTCCTCCAAATAAGATCCCAGTTCCAACCCCCTTCCCTCAAAGCATCCATATTGCCAATGGTTTTCTCTTTTTGTGCTGAGAGCATGAACAGTCTAGGAAACAAATCAAGAAGCTTTTTCCCATTTACCCTAGGATCATACCAAAATCTCACTTTTTCACCAACACCTATTTTCCAATTAATCCCTTTATCAAACCATCCCTCCCCGAGAGGTCCCCCATAAATAGTCCTAAGGTCTCTCCATTATGTTGACTCCCACCTAACACCTTTCTCCCTCTAAAGTCTCCTCCACCCGCATACTTTGATTCAAGCACATTCACCCACAACCCTTTCTTATTGTGAAATAAATTTCATCTCCACTTCCCAATAACACCTCATTAAAGTGTGTGATATTTCTAATACCCAACCACCACACTCTTTACTAATAGATATATCCTCCCAACTCACTTAAGAAATTTTTTGTTCTCCATATATCCCCCCCCCCCCCAAAAAAAAAAAAAAATCCCCCCACCAAAGGAAGAACAGAGACAAAGAGGATAATATCAGATTTCTTAAGCAAACTCTACCCGCCAAAGAGATGGACTTGTGTTTCCATAAAGCTAGCTTCTTGGAAAACTTTTGCACAATGGGCTCCCGCATATGCTCCTTCCTAGGGTTGGCACCTATAAGGATGCCCAGGTATACAAAAGGAAAAGAAAGCATATGACAATACAACAAGTCCACACATTTTTCCACCTCCCAACTTGGTACCCCTATAACACCACCACAACTATCTGCAAAATTAACAAGTTCAAAATCTCTAAGAATAACTTTAATAGTAAAAGCATTCCTAGAATTTACTTCCCCTACAAAGATAGCATCATCGGCGTATTGAAGTAAACCCACCTCACAACCGTTATCATCAACCTTATATCCGGAGAACAAGTTACACCTCTTTGCTTCTTTCATCAACCCGCTTAAACCCTCTGCTACCACAAGGAACAAGAAAGGTGTCAAAGGATCGTGTTAGCGAAGTCCCCTCTCATTTAAATTCATGTGATGGACTTCCATTCACTAGCATCAAAGTCCATGATGACTCCAAACAACCTATTATCTATCTAATCCAAATACCCGCAAATCCCAATCTATGTAACATATAGAGGAGGAATTCCCATGACGCCGAATTATAAGCTTTGTTGAAGTCAACTTTGAATAAAAGACACTTCCTCTTTCTCCTTTTAGCTTCCTCCACAACCTCATTAGCCACCAAGGAGTTGTCTACCAAGAAAAGCACTTTGTGTCAAATCAATAACTTCACCCAACACCTTACTCATCCTATTAGCTAATAACTTAGCTAGTATTTTATAAAGGCAATTGACAAGGGAGATTGACCTAAAGTCACCAAATCCTTGAGGGTTTTCACACTTAGCAATCAAGGAAATGAAGGAAGAATTAGTACCCCTAGGAAGAATCCCATGTGCATGGAACTCCCTAAGATACCTCATTATGTCATCCTTCAAGAAGCCCCAAAACTCCCAAAGATGGATTGGATTACCATATAGTTGGCAGGGCAAAATCACTTTGATTATAAAACTTTGACTAAAAATCTCGCGGTTCAAAAAGTTAGAAGAAAAAATAAAATAAAAATCGTTAAAAAATTAAAATTGATTAATTATATTAGATTATGACTCAAACAAAAGGGTCTAGCTTAGTTAGTTGAGCAATGTCACAAATTGTTATAAACTTACTTACATTTAAATTTAATTTTTGTGAATAAAAAAAATTATGACTTAAAAATAAAATTTGCCAAGGACATCAAAATTAAATGATACACGATGAAATTAGTTTAAACACAAGAAATGTATTAAAGTGTAAAATTAAACATAAACTAAATAATTTAAAGGAATTGTTTCTCCTTTACATGGTTATTAGGGTTATCATGAGTCGAGTTTAGTTGGATTTACATCCCAAAATTCCAATTTGAATCAAAGTGATCCCTTTAATTTCTTGCTTGCTGGTATTCGTCTAACTGGACCTTCGAGTTGGATGAGTTACAAGTGGTTCGGATGGTTTCATACTAGCCGAGCTTAAAATATGGGCTAATAACTTTTTTGTGCCTCGTGACTTACTAATTTTTTCCCCATTGTTTTTGCACTATTTGAATTTTTCAGAAGTCAAATGAGTTTTTTTATATAAAAAATCAACCATTATGACAGTCCAATGACTAAGTTATATTCAAATTTAATTAATTATATATTTAAATTTTTAGTTGCCAAGGTGGCCGCCAGAAGGTCTTCAATCTTTGGAGCAGGCCTCCCAAACTTATTCATCTTCCTTCCATGGGAAGATAGTTTCAGCTCAGGATGTTCCTGCAAACAATAATATTGATCATGTACAAAAATTATTAACTAGTAAACTACGATGTTTATGTTTTTTACAAATTACATATCTCTCCATTTCAAACTCTCAAAGCAATGTGATTTTAAAAATCTTTGAGAACTGATGTGTCATGGGGTCCGTCTGGAAAACCCTCAACATCAATAATAGATTCTTCAACAGGTGCTTCTGGCTGCTCTTCCTCCGCGGCCCTAGGAGGGTCCTCGACAACATGCTCTTGTTGTCGCTGTCTACGGGCTGATGCAGTAGGCTTCCACCGCTGGGGGCATCATCGTCACTCGCGTCTCTCCTCCTCAAGGCTTTTCTTATAGCTCGGTCTAAAGTTCGACCAAGACCTCTAATTTTAACCATTATTTGCATCGTATTTTTTTTAACTAACTAACATCTTAACCTATCATATCTTAAATTTTATTTTCAATCATTCTCTACAAATAACAATTTCAATTTTTTTTAAAATACATTTTCAATCTTTATTTTCACTAACATTTTAAAATATTTTAATTATTGTTTTCAATTATTCTCTAAAAATAACTAACAATTTCTAAATTTTTAAAAAAACATATCGAATTTTTATGTTCAGTAACTAACATTTATAAATATTTGAATTTTTGTTTTCAATCATTCCCTAAAAATAACTAACAATATCTAAATTTTTTAAAAATACGTATTCAATTTTTATTTTGACTAACTAAATTTTTAAATATTTAAAATTTTATTTTCAATCATTCTCTAAAAATAACTACCAATTTTATAATTTTTAAAAATATGCTTTCAATCTTTTTTTTAAACTAACTAATATTTCAATTTTTTTTGAATTTTATTTTCATTCATTTTTTATAAATAAATACCAATTTCAAATAATTTTTAAATTGTCTTCCACTCTTTTTTTTTTCACTATAAAACATTTTCGTATATCGTATATTTTGTTTTCAATCACTTATTACAAACACATAATATTTTCAAATTTTTTAAAAAAATTATTTCAACAGTTTTTTTTACCTAAAATTAACAACTTTTGTATTTTTTTTCAATTGTTTTTTAAAATTAAATACAAAATGTCCATTTTTTTAAAAAATTTGCTTTCAATTATTTTTTTACCTAAAAACTCATTGTCTAAAATTAAGTAACAATTTTCAACTTTTGAAAAATATGTTTTCAATATTTTATTTCACTAACTAACATTTTTTAATATTTAAAATTTTGTTTTCAATTATTCTCTAAAAAAATAACAAAATCTATATTTTTCAAAATATGTTTTCAATCTTTATTTTCACTAACTAACATTTTTCAATATTTTAATTATTGTTTTCAATCATTCTCTAAAAATAACTAACAATTTCAAAAAAATTTAAATTAGGTTTTCAATCTTTATTTTCACTATCTAACATTTTTAAATATTTTAATTTTTGTTTTCAATCAATCTCTACAAAAAACTAACACTTTCAAATTTTTTTAAATTAGGTTTTCAATCTTTATTTTCACTAACTAACATTTTTAATATTTTTTTTCAATCATCCTCTAACAATTTCCAAAATAAATATGTTTTAATCTTTCTTAAAAACTAAGTAACATTTTTAAATATCTTAAATTTATTTTTCAATAATTTTCTAAAAATAACTACCAACTTTTTGAAATATGGTTTCAATATTTTTTTAATATCTAATCTAAAATCTAATCTTCATAGCAACTAACATATTTTTTTCATACATAAAACCATTACTTCTTAATATCTAATCTAATCTAATGTTACTTATAACTAAGATATTGTTTTTGGTTTTCACCCAATTTTCTTAAACTAACAATCTTTTACAATTTAAATTTTTGTTTCATAATTTAACAAATTTATATTTTCTAATCTATTTTTTTTTTTCAAATCTAATGTTTGTTTTTCAAATCTAATCTAATCTAAAATCTAATATAATCTAACTAATAACTAACATAAATATTTCATACTTCAATAATAAATAAATCATACATAAAATCAATAATAAACAAATAAATCATACATAAAATAAATAATAACCAAATAAATCACATACTAAACAATTTTAAAAAAATCACTTACGGATTGTCAATCCTTATATGTTTTTTCACAGACCAAAACATGCAGAGGCACAAAAATGCAATGAATAAGAAGAAAAGTGCAATGAAGAAGAAGAACAAGCAGCAACAACCAGCAACAAACATCACCAACAAGTGAAGAAATTAAAAAAACTCAAGAAATAACTTACCTCGAAGGAGAACCCACATAGAGATGAAGAAGAAGCAGCAACGCATGAACACAACAAGAACCACGAACATCAGCAACTTCACGGAAGCATGAACGCAACAACGAGAGGTCCTATGGAGTAGGAAGAAAAAGGAAGAAGAAGCACGAAACCGAAGAGGAAGGAGGAAGCAGGAAGCTCAGGAGGAAGAAGAAACGTAAAAGTTTACGGGAATAGTGACTCGTACAGACGAGTCACTATTTAGTTTTATATGAAAGGATGAAGGGCATTTTGGCTCTTTCACCCGAGTTGTTGGGTGTCCCAACAAAAATGTTGGGTGCCCCAAACAACTCTCGTGGTTCGGATGGTTTCATACTGGCCAAGCTTAAAATATGGGCTAATAACTTTTTTGTGCCTCGTGACTTACTAATTTTTTTCCATTATTTTTGCACTATTTGAATTTTTCAGAAGTCAAATGAGTTTTTTTCTTATATAAAAAATCAACCATTAAGACGATCCAATTACTAAGTTATATTCAGATTTAATTGATTATATATTTAAATTTTGAGTTGCCAAGGTAGCCTAATTGTTACATCAATATTTTAATTTTATTTAATTGGTCAAATATACTTTTGCGGGCATTAAACTTTTTCATTTTTTTCAAAGATTTATTCTCAAAATCCATTTAGTAAAAAAAATTACATAAACCATGACAATTTCCGGCCATTGGCCATAGTAAATTTGGTCACAAATTCTGTGTGCTGATGTTGAAGGGCACATAATGATTCGATGTAGTTGCCAAAATGGTGCTAGCCACAGCCCATGCGTGGTGATGGCATTAGAACAAAGGGAATGGCTATTCTTAGTCCCATTTTTGCTATTCACACCCGACGTCCATAATAAAATTACACAAAAACCCTTTTAACTAAAACATTTTTATTATGTAAGAGGCTTAAAAAAAATACAACAAAAATATATTTATGTTGTATTTTTATACAATGAAAAAAATATTTTTGTTTTACATTTATTTGCACCCCTTCGCTGCAATTAAAATACGATTCTGTTGTATAAAATATATGACTAAAACATGTTTTCCGTTGTGTATTATTCACACCCTTGTTAAGCAAAGGAAATATGTTTTCTTTATGTTAATTTTTTCTGAAAAAAATTGTGGCTAGTTGTAGATATGAATTACTTTTTTTTTTAAAACTATCATAAATTTTTCTTCCTTTTTCCTTCACGCGTCCTCAACCAGTGCAAACTTTATATCTCAGGTAAATCTCATAGCATTGCGCATAATAATCATCAAGAGTAAAAATATTATCACTTGTCATATATTACTTTTCTTCGGGTAAAAGTGCGAGGGAGAAAGCAAGTTTTGATGCATAAACACAATTTGGTCCATTTAAAATAAATTACCTGATGACACAATCCACTTTGAAGTAACCCTGTAGAACATTCATTGCATCTTTTTATTTTTTTTCAGATACAGAACATTCATAGTATCCTGCACCCCGAATACGATCATGATTTTAGCATCTGATTAGCATTTTCATAGAATATACAAGAGTTCGTTAGTTCATATTATTGCAAGAAATTAAAGAAAATCATAATCAAGACAGAATAGAATAACGCAGACACTTCTAAAAAAAAGAATAACGTAGACAACTTTTTCTATTTTTCTTTCCTTTTTTTTATTAATGATTAATAATTATTAATCATAACTCACTTAAGAGTCGAAGATACAGAGAATATGTACAAATTTTTTATTTTGTCTTGAACCCCTATTCATCACCAGCAAGAACAATCATAATTAATTTGAAGTTGAATAATAAAATTAACAAAAAAATATTTTAATAAAAAATCGAACTCATAATATTCAAACTATTCCATCTTAAATTTTAACATATCACATATGTTCAATAGTTCAACAAAAATATAAAAGGAATGTGCGTCGGAATATTCTCTTGCCCAAAACATAATTATGAAATATATGTAATTTTTTACGATAAAATAATCAGTTAATCACCATAAAAAACGAACTTATTATCTTAAAAAATCTAAAATCTTATTTTTTATATTAAATTATTAAAAAAATACGAAATACAGTTAATAGTTCTTCAGTTTCACGCACATGGTAAAGCGTCTTCTTGTTTTTAGTAAGAAAAAAAAAATCAACTATAAAATACAAATTCAATTAAATTATAAATATCTCCCTCACTTTCAACCCGTACTCTCTCTGTTTCTAAACCCCCTCACCAATTCTCGCACTCGAGAATTTTTCCGGAAAATCTCACCCTCATTTCTCAGCCAAGAGAAAGACCAACAAAAAAAACATTCGAATTCCTTCTTAATTCTTTCCCGATTCGAAGGATAGAGAAAGAGAAAAGAAAAGAAAAAAAAAAGTTAATGGCATCACTGGGATCTCCGTCTTCATCATTCTGGTGCTACCGCTGCAACCGCATCGTTAGGGTTCCACAAAACGACGCCGTTCTCCTCTGCCCAGATTGCAACTCCGGCTTCCTAGAAGAGCTACAAACCCCTCCCCACTCGCGCCGATCCACGCGCGGCGGCGGCGGGTCCCCCTTCAACCCGGTAATCGTCCTCCGCAACGCGAACGACGTCGTCTCGCCCGAAACGCGGAACTTCGAACTCTACTACAACGACGCCGTTTCAGGTTCCTCCGGCCCAAGCACTCTCCGCCCCTTACCGCAAGGAGTAACCGAGTTTCTTTTGGGCTCGGGCTTCGACAATTTACTCGACCAGCTCGACGGCGCCGCGGGGGGCAGCGCTCCGCCTCCCCCCGCGGCGGCGTCGAAAGCGGCGATTGAGTCGATGCCGGTGGTTAAGATCCTCGCGAGCCACACCTACGCAGAATCCCACTGCGCGGTTTGCATGGAGAATTTTGAGATCAACTGCGACGCACGTGAGATGCCGTGCGGGCACGTGTACCACTCAGAGTGCATCGTGCCGTGGCTCTCGGTGAGAAACTCGTGCCCCGTGTGCCGCCACGAGGTTCCTTCCGATGAAGTTGAAGAAAGTAATAGTAATAGTAACAATAATACTGTGGGGTTGACTATTTGGAGACTTCCTGGGGGGGGATTCGCTGTGGGCAGGTTCATCGGAGGGAGGGAGCTCCCGCTGGTTTACACGGAGATGGACGGAGGGTTTAACGGCGCTAACGGCGCTCCCAGAAGAGTCGCTTGGGATAGCTCTGTTGGGAGGTCTAGGGAGAGCAGAGGGTTCGGTTCTGCTCTGAGGAATGTCTTTTCGTATTTCGGGAGGGTGAGGAGCTCGTTTTCTCGCCGAACGAGAAATTCGCGTGCCAACGGAAGATCTCGCTCTTAAAAAAAAAACACTGCAATTTCCACCGTAACCTCAAGGTTTTTGAGGTCACTGACTCTGTAAAGCGGTCTCGCAATCGGCGTCACCACATTGGTCGCGTTTTGTCATATCAAAGACTCGGCCGGGACGAGACCCCGCAATAAGGTTTTGAAAAAAACGTGATTGCAATTGCGGTCGCATCAGCTGCTTCTGTCTGCAATTTTTTCTGTAGTATCGGAAACAATCACGATACTGCAACCCCGACCACAGTGGGATTTTCAATTTTTTGTGATGTTTTTAGTTTACTGAGTATTCGTTTGAATTTTTAGGGGAATTGCGATTTTTTTTTTTTTTGTAATGTTTTTAGTCTGTTAAGTATTCGATTGGATTCTGATACTGTAAATAACTATAACTGATAAAACGGTTTCTGGAAATTGCTGAATGGCGGTTTTGGATTGGCACAGGGTTTTGGGAACTGGATAAGAGCATTCAGGCAGTTGTGAATTAGTGCTGTTGGATAAGGATCAGACGGTTTAAACTTCTGATATGTATTTTTATAATTGATAATTTATTTATGAGATAAAAATATGATTTGTATTTCCTGAAGTTTTAGTTTTTAACAGTATTAAATGTTGTTGTGTGATTTCTTTTTGCCGATCTCACTTAGTGGGATAAGGCTTTGTTGTTGTTGTATGAGATGAAACATGATTTAGTTAAGATTAGCTGATTGCATGAATGTGTTAAATTCCTGACTGTTTAAGAAATTCAGGTTCAGGGTTATGCAGTTTGCTTGTGGTTGTGATGAGTGAGTTAGGATGGAAGACATGAAGATGGGATGTCATGTTAGGGTGGAAATTGGGGGTGGAAGAGGATCTTGTGTAACTGTTGTTGTATCTCTTTGTCTTTTGGTTTTGAATAATTTTATTGGTTTTGTTGTTAGAGTAATTAATGCTTGTGAGTTATGGTGTTTTATTTGTTTTGAAATGTGGTTCTATTGGGTTATGAGAAATTATGACTTCTATTGTTGATGTAACATGGTTTGTTTCTTTGTCTACCACGGCTTTGGTTTCTTATGGGTTCATGTTAGGTGGTGTTTAATATTTGTGGGTCTGCTTTGGTGGCATTTGTCGCTTTCAAATTTCATTTTCCATGTGATTGGTTTAGGTAGATGAACATTTCACACCTTTAGAATTGGGCAATTGAAAATTGCTTATTCATATATGATAGTACCAAATAGCAGTAAAGGATGGGTTAAGGAAAATAGATCACCATTTGAAATAAGAACTCCACCTCCTTTTGTGTTGTCTGATGCTTATTTAGGAGGATCATGCTACTTATGACTGAGTAAATTGTCAATCTAGGGATTGACTCTCACCTATGCCTTTAATGGTCTAATCTACATTTAAGAAGCTATGTTGTATTCTCTGGTTTTGGGTGTCCTTTTTCTTGCTTGACCACTTTCATTTGCAAGTTTTATCTTGACTGGGTAAAAAAGGAAATAAATGCTCATAACTTGAATAATTTTCAAGTGTACTTTTCATATGTATTTCTCTTGTAGGCGGTTGCCAGTGATACTTTGAAGGTATTGTGATATGTCACTTTACTTCACTAGAAGATTGAAGGAAAGTAATTTGACAACTGAATGCAAAATGATGCCAGCATTAGCTGCATTCAGATGCCATTTGCATATGCTGACTTCTTTTGTTGGGGAATTTTCTTATTACTAATGTTTGAGTGAAAAATCTTTTCTCACTATAGTCAATAAAGTGATATTTGTATGTTTGCTTAATGGCATTTGACATGCTTACAAAAAATTGTTAAGGAGGGATTCTCTGATATCTTAAACTCGCCATAAACTTGCATGTCTCTTTTTGTGTTTTACCAATTGCTTTTTATGTTTTTTTCTACTGAATGCCAGGATGCCTCTATTGGGATCTTATGTGATGCATTAGGAAGTTTCATTGCGCCTGTGGCTCTCTGTCGTTATTTTATAGGATCTTTTCAACTTTAAGCATATGTTTGCCTCAATTTTCTTGAGTTTATGCATGACTCAAGGAACACACTTTCTTTCCCGAGCTTATAATGCAATCTGGTATTTGTTAAAATGACTGGAATCTGTTGATTCACTCTATTGCTTGATGACATGTGAGATTTGGGGTTTTTATTTATGGTTGATTCTTGATTCTAGGGTATGGTTTCTGGTTTACAATTTTAAGCTGTATACTTTATGCATAATCATCATTAATGTTACGAATGATTGGTGTGGTCATTTGCTGCAGCAGATGTTTTGTCATCATCATATTATATGATTATCTTTTGTTTAGGTGAAGGTTAATAAAATATCTGGAGTTTTCAAACAATAAAATGCCACATATCCTACCTTGGTATTGGTAAGTGTGTGAATGACTCTTGGTTTAATTTGTGTGCTTACTACTATCTTGGAAAGATTTATACTTATTATGATTATAATTTATAATTTGTTTTATGATAAATTTGATCAAACTAAAAAATTTACACCAATATATAAATTATGAATATATTGATAAAACACGGAAGATAATAGGAGTTTTTCAATACATTAACATAAAACTCATCATACTACTTATATCTATTTAGATTTTTGACAGCAATTTTTGGTTACTATATTTCTAAATCTAATATAAACAATTATTATATAAATTTCATTAAATAATAAAAAGTAATATCATATATACTATATATTGATATAATTAAATTTAAACTTCATCATAAAGTGTTGTTTATAAAATAATACTAATAGTTATTAAAGTTACAATAAAATGTATGTTATAGATCGATATAATTGAGTGTATAGCCATAAATATTAAACTTTCTAAAAATTCTTCATCTTTTTGTTATTTTTTTCTTAAAAAAATAAGAAGTTTTTTTTTAAGAAGTTTTAATGTTTGGTTCAGCTTTTACCTATAAGTATTTGTGATATAATTTTACAAATTTTTTATATCAAATAAAATAAAATAAAATAAATTATTCAAGTAAGAAAAAATCATAAAATTATTATAACTTCAAAGTATCATCAGAGAGTGTAACACCTCAGTCACATCTTAATTAAGGTGCTACAAAATAAAAAGGTCCTTTCATTTTTTTTCTCCCTATCCCATTCCCTCTCTCGCACAATCAAACAAACACAAGCCTCTATACGAAGCCTTTTAATCTCGCTCTCATTTTCTGACTTTCTCAGGTACGTTTTCTCAATTCTCCTTTCCCAATCGCTTCGTGCCAGCCTTGTCGCAATCTACTGTTGGATCGGTGTAATTTAAATATTCACGCATCGTTGATTTGATTTCAAAACAAATGTGTTATTTCTATTGGCTTTTAAACGTTTGATTTTCGTGTGTTAGCTCAATGTTGTTCCGAGTGTTTGTTGTTTTTCTCCAACCGAGTCGAACATGTCTAGTTTCGTCGGTGTCCTTGTTTCTGATCCATGGCTTCAGAGCCAGTTCACTCAAGTCGAACTTCAAACCCTCAAATCCAAGGTATGTTTCTTTCTTCCTCTCTTTTGATTTTTTTTTCTTCGACACCACAATCTCAGACTCAGAACACGCATTGTGTATGTTTGTTACATTCTTTCTATTATGTGTCAGAAAGGACTCAATCAGGACGTGTTACTGTCGGAAATTTTCGACCTATTTTTAAGAAATTGAAGGGTTTCTCTGAACTGTTCACTGAGGATGAGATTAAGGATGCCTTGGCAGAGTCACATCAGAACATGGATGAAGAGATTGATTTTGAGTCCTTCCTTAGGGTGAGTTTTTGTTTTTTATTTTTATTTTACCCACTGAGAAGTTGAGGCATGATTTCAGCCGAACTAAATCTTGTATGACATTTTTTCTCTTATTCACCAATTTGCTTCCCAATTTTACTATCATAATTTGTCAAAACAATAGTGTTTCACATTGTTTGGTTAGGACAATGTCTAAGGACAACAAATATACTCTCTCATCAGAAAAATAAAAGCTACAAAAAATCAATTCAACACTTGCTGTCAAAAAATTATAATTACAACAAATGCTTCATCACAAAATATTGTGTAAATTTTTATCATTGGCGATGATTCTTCCTCACCAAAAAATGTGTAATTTAGGACCAAATTTGTGCAAATAAAGAGTAGATAAAGATGAAGGCTCTTAGCTTATTTTGATGATGATGATGCATTTTGTTTTGAGGAACCTTAGTCATTATTAGGATGTATGTTTACACTTATAATGCTTGAATGTGTGTGGTAAACATGCTTACATGCATCCTAGACTAGGAGAAGTAGATCAATATTACTCTACATGCTAATCATTGCATTAATCATTGATTTGAAGCCTTAAAGAGTTGGACTTTGTAACTTAGCTTTTATAATCACGAAGTTTCAACTTTGCATCATGATAATCGACTGTATGCTATTATTTTCGACTATATCGAGCCTTTGAATTCTCATAATTCAGAACAACTCACAGCTAATCGATTATCCTAAGAATCTAATTGACTATCTAGTTCTGAAGAAGTTGTTGCTTTTTCAAACAGTTGATTAAATGGTAATATAATCAACTATATGTCCTTCAGAAAACCCAGGTAATGCGAAGAACAATTTTGTTGACAATCTGTATGGCATAATCGACTATTTTAGTTATGAGACTATAAAAATGAGTTTTTTGAAGGATTTTGGTGTGACACCTTTATCTCTCTTATTTTTCATTATGTTTTCACTAAGAGAGTTTCTAAAAACCTCAAAGTGTCATCACCACTTGAATCCTTGATTAAAAATCATGATTTCACATGGATTTAATGGATCTTGGCATGGATCATGAAGAGTAGTTTGAAGTTACATAGGGAGTATTTCAAAACTTTTATATCTTTCACAGACAAGGTGAAATCTTTCCTAAATTGTGATTCTATTTTTTTGTTTTTCATTGAGTAGGGTTCTCAATGGTTTGCATGTAATGGGTTTTTTTACATGTGTGTTAGATCTTGATAGGTTTTCAAGAGATTAGGCATATGTGGTGTGCATTTGCTTGTGAGTTTATTTGTGACTCAAAAGATTATAGTTGAAAGGTTCAAGTCAGTTGCTTGAATCAACTGGGTGTAGATTTCCTAGAAATCAAATCAATACAAATTATTGTGTGCATCTTTGTTTCTAACCTTTAATCTCAAGTATCACTTCTTGCATAAGATTCTTATCCTTTAAGCTTTGAATAATTGTCGTTCATAATTGGGTAAGTGTTTGTTTGAGTTTAAGGAATCAAGAAGTATTTGCAACACACCAAAAATCTCTTGGATTAATTGAATTAAGGAATGTATTTTGAAAAGTTTTCATGTGGGGTCATATATCATTTTGAAATCAATTCTCTCTCTTTCTTGGTTTATGATAATTTTTGCCATTATTTTTTACATATAAGGCACTTAGAGAAGTTATTTGCATCTAACATATTAATAAAATGCATATTTTTTAGTTTCTTAATGGAATCCACATTCACATGTCCCAACCTATAATGCCAAAGATTAACAGATTCAACAATATAAGCACAACCAGTAGAGAAATTATTATTAGATGCAAAAGCAATAGTGTTTAGTACAAACAATCCATCAACAAGGTGGTATCCTTCCCCCACAAAGTCCTCATTCTAAGTTATTATGACTTTATTAGCTTCAAAAACCAATTTTAGTCTAGCTTTATTAAGTAAAGCTACTAGAGACTGGATTCCTACGTAGGGAAGGAACATACAAGACATCACTCAAATATAAGATTTTTACAAAAATAAGTTTGAGCAAAATCTTTCCTTTATCGAGTGCTTCAATTGTAGCAGAATTTCCCATGAAGATACATTCTCCATCAATAACATCCTAAAATTGGCGGAAGAGCTCTTTGTTGGTGCACAGGTGTTTAGAAGCTCTAGTATCCATAATCCAATCTACTTTGTTTTCCACCAGGTTTGCCTCCACTACCACAACAGCTATCACTTCTTCTATTTCTGCCAAGTTTGCTTGAGGTGCAGCAAGCTTCTGACACTTCTTCTATTGTCTCTATCTCATATTGCATTGGTATGCTTTGTGACCAAACATGCCATAAACATAGCCAACAATCTTCTTTTTTTGAATTTTGTTGTCACTTTTGTTGAAGTTAAGCTATTTTTTCTATTGTCCTTGTTTCTAGAATTTTTTTTCCCTTTGCCTTTGAACCTTTTTTGATTAGCAAACTCAACAACATTAGCATTAAATGAATCTATAGAATGTGAAGCATTCTTATCTTTAAGTCTGTTGGCCTCTTCAGTCTTCATATGGTTGATTACAAATCTCTTTTCTTTTGTTTCAATTGGTTGCGACAATTACTCTAGGAGGATGGAAATTTCTCCAACATCATGTTAGCCTGCAATATCTCGCACATCTTCATTCCTATATTCAACACATCACCAACCAGATTCTTATACTCATGAACCTAGTCCATGATTAGTTTGTCATCTTTCATTCAAAAACACAGTCAATTCCCCACCACATATTTTTTCTTTCCAACATCATCGGTGCCATAGTGTTTGAAGCACACTAGTAAAGGGGGGGGTGGGGGGGTTGAATAGTGTGATAAATAAAAACTTGGTCTTTCGGAAACTAATAAAAATTTTTTCAAACAGATATCAATGGACAAAGGATTTTGTCCAAGGAGTTCAAAATCACATTGTGCTTAGAAACCAGTCACAAAACTTGGATGTAATAGTGTAGAAGTGATATATAGAAAATAACTAGTTATATAGAAGCAATAAAGAAAACATAAAGGTTTTATATTGGTTTTGTAACATCCCATTTTTTTTGTAAACTAATTTAAAAAAGATTGTTATTTATAAATAAATAGAGTTTGAGAAAAATGATGAGTTTTTTATAGTTAAATAAATAAGGAGAAATAACTTTATTAATTAAAATAATGGTTTGAGAGAAAATAAAAAGAGTATTTTATTTATTCATTTGATAGGGAATAAAATATAGTTCTTTTTTATAAAATGAGTACCCTATCTATAAATAGAGACATCTTAAGTCAATTTTCTGACGATACTCTTTACGTCTCCTCTTCCTCTCAATTTCGTTTTCCCTTTTCCTCCTTCCAAAATCATCTCTTTTTCTCGCATACCACCAAATCTATCTCAGAAAAACGATGATCTCAGACTCATTCACCGTTGGATTGTCGTAAAATTTAAAAACCAGGTTCGAAACTCATTTTCGAACACTCTCACCGTTAGAAATTAAGAAAACATGTCAGAGCTGAGAAAAATATCCTTTGTATCGTAGTTTTTTCTTTTCTCGCAGAAACCCAAAATTGTCTCAGTAAAACCATGATCTTAGATTCGTTAATCGTTGGATTGTCGTGAAATTTTGATATGTGGTTCTTTATTTATTTGTGTACATCTTCACTGTTGGGATTTGCAAAATAATGCCTATAGATGGAGAAATATTCATCGCACGTAGATAATGGAATGGAGATTTCAATCTCTTCTCCTTCTCTCTAACGTTTTGAGAATCCTATCAGAACAATTAGAAGAAAAACTTAAGGAATCTCGGGAAATCGTTAGAGATGTTGCTATTACTGTCACAATACACACGTAAATCCGCTTAGAGGTAAGGAATGAGTTATTCACAATTGGGGAGTAATGAAAACATATGTAGAGATCCTTAGAGTATCAACTAAAATGGGTTTTTGGGTGTTTATGCAAATTTTGATTTTATCCTTGCATTTATAATTGTGAATTATATATGTTTGACAAATCAATTGATGTCCCAATGAGAAGTTGCTATGAAATTGATATATTCTTGTGTTGAGTGTGAATCCTTAAAAAATTGAGTTCTTTTAATTAACGCGAATTATATTCTAAATAATATTCTTTAATGACTTATTTTATACAAATTATTATCTTGTTCTAACTCTCCCACAATGATGATCAACATGTATGTATGTATGTATGTATTTTGTGTCATGCAAATATTATTTCTGTGTGATGCGTATATGAGTTATGAAGCGTGATAAATTATTAAATGAGATTATAATATTGTTATGAAGATTGAGTAATGCAAAGTGAAATGTGTCAATTTATGAGATACGTGTAAACTTGATATGGTTGATTGTGATATAATGAGATGTGAAATTGTGAACATGAATTTTAGTTGTAAGTGTATGGTTAACACTTGATGTGATATTACTTATGTTGTGAGCTATGAATTGTATAATAATCTGACCAATGTTTATCTTAAGAAAAATGTTGATTCGCAGTGTTAAAGGAAAAATGTAGGTTTCCTATTTATGAACCAATATTAAATTGTAGTGCAATTGTATTGAACGTGTTCAAAACATGAGTGTGAGGTCATGAGTATTGTATAATTCATGAGCAGTGTTTATAAATTGAATTTGTGATGAATTGTGGAATAATATGTTGTTTTGGGATTATAATATTATTATTGAAATTTAGTACAAGTGCAAAGTTGAACTGTGTTAATTTGTGATATACATGTAAACATGTGATGATGGATTGTGATATTATGAGATGTGAAATTGTAAACATGAGTTTTAGTTGTGAATAAGTGTGCAGTTAACACTTGATGTGACATTACTTGTGTCGTGAGTTGTGAATTATACAATAACCCGATCAGTGTTTATCTTGAAAAAAATGTTGATGCGCAGTGTTAAAGGGAAAGTGTAGGTTTCCTATTTAAGAACCAATGTTAAATTGTAGTGCAATTGTGTTGAACGTGTTTAAAACACGAGTGTGAGGTCGTGAGTATTGTATAATTCATGAACAGTGTCTGTATGTAAAAATTGTTTTAGGGGTTGGATCTGAATCAGGCGGGAGAGACCCGAACAGACTCTTCGGAGTGTAGACCTTGGGGGTAAATACACTCAGTTTGAATGCTCCTTTAAGTTTGTGCTGATCTCATATGATTGGAGTATTCTCGCAAAACAACGTGATCCTGACTGGTCTCCCTATGATTTTACTTAGTGAGAGTAATCTGACAATATCCATTTTGTAGTGTGTCTTGTTATGTACTCCTAAGCGCCTCAATGTGGTTTTTCACTAACATGGTACCACATTGTATATAGCATTGAGTCTCAGCATAACTGTTGCATAATGCTTGCTAATTGTTTATTATGAAATTGATGTGTTATTATATCTTGATCGGATTGTGTGATTCATGTGTAATGTGATTGAAGATTGAAAAGTGAATTTTAAATGACAAAGAGGTGGAATTACATGAGTTATGTTTAAGTAAGTTATATCTCATTTATTATATATATATATATATATATATATATATATATATATATATATATATATATTAGCTAGGAATGTGATAACTCACTCCCCGTGTGCTATTTGTGTTTGGATCATGTGATGATCTCGAACTTTGTATTCGTGGGAGTAGATGATTAGGTGGATGACTATGAAGAACCTCATGCTAGAGGAAACGAGAACACAATACTCTGATAGGATGTGACATTAGGATATATGTTTCTATATTAATTGCATGAAGTCTTGGACGACCTTGTTTTGAGACGAGATGATTTATTATTTATTTGGACAAGTTTTATTTTGATGTTAAAAAAGTAAATGTGAGTCTTTTACCCTTTTGAAAGGCTTGTATTTAAATGCGTTTTAAAAAAATAATTAATTCAGAATTCTTATTTCTTTTATTATTAGTACATATATGTATGAGGTAGGAGTCACAAGTTCACCCCTACTCTTGGGCTACGTCCAGTTCTCCTTCAAACCTTGAAGGGTTTCACTAATCAATTCTTTGATTACAACTAAGTATACTCTATGCCACTTCTGGCTACAACGAATACTTTCTAGGTCACTCTTGACACTACATTTAATCCCCTAAGATTAGAACCCAAGTATTTTTTGTCACTAAGTCACTCTTAGATTTTACAAACAATATATGTTTGATAGAAAATGTATTATAATCACTCAATGAGTGTTTACACAATAAGTTCGAATATAATGAAACTCGCTAACTTGGCGGAGCTAAGATTCACTCAATATGCTCAAGTTTCCTTCGACCAGTGGACTGATAGCATTACAACACTTGTTCATTTTTTCTCAAAATATTCTCTTGTAATTCGACAACCTTAACATGAACATCTTTAGGTTTCATATAGACTTCAGAACTTCAATCCATTGAGAAATTCCAGTTGGTCGTTGTTTAATAGCTTTGGTGCTTGACATGAGGCCATTACTGTGCATATCTTTAAAGAAGTATAGTTTGTCAATGTTGTCTAGTGCTCAAAGCTGACTTACAACATACAAATTGAAAGAAACATTAATAACATAAGACAAAAATAAATTAAGAATGTCAAGATAAGATAATTTAAATCTTCCTTTTGTGCGTTATGGTGAGAGTTTCTTACTAAGCCTATGGACGTTACTTTCTTGTGATTGTTTTCAATACTTGAGGATATAGTAACTGTTTCATTGCTTTTATACTGTGAGCCAAGTGTTAAAGCACTTGTCTTCTCAAGACTTGACACTGAAGCAATATCGTCTAATGACTGATATTTTGCCTATCGTCTAGAGCCTTTCATTTCATGTTTTTCTGTGCTTATATATATATATATATATTATATTATATTTATACTTTGTTAACATCAAAATCTTAGGGATTTAATTGTTTAGTACAGTCCAAGTGACTTGGACACAACCAGACTTAACAATGTTTCAACAGAGTGTCCCAGATCTCCTTCAGAGACTTTTGATTGATGGATATATCAAACATATTATCTATCATACGAGTCGATAAATGACTCGTTACAGTTTTGTTGTCCTTTGCATATTTTATCTTGGCCTCTTCACAAGCTTTCCCGGTTGTAGCAAGTGTTGATGTTATAAGTGCTTTCTCAGTTCTAGTAGGTATAGGTGTTGCTGGTACATCAATGTTATTAATTGGGTCATTGGGAGGATCATCAAACAATGCATAATCAACCTCTCGGGCTTCAAATAGAATCATCAATTTTTGTGACCATCACTGATAGTTCATTCCATTGGGAGGTACTAACTTTGACAAACCAAGAACAATCTTTGGCACATTCTAAATCATTTTTGTTTATTACTACAATAAAGGTTCACTTTCAAATTGTTAGAAAAATAAGGAAGAATAATACAAAATAGAAACACAAAAGAAGCAGTTGTGCCATGGAAACCGCTGTCTTGAAAGCGAAACTTGACTGGAATACCTGCATGTTGCCATTGTCCAATAGACTACACCCTTTTCATCCTACTCCTTATTACTTAATTGATTTTCTTGACTTGTTAGCACGATTTGTAGACAATTTTGATGGTCGATAACAATGATAAGACATATTTATGATTGTGTTGAGTGAAGGAAACTTGCCAAATTACGAGTTTTGATATTTACAAACACAAAACAAATTTGCACCGGACAAGTTTGAATAGTAGGGGTTAGCAATTTCCGTATTTGTCTAAACAAATTTATAATTAAACCACTTGATTAGGTAGCATGGATGAATGTGTACACGAGTGGTATGAACAAAGTATTACACTCCTTTTGCGTGTAAACTTGGGCTGGGTCAATCATCTTTGGACTCTACAAGATTTTGAAAATAGGAATTGGCATAATGAATGTTTGCGGAAGACGTGCTGACTTGATTTCCTCTCTGAATAATTACTTAGAATTTTTTCTTAACTACTACTACTACAGAGGGAAGAAGTTGCACACTATGAGCATAAAACAATTTGACATTGTCACAATTCACATTATTCTGTTACGAATTATATATTCTATCTGACATCTTTCAACACATTTATTTTAAAAAAAAACATTGGGAGAAATTACATGCAGCATTATGAAGAGTTTTTATTAGACAATGTTGTTATCATTGTTTTTTTTCCTCATACATTTGAGTTTTTAGGTGAGATTATTTGTTTTTATTTGTTGTCCATATGTACTCCTTACTAATTATATTTAATATTTTATTATTATTATTTTTTGTCCAAATCAAAAATTATTTTATTTATACTTTTTAAAACAATTAACTACAAGGAAAAAAAATGTAAACTTTAAATTCTAAACCCAAATCAAATATTAAACAAAAAATAAGGTTGTTGCTACCCGCATCCAGCATTGCTGGTACACCCAGTAAAACAGTAAAATTCCATTTTCACCCTAAAGCTAATACGAAATGGCTTACGGAATTCGTAGGAGGCCCAAACAGTTTTTTTTTGTTTTTTTTCAAAAATATTTTAACCAATTGAGCTAATAAGCCAATTATGTTATAAAATAATTAATATCGTTATATATAACAAGAACATTTCTAATGCATATTTCATGCACATGTAAATTTAGATAATAAATTTTATGATAATTAATTTTGATCTAATAATTTATTTACTTACATATATAAATTTTTATCAAACCTATGATTTTTATTTACAATTTATATATGTAAAAAAATTAATTATTAGATCAAAATTAATTGTCACAAAATTTATTTTTTAAATTTACATGTGCATTAAATATGCATTAGAAATTTTATTGTTATATATAGCGACATTAATTATTTTATAACATAATTGACCTATTAACTCAGTTGATTAGAACATCGTGCTAATAACACGAAAGTAACAAGTTTGATTCATGCATGGGTCATTAATTTTAAATTAATTTGTAAAACATATTTTTGAAAAAAATTTAAAAAAATTGTTTGGGCCTCATATGGATTGGTCATAAGCCCAATTCAATTCGTTTGGCATCGTTTGGGCCTCATACGGATTCATATGAGGCTTATGGATTGATCAATCCATATTAGGCTTACAAATTCATCAATCTATCTATTTTACAGAAGGACAAAAATGAAATTTTGTGATTTTTCTGAGTATACCAACAATTATGCTGGATGCGCATAGCAACAGTTGAAAAAACAAAAAACTGGAATGACACCCACATGAATTTGGGTAAAATATTCTGGACTGAAGATAGCGTCTTAGCCCAACGGCCTGTAAGTTTAGAAATAGGTCAACCCAATAGAAAACATGCAAAAATTGATTTTCAAGTAAATCAAAACATAATAAATAATGGTTAACATTTAAACCACATAATGGCATACTAAAATCTCTTCAAGCATTTAAAAAATAAATCAATCAGATTCACAAATATATTTATAGTTAAATTATTATATTGAGATTTTATTCCTAGTTATTAATATTTTCCTTATTTTTAACTTTTCTAGTTATTGTAAATAGAACAAATTATTTGATCACAAATTTAGGATTAATTATTTCATTTTTCGATTATGCCTTCCTTGTATATATACATTCACGTACCTCTTAGTAGAGTGAAACATTCAAGTTGGTTATAAATACCTTGAATAACCTTTACAAATTATTAATCACTTTATTTCTTACAAACTAGAGTGTTAGATTCATTACAAATGAACCTCGCATTATCATTGACACGAGAAGACCTTATGATATTAACCCTTTCAAGAATTAGTGAGAATATAACATGAACTTCTTTTAAGTCATGAAATTTTATTATTAAGAAAAAATTATTTTAAGAAAATTATATATAAAACACCAGACTAGAATTAGAATAGCCCAAAGTATAAAAAAGGCATATCCTCAAAATAATTGAGTCTAATTTCTAAAATCTAAACTCGTCGAAATTAGTCTAAACTCATCCTAATTTTATAAAAAGTCTTATATACTTAAAAAGTGTAATTTGGGATTACCCTAGTTTAGTACAAGTCTCATACTTAAAATAACTTACTTCCTTTATTCCTATTTATAAAATTTAATTATCTAATTCATTACAATTATTGAAAATCATTAATTTAGTAGACAATAATAAATTTATCCAAACTGTTTTTTTCTTTTTTCAAAATTACCCATATCATTAATAATCTTCCCTCTCTTGTATAGACTCTTTTTTCTCTTCTAATCAATTTCTTATCATACAATTAATTTGGGATATTCTAGTCTAAAAAAAAATAATGCATGTGACAACATGAAATTGATCTTATAAAAATAAATAAACATCATTTTTAATTTGGATCTTATAATCATAACGATATCGTGGAAATGCTGCACGGACCCATATATATATAGAAACAGAAACAGAATCACCTTGATACTAAACCGGAGGAAGTATAACAATAAATTCTACATTTGCATTTATGTTTGTTTTTTTTTTCAATTTGACACTTTTAAATAGTCAAGTTTAGACAACAAATTCAGTGTATATTATAATGTCTCAAGATTTTATAAAATTTCTAAATTATCTAACTATGTCAAAGTTATCGAATAGGATTTGATTTTAGCCAAAGTAATTATACATGTCAAAGTGTAGTAAAGTAACTTTCCTCTCAATAACTTCTTCACTTCATGATCTTTTCTCTAAATATTTGGTTGTTTGATTCTCTTTAGAGGGTGAGATATTTGAAAAAGACACACCAAGGTATAAAGTCAATAAGACTTGCCAATAAGCAATAAATAAATATAATAAATGAAAATCAACAATATTTTTAACTCAAGAATTCACTCATATTTATAGATACCTTAATGGGTGTTGGAGTTATGAACTTTTATATTTGACTATCACTTTAGGTAATCCGTCGTTAATTATTGTTACAATTGTTAGACAAGTGACCTCAGATATCTTAAAAAGGGGGGGGGGGTTGAATTAAGATATTCGAAACTGTTTCCCCTAATTAAAAATCTATTTCACTTTTTACTCAAGTTATGAATTCCCTTAATGACAATCTTCTTAAATATTAATTCAAATGAAACAATTTGAATATGAATATAAAACAATAATAAATAAAGGAGATTAAGGGAAGAGAAAATGCAAACTCAGTTTTATACTGGTTCGGCCACACCCTTGTGCCTACGTCCAGTCCCCAAGCAACCCGCTTGAGAGTTCCACTATCTTGTAAATTCCTTTTACAAGTTCTAAACACACAAGGACAATCCTTCCTTTGTGTTTAGAGATCCTTTACAACAAGAGACTCACAGTCTCTTAATCCCTTAGAGAATGAGAAGAAGAAGAAGAACAAATCTCTCTAGAAAGAGATGGATTTTACAGATTGAGCACTCAAATAATTCCTTAATGAATTGCAATTGAATTGGCCAAGGAATTCTTAAGAGGATAAAATGAATTTGCTCTTTGAGAGGATAAACACTTTGTTGTTCTGAAAATCTCTAAGCAATTTCGTGTTTAAGTCACATATATATAGACCATTGGTGGTCATGAATAAAGCCTTTGAAAAGTTGTGACTCTTGAAATTATTTTTCTAAAAATCCTGTCTGGTAATCGATTACAGTAATTGTGTAATCGATTACAGCTTTTAAAATTTGAATTAAAACGTTTACTAACTGCTGGTAATCGATTACCAAAATTGTGTAATCGATTACACAGTCTAAAATTTCGAATTCAAATTTTTGTAGCTGTTATAAAATGTATTTGGCCACTGGTAATCGATTACATCCTCTGGTAATCGATTACCAGAGAGTAAAACCTTTGAGAAACACTTTTTAATTTAAATCACTTGGCCAAACCTTTGCTAATTCAATTAGGAATTCCCTTCCTAATATTCTAGTGATCATCTTGATGTTGTGACTTGTAATCTTGAAGTATTGTCTTGAATTTTAATCTTGAAAAGCCCATTTGCATCAATTGCAACACATCATCATGATCATCATCAAAACATCAAAGCCAATTGTATCTACAATCTCCCCCTTTTTGATGATGACAATACAATACCTGAAATCAAGATTCAAGCAAGCAACAAACAATTGTATATAGATAAAATGTGCATGCGTTTACTCCCCCTATATTTCGGAATACATGATCACTTGATTTCTAAGTTTGTTAAGCAATCTTTTCTCCCCCTTTGGCAACATCAAAAAGCCAAAGAACTCGGAAATCAACACAGATATAACAATGGAGTTGTAAGATATAAATATCAGCGTATAAAACACAAGAAGCCAAACTCACAAAGAAGAAATAATCAAACCAGAATCCAAATAACTGAAAATGTCAACAACCACAAAATATCCAAGACTGAAATTTAAAAACCAAAAGATAAATAAGCAAAGTACTTAGCATAATAATGTAAATTCTAAGAAACTAAAAGCCAAAATACACGGCTTATAAAAAGACATATAGTCAGAAACTAAAATCTAAGAAGATGGAGGTGGTGGAGGAAGATCAAAACTCTGACGAATGTATCCGACATCCTCTTCAAGCTGTGTAAGGCGAATGTCCATACCGGCAAAGCGTGAATCTAACGAGTCGAAGCGGTCACCAACATAAGAACGAAGACCCCGTAATTCGGAGAGGACTTCATTCATGAGTGCGGAATCTTCACGTTGAGGGGGAGGTGAAGGAGTACGTTCATCTTGAGGAGGGAGTGCATCCTTCTTCAGCCATTGTCCATTCCGATCTTTACGATACCCAAAGGAGGTCACTGCACCAGCACCAATTGCAAAGGAACGCTTGACTTGAACAAAGGGTTCATCATCAAGCGGAATTTGAAAATGACGCAAAAACAGAGTAATCAAATGTGGATAAGGAAGAGGTGCATTGGCCCGTAATGCCTTATGCATTCGGTACCGAACCAAATGGGCCCAGTCGATCTGACGACCGGTAAGAAAAGCCCACATAAGAATCAAATCCTCCTCAGAGGCTTGTGCTAAATTTGAAGACCGAGGTAGCAAAATTCTAACAATGATATAATGCATGATGCGATTATCAAAAGTTAATGACTCGGCCAGCAATCTACCGGTCATTTCAGCTTGATCATTGCAGACCATGCGACGAGCATCATGACTTGAATAATCGAATTTCCAGTCATCAACAATGGTGCCCTCAAAAGGTGCACCTTGACTGGGTAAATGAGTCAAAGAAAAGAAAAGTGACTGATCAATGACCATAGAATTACCATGCACCTCAGACATAATAATACCATCCTGAATTTTTAAATTGCAGTAGAAGACCTTAACAAGTTCAGGATAATACGGCAATTTTAATGACATGAAATCAACAAGACCAGAGTTTTGAAACACTTGATAGCAATCAAACGTTTCATCATTAAAGAACTCTACGTCTAGGTACTTAGGATCTAAGATTATTCTAGAAGAAAACTGAGAAAGGTATCGTAGACGTTGATCATCGGATGAAAACAGTGTTGATGATCTTGGAGATGACAAAGAAGGAGGAATAGGTGCTGTGGGTGCTCCGGATGGGCCGTGACGGCGATGGGCAGCAGCGGTAGCGGTGGAGGATGATCCCGTTCTCTTCTTTGATGGCTCTGCCATTTGATGAAGTTTTTCTGGATTTTGATCGGTGGAAGTGAAAGAGGAGTGAAAAAGAGGAAGATTGGGCTTTACGGGACGTGATTTGGTGAAGAATTGAGTGAGAATCGAAGGTTTGAAGTTCTAGGTATGGAGGAAAACGTGGAGGATGCTTTGGCTGCGCAGCAGCTCTGATTTCGTGAGTATTTATAGAAGATGACGCATTGTAATCGATTACAGGTATTGGTAATCGATTACAGGCCCAATAAGCCTTCTGGTAATCGATTACAGGATGTTGTAATCGATTACAGGCTGCCTGTTCATGTGTAATCGATTACACTGGATGGTAATCGATTACCAGAGCCTATCCTAGGCTAGTTTCTTAAGAGAATATCTATATTTATGCTCAAATACATCCTATATGACTAATTTTCACTATTAATACACTAAATTCAATCATTCAATTATTATATACACAAGAAATCATAAATTCTATCATAAAAACAAGAATTCAAACAAGATCAAACAAAATAATCTACAATCAAAAGGTAGAAGTAAATCAACCAATCAATCAACCAATCAATCCCTATTTTTCTAAATCTCTTACATCTAAGAGACCTAATTCTCTTCTAATAGAGAAGAACACTTCCTTGGGGAGAGGTTTAGTGAAAATATCAGCAAGTTGATTCTTAGTGTCAACAAATTCTAATACACAATCTCCCTTTAAGACATGATCTCTAAGAAAGTGGTGTCTAATCTCTATATGTTTAGTTCTTGAATGTTGAACTGGGTTTTTGGATAGATTTATGGCACTAGTATTATCACACTTAATAGGTATGCGATCAAGAATGATGCCATAGTCAGATAATTGTTGCTTCATCCATAAAATTTGTGCACAACAACTACCGGCAGAGATATACTCCGCTTCAGCAGTAGATAAAGCAACACTGTTTTGTTTCTTACTATGCCATGAGACAAGAACCGATCCAATAAATTGACAAGTTCCACTTGTACTTTTTCTATCAGTTTTAGATCCGGCAAAATCAGAATCAGAATATCCTATTAAGTTACATGTTGAATTCTTAGGATACCATAATCCTAAATTGATTGTTCCTAATAGATATCTCATGATTCTCTTTACTGCACTTAAATGTGATTGTTTGGGGTTGGATTGAAACCTAGCACACATGCATACACTAAACATAATATCAGGTCTACTAGCAGATAAATAAAGAAGAGATCCGATCATACCTCGATATTGTTTTATGTCTATAGACTGACCAGATTCATCTTTATCTAAGTAACAATTAGTGCTCATCGGTGTAGACATGTGTTTTGCACTATCCATCCCAAATCTTTTGATCAATTCCTTGCAGTATTTGGATTGATTGATGAATATACGTTCTTGAGTTTGCTTGATTTGTAATCCCAGAAAGTACTATAGTTCTCCCATCATTGACATTTCAAATTCACTTTGCATATCAAGGGAAAACTCCTTGCACAATGAATCATTAGTGGATCCAAAAATTATATCATCAACATATATTTGAACCAACAAAATATCATTATGCTTTCTCTTTATGAACAATGTGGTATCCACTTTACCTCTGGAGAAATCTATTTCTAGAAGAAAATTGCTTAATCGTTCATACCATGCCCTAGGGGCTTGTTTCAAACCATAAAGAGCCTTTTGTAATTTATAAACATGGTTTGGTTTATCAGGAATTTCAAAACCAGGGGGTTGTTCAACATATACCTCTTCTTGAATTAAGCCATTTAGAAAGGCACTCTTAACATCCATTTGATAAAGTTTAAAATTCATTATGGATGCATATGCCAATAGCATTCTAATGGCTTCTAATCTTGCAACAGGAGCATATGTTTCTTCATAGTCTATTCCTTCTTCTTGATTATACCCTTTTGCTACTAACCTGGCTTTATTTCTAATAATTATACCATGTTCATCTAATTTATTTCTAAAAACCCATTTTGTACCTATGATAGGATAATTTTCAGGTTTTTCTACTAATTTCCACACATTATTTCTTTCAAATTGGTTTAATTCTTCTTGCATGGCAATGATCCAATTATCATCTATTATGGCTTCTTTTATATTTTTAGGTTCAATCATGGATACAAAAGCCATATTATTGCATAAATCTTTAAGAGAGTGTCTAGTTGTTACCCCTTTTGAGATATCACCAATAATGTTGTCGAGGGGATGATCTCTTGAAGTTTTCCATTCTCTTGGGAGTGCATCATTGGATTTGCCTTCTTCTGGAGGATCTTCATTGTTTCCTTTGTCATTTCCTTTGGAATCTTGTTCATGAATGTTCATATGTTCTAAAGAATCAGCAATGTCATCTAGCATATTCTTTCTTGACAATATAGCATTAGATTCATCAAAGGTAACATGAATGGATTCCTCTATATTCATAGTTCTCTTATTATATATTCTATATGCTTTGCTTTGTAATGAATATCCAAGAAAAATGCCTTCATCAGATTTTGCATCGAATTTTCCTAGATTATCTTTACCATTATTAAGTACAAAGCACTTGCAACCAAAAACATGTAGATGAGAAATATTAGGTTTTCTACCATTAAATAACTCATATGGGGTTTTCTTTAAAATAGGTCTTATCAAGGCTCTATTCATGATGTAACATGCAGTATTGACAGCTTCAGCCCAAAAATACTTTGGAAGAGAAGTATCATTTAATAAAGTTCTTGCAATTTCTTCCAATGACCTATTTTTCCTCTCAACAACTCCATTTTGTTGAGGGGTTCTTGGTGCAGAAAAATTATGTTCAATACCATGTTCATCACAAAATAATTCAAAATCTTTATTTTCAAATTCACCCCCATGATCACTTCTAATGGATGCAATCTTGAGATTTTTCTTGTTTTGTATGACTTTAGCAAGTTTCCTAAATGCTTGGAATGAATCACTTTTATGTGTAATAAATAATGTCCAAGTATATCTAGAGAAATCATCAACTATAACTAAAGCGTAGTAATTTCCTCCAAAACTCATGGTTCTAGATGGACCAAATAGATCCATATGCAATAACTGTAATGGTCGAGTGGTTGAAACAACATTTTTAGATTTGAATGAGACTCTTGTTTGTTTGCCCTTTTGACATGCATCACATAGTTTATCTTTTTCAAATTTCAATTTAGGCAAACCAACTACTAAATCTTTTGAAATTAATTTATTTAAGTGATCCATGTTTATGTGAGCAATTCTTTTATGCCATAACCATGGATCATCATCTTTACTAAGAAAGCAATGATTGTTTTCTTGTTTTATGCTTAAGTCTATCATGTAAATATTATTGACTCTATGTCCTACATGCTTTATATTAATGTCATGCTTATGTTCTATAAGACATTTCTGAGAATCAAATGATACTAGATAGCCTTTGTCACATAGTTGACTAACGCTAAGCAGGCTGTGCTTAAGGCCTTCAACAAGTAGAACATTTTCAATGGAGTTTGAAGAATTTGTACCTATTTTACCCACTCCAAGAATTCTACCTTTGTTGTTGTCACCATATGTTACATGCCCGCTTTTCTTTGGAGATATATGTGTAAAATTTGATGCATCTCCAGTCATATGTTTTGAGCATCCGCTATCTATGTACCACTTCTTTCTCAAAGATACCTGCATAATCAAGTTTTTGACTTAGGTACCCAAATTTTATTGGGTCCTTGCATGTTAGTATAAACTGAGGATCCTTTTGGGACCCATATCATTTTAATGTTACTGTAATTTTTCTTGAAGTAGCAAGTTGATATGCCATGTCCTCTTCTTCCACAGTAAAAACAAGTGATAGAATTAGAATTACATTTTTGTGTGGAAGTGGAAAAGTTTTTATGAACCTTTTGTAGTTTTTCAGATTTATACCCTAGTCCATTTTTATTAGACACATATCTTTGTTTACTTAATATAACATCTAAATTATTTCTACTATATGAAAATTTTGCAAGAGAATTTTTTAACTCTTTAATTTCTTTTACATATTTATCACAACAACTACAAGAATCTGTTATTTTCTTGTCATTAATAGTGGAGATATTAACTTTTTCATTTGTTCTAGAGATTGATACTTCATTTCTAAGAAGATCTAATTCTTTGTTTAATTTCGAAACTTCATTTTCTAAATTTGAAATTGTTTTCTTTGATGATGAAACTAATTTTGCAAGTTTAATTGATTCTTTATGCAAATCAGCAAATGCATCTTGCAATTCATCAAAAGAAATAGATAAGTTGTTTGAAGATGTTACCTCTTCATCACTTTCGTAACTTTTGGCCATAAGGCAAAGATTTATCTCTTCATTTTCAGAATCTTCAGAGGATTCCAAATCATTTTCATCCCATGTGATGTATGCTTTCTTTAGTTTCTTCTCACTATGATTTTTCTTTTCAGATTTTTCCATCTTTTTCTTGAAGATGGGACAATCAACCCTCAGATGTCCAGGTTGATTGCATTCAAAGCATTTTAGAGTAGAGGATGAATTTTTTGTCCTTCTCTTTGATTTAAAATTTGGTCGCCTCTGATTTCCTCTTACTTTAAGAAACTTGTTGAATCTTTTTACAAAGAGACTTAGATCATCATCATCATCTGGATCATTATCCTGATCACTTTCTTCTTGAATTGAGGATGATGCTTTAAGAGCAATTCCTTTCTTTTTCTTGTCATTTTCTTCATTTTGGTGCAATCTCAATAGTTCCATCTCGTGTTCCTGCAACTTACCAAATAAAGTGGCAAGAGACATGTTAGACAAATCTCTTGATTCAGAAATAGCCGTTACTTTGGGTTGCCATTCTCTACTTAAACATCTTAGCACCTTGTTTATAAGATCTTCATTTTGAAATTCTTTGCCTAAGGCTGCTAGATGATTTACTATATGTGTAAATCTCTTTTGCATACTCTGAATATTTTCATTTGCATTCATTCTAAATAATTCATACTCATGAGTTAGTGCATTTATCCTAGATCTTTTAACATCTGTAGTTCCTTCATGTGTTAATCGAAGAGTGTCCCACATTTCCTTAGCACTCTTACAATTTGAAACCCTGAAATATTCATCCATTCCTAGGGCAGATGTTATTATGTTTTTGGCTTTTAAGTTGTATTGTACTCGTTTTCTATCCTCTTCAGACCATCTATCTCTAGGTTTTTCTATGGTTATGCTTTCACTTGATGAACTACCATCTATTGAAACTCTTTCTACTGTGGTGGGTATATAAGGCCCTATTTCTATGGCTTCCCAGATATTTAGATCTATTGCCTCGATAAAAATTTGCATTCGGGTTTTCCAATAGTGGTAACCCTCTCCATTAAAGATTGGAGGTCTATTGATAGAATTCCCTTCCGGAAATAAGGAATTTGCTGAGGCCATCTTTTTCTTGAAGCTTCTAAACTTTATACAAGAATGAAGCTCTGATACCACTTGTTAGACAAGTGGCCTCAGATATCTTAAGAAGGGGGGGTTGAATTAAGATATTCGAAACTGTTTCCCCTAATTAAAAATCTATTTCACTTTTTACTCAAGTTATGAATTCCCTTAATGACAATCTTCTTAAATATTAATTCAAATGAAACAATTTGAATATGAATATAAAGCAATAATAAATAAAGGAGATTAAGGGAAGAGAAAATGCAAACTCAGTTTTATACTGGTTCGGCCACACCCTTGTGCCTACGTCCAGTCCCCAAGCAACCCGCTTGAGAGTTCCACTATCTTGTAAATTCCTTTTACAAGTTCTAAACACACAAGGACAATCCTTCCTTTGTGTTTAGAGATCCTTTACAACAAGAGACTCACAGTCTCTTAATCCCTTAGAGAATGAGAAGAAGAAGAAGAGCAAATCTCTCTAGAAAGAGATGGATTTTACAGATTGAGCACTCAAATAATTCCTTAATGAATTGCAATTGAATTGGCCAAGGAATTCTTAAGAGGATAAAATGAATTTTCTCTTTGAGAGGATAAACACTTTGTTGTTCTGAAAATCTCTAAGCAATTTCGTGTTTAAGTCACATATATATAGACCATTGGTGGTCATGAATAAAGCCTTTGAAAAGTTGTGACTCTTGAAATTATTTTTCTGAAAATCCTGTCTGGTAATCGATTACAGTAATTGTGTAATCGATTACAGCTTTTAAAATTTGAATTAAAACGTTTACTAACTGCTGGTAATCGATTACCAAAATTGTGTAATCGATTACACAGTCTAAAATTTCGAATTCAAATTTGTGTAGCTGTTATAAAATGTATTTGGCCACTGGTAATCGATTACATCCTCTGGTAATAGATTACCAGAGAGTAAAACCTTTGAGAAACACTTTTTAATTTAAATCACTTGGCCAAACCTTTGCTAATTCAATTAGGAATTCCCTTCCTAATATTCTAGTGATCATCTTGATGTTGTGACTTGTAATCTTGAAGTATTGTCTTGAATTTTAATCTTGAAAAGCCCATTTGCATCAATTGCAACACATCATCATGATCATCATCAAAACATCAAAGCCAATTGCATCTACAATCTCCCCCTTTTTGATGATGACAATACAATACCTGAAATCAAGATTCAAGCAAGCAACAAACAATTGCATATAGATAAAATGTGCATGCGTTTACTCCCCCTATAAAATGTAGTTCATCTGATTTGTCAACAGAATCAGCACTACAATACTCTTTCTCCTCACCAGGAATCAAAGACAAGACATAGTCATTTATTTTATCAACAACATCTTTTGTAGAGGCAAGGACAACTCTTTTTTGCAAGAAATCTCCATTGTTGTAATTGTGTAATAAGTCTGGATATGTTGCTTCAACAATTGCCTGGATAGGATCTTGAAAGTCCTTGATAAGAAACTCATCTGGGATGGTGATTTCACCATAACCATCATTTGGTTCTGCAAGTTTACCATCACCTATGTCTAGCAGCCACTCAGAAAATTGTTTTAGTTCATCCAAGTTGGAATGGTCAGTAGGATTTGATTGCAATCGCATATTTTTTGTCAGCTTTAGAATTTGACAATGGTTCCAAATGTAAGATGAATTTAGAGTTGCATAGAAATGTCAGAACGATTACCTCTTGGCACAACAGGTAGTATTTGACGGAAATCACCACCGAAAACAATGACCTTTCCTCCAAAAGGATTGCCGTTGTGCATGATGTCCTGTAAACTTTTGTCAAGGGCCTCAACACTGTATCTGTGACACATTGGAGCTTCATCCCATATGATGAGTTTTGTGATATGCAACAATTCAGCAAAATCACTCCCTTGATGGATATTGCATGTAGAATTTTGTGTTGCAGGGACAGGAATAGCAAACTTAGAATGTGTTGTTCTACTGCCAGGCAATAGTATTGAGGCAATCCCCCTTGAAGCCACTGTTAAAACAATGTTGTCAGTAGAGCGTATAGCATATGATAAAGTTTTCCACACAAATGTCTTGCATGTGCCACCATATCCATACAGAAAATAAACTCCACCTGATTGAGTTGCAACCACATGCATAATCTTATTAAAAATAGAAGTCTGCTCATCTACATTTAGTAATGTATGAATGATGTATTATTAGTGTGGATTGTTGGTCATTCATATTGTGTTAGTAAAAAGTGAAATATTTTGTAAATACCTGTTAGCGACTGGTAGCATTTATCAAATTCGGCGGCCAATATGTCCCTGTCGTAAGCCAGTTCATTGTAGATGAGATTATTTTGGTGCGGGTTGACAACATATCCTAGTGGGTATGACATTGAAGGAAAATCTCGTAGGCTTTTCCTGTTGGCTTGCAGGAGGTTTTCAATTTCCGTCAAACAAAGATGCATTTTTTCTTTGTCTGTTAGTTGGATGCCTATGAATAGTAAAAAATGACATTGTCAGTAAGTGAGTTTTTTGCTATGATTGATACGTATTTATTTAGGATTGATGAAATTACCTTGTCTCCTATGATTAAATACAATATCATCTGCCATCCATTGCCAAGTTTGTTTCCACACATATTCTGGCCTATCCATGGTATTCATAAATAGAAACTTCACAAATAACTTCCTAAGATAGTGTGGAGTTCCCCAACTGTTTGCTTCTTGTAAGGCACCAACAAATTCTTGATCACTTCCTAGAAAACCTTTTGCAAAGCATGCTTCTCTGAATGTATGATAGACAACATTTTCTACTGTTCTAATATCTTTGTAACATTGTGATCCTTTAGCAGAGGAAAGCATCATCCTCATGTAGAACAACTCTCCACTGGAAAGGGGCACCCAAATGAGCCTGCCAATAGTATTTCCTTGTTTCCTTGGTTTCCAACATCTTTTTCGGGCATCATAAACAAATTTGGACACATATTCAGCATAAGTAAGATCTCGTCCATGATGGTATATTTTATTAGAATCCATCCATGTTGTGGACATTGATTCTTTGATTGTACTCTTAGCCAGTACTGTGCCAATTTCATGATTATCTTTCCAGTAAACAGGCTGTTGATTTTCTAGGTGGAAATAAAGGCGTTCAACTACTGGTGCACGTCCATGCATTGGGAATGCGAAAATCTTCCAACATGTTTCAGGAGCCGACACATACCTGGAGAATGAAAAATAAAATATGAACACATAATTTGTAGTAATTATTAATTAATGAAATAACAAAGGGTTTTTTTGTCTATAGAAGAATTGCATTTAATGAGAAGATGATGGACACATACCGACAACCAAGATAGTGTTTAATTTCATCATGAACCTGATTGTGTGTGCCATCTTGGTTTTGGTCATTGACAATATCTGTTGTAATCCGATCAGATCCTTTGTTGATGTACTTAAACATGTATTTTATTGAGGTACTTTGATTGCACGATTCCATATTTAGGTGTGTTCTATATTTGAGTAGCAAATGTGGACTATATGGGACAACAAATCAATTATCGAGTTGAACACCCTGCTTTTTCACAGTTCGTCTGGTGTCTCTTCTTCTATAAACAGGAAAACCATCTTGGTCAACAATTGTGGTTGGCTGAAACTTTTTTGGGAAAAACCTGATACACTTGCCATTGGCCATACATGGTGCCCTTCTATTGGCTAGTCCACATGGTCCATGCATCATATGGTTGGAGACAATTTGATACAATTCTGGATGTGTGTCCTTGTTAGGTATCTCAGCAGAAATTATGTTGTCAATGTCTTCTGGATTTGGATACTTATTTGAAGGATGCAAAAAGATTAAGATATGAGCATGAAGCAATCCTCTTTTTTGCCACTCAATGGTGTAAAGAACTGTATTACAAATAAAATATCAGTATCATGATTAATAATGTATAATTCTAAGTATAATTGTAAAATTGGAATGTAGGAAAAAGACCAAACACATGTCCACTTTTAAGATCATGCATCAACTGCTTTAGTTTCATTTTGAATACCCGTGACACAACATCAGGGCAATCATGAGCTGTAAGATTTGACTTTGCAACTTGTCGTTGTATTTCTGGCCATGTTGGATTACACGTTAATGTCAAGAATAGGTCAGGAAATCCAACATGGGCACAAATTGTCATCCCATCAAAATACAATTGTTCCATATATCTCTGACTACTAACGAACGAACTTGGTAGTATAATTCTCTTACCTTTTTCATTGCCTTGGGTTAGGGGCTGATTATTACAGTCATTTAAATTGATGTACTTGTCAACTCGGAGTTCTTGTTGATGTTGTCTAACATAGTTTAGTTTTTGAGACTCAATCATACAATACCCATCAACAACCCATTGGTGAAACAATCTTCTTCAATGAAGTATTGTTTGTGCTTCATTATCCCTTGATTGCATCATGTAACAAAAATACTCACGCATGGTAACTTTGTTCCTCTTTGCAGCATGGCCATGCGGATGATCCTTATGAAGAATGTTTGGTCTGTAGTCATCTTCACCGTGTGGTTACAAAAGAGGATATTGCAAAGGTAAATATGCAGCATGAAGTTCATTTATTCTTTGCAGCATGCCTGTTTGCTTCTCGATGATGATATCTCTGTTATTCATTGTATGCTCATCACCAACAATTAAAGCAACCACTTCAGAAGCATTTGACAAATTATATAATCTGCCATCTGATTGCCTGTCACTAATGAGCTTTAGTTTCAGGTCACACACTGCAGAAGAGTCTAGTTTATCCCTTGCCATTTTGAATTTTTGTGCATATGGATTGTGGGTATCTAGCATATTCTTGATACCAATTATAATGTCTTCATCAACATTATTTTTTATACTGGACATAGACAATTGTTAATGGTAACCATTCTTAAAAAAATATTTAAATTTAAATTTAAATAACTATAAAGGTGACATTAGATTAGTCGAATGTTTTGACTTACGGGTATTGTGAAAGGCTATTGTTGACTTCATTTTCCGTGTCATAAATATATAGTTGTGCAAACTTTGGTGAGTTATCAGACATAGGTAGGAGGCTTTCAATAAGGTGATGTGATTGACCATGTATGCGCAATGTAGGAGGACCTCTTCCAGTATTATAGGATGTGTCTACTTTGACACCAGGAGATGTGAATGCAAACATTAGGTTGTATAAACGTATGTTTTGCTAGAATTTCTTTGCTTGTGAGTCTCTGCTGTCAAAGAGTAGTTGCCGCAAGGGTTGCGAAGCATCATGTAGTATTGGCCGTTGTATTTTTCCATCACCACAACATAATGAAAACTTTGGGTTTTTTGTATGTTTATCTTTGTTAATCCTCTCATCATACCACATATTCGCTTTACATTGCTTGCATTGCCAAATTGGATCTCCAATATCCTTGTAACTTGCACCAACATGTAAATGCAAAAATTTAGACTGTGTACATTGTCAAAGGTAATGAAGGACAATACAACATAATTTGGACAGTGAATGTAAAAACCGGTATTTTCATTGTCATATGGTGCGTCTAGATTGCCATCGTAATCGGTATCAGCAAAATCCTCAGTTATGTCGTCAAGTGAATAATCTATATAGCACATACATAGTCAGCAATTAAATACAAATAGTTGGAAATTTAAAAATGTTGTAATTAACATAACAACGTATTACCTGTAACAATGTCTCCCTGTGTTATATCGAGTTTGTCATCAGTGTCATCCGAGATGTGCTCTATTAGTTTGGAATTGAATATTGTGTATCTTCCTGAATTTATATGTTGAGAAGTCATCCCAATCTAAGTAGGTCAAAAACCTGTAGTTGTATGTGGTGCAGTACATGGTGATGAATTAAGAGTTGACATAGTTATATTCTCTTTCCCAAACTTGGACAACAAATTCCTCTGTATCGAAGAAGCATTGATGGTACGTGAATTGACAAAAAAATTTGGTCGAGTTTCAAATTGCCATGTAAAATATTGTTCTTTCTGATTCGCAGACCAAGTGCTTTCTGATAATGGTGTAGAGTGTGTATGTGGTAAGGCACTATCTACAAAAAGGTGTGTTTCACATGGTGAGGTACGTCTACGCTTTTCTGCACCAATAATTGTGATACATGCATAAATATTTATAAAATAAGTACAAATTAAAAGAATATTTGAATGTATTGTTACCACTATGTAAATCTGGATTTGGAGTGGCAAAGCTTTGTCTTCTTTCTTGCAAAATGTGTTTTCTATGTTTCCTCTGTTGAGAAAAATTTTCCATTTAACCTTTTCGTAATGAATAAGTTCTACAATATTGTGTCAGAGCTTCATAATGAAAATGTCAGATCAACATGCTCAAATACCATCATCTCATATACATCCCATACATGTACATTAAAGAGTGGACGATAATTAATGTAAAGTATAATTTATTGCATTAACATAAAAAGCTTACTTGAGAGTTAGCAATAGAAGTTAGTGATGTGGTGTTGTTGTTTAGCAGCTTCACTTTTGGTTCATTATTTATGAATATATGTGTTTTAGATGGTGGTGAATGTGAGTGAATGTTGTTGAAGATGAGAGACTAAGATTATGAATTATTCTCCGTTATTACTCTGCACTGAAGTTGTTAAACAAAAAAGAAGAAGTGGTTTCAGTACATTGGCTGTAATTCTTGGAGTTTTCTTTTCCTCCAAGCCTTTGATCAAACATTGTGTGGCCCTCACGCTTGTGTCAATCAGGCCCACAGTACACAACAATACTTGTTATTAATTGTTCCATTAAATGTGGTTGTAGCCTTTATGGATATGCATGACAATGGTACAATTAATCCTGGAAATTTGTACTTTTGATTTGACAAATGGGAAAAGTTGCTTTATTGTGATATATTTTTTAATATTTAATATTTAATATATTAATATACATCGATATTTGTTAATATCCACAATAGATTTTTTTTATTAAAATATTTTATAATTATCCACAGTAGTTAATGTCGTATATATTAGTCATTGTATTTGATGTAGGTTGGTAAAATTAAAAATTTGTTGGTGTTCAAACAGAATGATTAATAAGACTAAAAACTAAATTCATCGTACGCATTACATTGTTTCAGTCTAGTTGGATGGTATTAAGCAATGAGGAATAAATATCATATTAATTAATTAACATCAAATACCTTATTCAAACATGTAAAGGCATAAATATAGCAACTAAGTAAATTCATAATCAATAACATCCAAATCTTAAGCGAGATATTGTTCATAAAACTTACATTACAAATAAAAAATTGTCTGGTTCCCCTAGGGAATATTAAAATGGTTAAAAATATGACATGATTACTAAATAAAATATCAAACAAAGTTACAAATATTTTAAACCAAAATATTAAAGGCTAGTGGATTCTGAAGATAAATAATCAAGGGGAGTCGTCCTCGTCCCACACCGTCTACTTTCTGGCAATGACCTCCCAAAGAAGTTGATTCGGCCTGAAATAAAAGACAACTTCGTCACCGGCCATCAAATCATTTTCTGTTAAGAATTGGAACCATGGCTCAGCAAGACATTGAAGCCCATTATGGATACTCAACTTCCAAAAGTGACGACGCTCACGAACACCAAGGACAGTAATATACTCGTCTCCTGCATTAACATAACTCACAGCATCGAGTGACAGTACCTACATTGGAACGAAGCTAGTGAGTAAATATTTAAAATGTATGATATTAGAAAACAAAAACAAACTTCATATGACCAAAGTGTTACCAATGGATAAAGTCTAACAATCATGCGATTGTCGACATCCATAGTAAACACATATTCTCTGGCAGAATATGGAGGCCTGCCACATGTCTGTGCATGGAGTGGTGGTGAGAAGTGGATATCAAACTTCCAATTCTTGTCCGGCACAGCAAATGTGATCATCACACCTTCATATATTCTCATATCCCTCCTGAAGTGTTTGAGACCATCAGCAATGTAGACTCGATTATTAAATTTTCTAACTCTTATATGGTGCTTGTTTCCATTGTAGTCCAACACCACATAATTTGGGTAATCTAGAGCCCATTGTTTATGATAAAGTGAGGGTACCTCAATGATATTCTGGAAGACCTAAACGTGTTACTGATTTATATGGGATCATGTAAATATTACAACATATATTATTTTTTTTGTGGGATTAAGAAAAATGGATAAATATCATAGAGGATGACAAATACTTATCCTGTCAACATGAAATACGGCCTTAAATTGGTATGTCATACCGGATGCGAATAACATAGGTGGGTCCTGAATGGCATAACCAAAATGCAAGCAAATAATGAAACATAACAACAGGTATACGAAGGTACTGATGAAAATGATCAATAAATATCGTTAATGTTTCGAATACAAACCTTAATATTCAATGATCCGACAAAAAAATGTAGTGAATCATACACACGCGGGATTATAAGGCAACACAAACAAAAATAATGGTTCATTACAACAAACCAAAAATCAAAATAGAAAAATACGCTATACGAAGGCACTACAAAATATATGTACTTGGGTTTGTGTTTGGAAGACATTTTTAAAAAACATGTAACAAAAGATGAACCAAAATGCAAGCAAATTATAATGAATATACAAACCAAAAAAAAATAAGGGAAATCATGGAAGATATGATGAAAATCGTCAACACCGTCCAAGTTAGGCACACACACATGAATTGAATAACCAATTTATAAGGAACATAAACATATAAGAAGTATGACACAAGTAATAGGAAAAGACATAAATCTTACAGTCATATTTTCCAAATCTGGGGACTGAACATGATGAATATCGTAGTCAATAGTGTTACAAACATGAACATCATGTAGTCTATAAACAACATATAAATATAAGATACATATAATATATAATAACCATACAAAAAGGAGGGAAAAGTAAAATACACTAACAACATTGCAAGGATGAGTGATGAAACAAAGTTGAACATATACAAATGAGAAGGAAAAGACGAACGATGGAAAAACATATACAAAGTAAAGACGAAGGATGGAAAAGTTAAAGAACTTACGACATTGGAGGTGGTTGATGATTGTGTACTCATACTGTTAAGGGTTGTATGATGTTCTTTGAGAAATGACATAAGAAATGTGGATAATTGTTGGTGGTGGTTTGATATATTGAACTTTTTGTAATTATTATTGAATGAAAATGAACGGGGTTTAGTAAATACATAATGCACTTGTCGTAGCAGTTATTGCTGATTGGAAACCAGTTTTTAAGTGACGTCTCTTCAAATATACTATTTAATGGCACCACTATCAACACTTAATTAACAGTTAATAATAATAAAGGTTTTCTTAATTATATAAACTAAATTAAAATATTTAATATTGCTTATGTGTATTAGTTGGGAGGCTTTTACACTTCCCGCAATGATAATGATTACCTTTCTCACCTCCCAATAATGATTAGACTACTACAATTTTCGACACATATATTGTGCATTGGGAATTTGCACCTGTTCACATTTGTACTCTATATTTGCTCAATTAATTATATAAATCTCCTATAATAATTACTATGTACTGGTCTATATCTAAATTGTACCCATAAGCCTTATTATAGCTATAAGCCCATGATCATTTTTATGGCCATAATATTATATATTATATATTATAAAGTATAAAGTATAGGCATCCAGCATACCTGTATATGTAATAATTCCAAGAAGATCCTTTGGCCGGATTTTGTAAATGAGTATATGTTACCTTGATAACTACGTCAGCATTGATATGTGAAGCTTTACATTCTACGTTTGTACTTGTCATCTTGCAAGTAAATAAAACTATCACATTCCATATTCCATATTAAAATGATAATACTCAATTTTTGGTTACGAAAATAAAAGACATAAAATGTTCTGAACCAATTGAGTAAACGAATTCGAATCTTAGGAAAATTTTAATTTAATTTTAATACAATGCTTAAAAGAATTCAAACACCTGCATGTAAATAAAAGTATGACATTCCATATTAAAATTATATAGTAAAATGATAAAAATCAAGTTTTGTTTACGAAAATGAAAGACATAAAATGTACTGAACAAATTGATTACACAAATTTGAATTTGACAACAATTTTAATTTCATTTTAATACAATGCATAAAACAATTCAAACACAACACAAAACGTTGAATGATTTCAGTGTTTTCAAGAACAATTAAAAGACATTAATGTTTGGTATTATATTGTTAATCTTATATTCGAATTTCATTATCAACAATTTTAAAGTTATTATTTTGTTATTATCATATTCTACATTATCTATTTTATAAATTAACTCAAGGTTGATGCTGGTATAAGTTGTAACATCCATACAATTCATTCTTCATACATCGGTAATTAAACTTGTTCCATATCACAAAATACATCATAATGATGACCTAATTGTTCAAACCAAAAGGTATGACATGTCAAACATAACATACATACATCACTTAAAAAGTTACAGTTTTTTAAATGAAAATAACAACTAATTACTCAGCTTTTATATGCTTGTTGGTCGATAGTTCATATGTTGCGAACTCGTCACTATCAAACTGACTACTTCCTTGTTGATCGGACATTCTTTTTGCAGGAGTTACAAAGACAGTATTTCCAGGATCATATTCAGCTGACTGTGATGATGAAGGCTGTGTAACAATACATATATTATTAGTAAATAACAATTATTAGTAAATAGCAATACAATAATAATTAAAGTGATTCCCGGTAAAAAAAAAATAATGTAAACAAATAAATAAAATGTCTACTGAAGGATGGTAATCTTGTTGTGATGAAGATGCAACACCAACAGTCAGTGACTTGTTGCTTATACATTGTTCATCCTACAAGTATGAATAGATTGATAAGAAAAATTATTTTTTTAAAACTACAAATTACACTGACATGGTCAAATTATTATTACCTGTAGACCTAGCGTGGATATCACTGATTGTATATGATGTTTCTGTTCACTAAAATCCAACACAGATGATTGGTGCATTTGTATACGGTGTTTGAATCTGACAACCCAAGTTTTACCCAACAATTGATCAACACACGCAGGTAACACCTTGATCTCATCACCACTCTACAAATAAAAAACCATTTTAAATACACATTTGTGTTCATTAATCGTTTTGTGATATAAATAACTTACCGCAATCAACTCTTGACGACATTCATCTGCAGTTTTACCAAATATTTTGATACATACTGCATCCCAAAAATGGAAGTTAGCCTTCTCCCCATTCTGTTTCATCTTGACAACTAACTTATACCTAGACCAACAAAACATTGTTACAGAAAACAGTGAATGTGGATGACTTAAACAACAGAAATTCGAATTTAATTCAATTTGTATTTGGTGAAAAATAGATGTTACCTTGGAATAGTGTGAGTAACATGGTTCTGGCACGAACGACAGACTGCACCTATTTTTAATGGATTAAAAGTGGTAGTACAGTATGGACAACTGTCATAACTCCATGGTGTATCAATCATCACTTCATCGACAGTGCCAACAGCCAAACAGTAACAATCCTAAATAAGTTTAATTCATCTTGAAAAATTATAAGAAATTAGAAATATCATAACAAAGTCCTCGGCTAACTATAGACTAAGTTCATAACAAATTTGAAATATCATAACAGATTAAGTTCATAAAATGAATATAATAATTTTAAAACAATGACTTTAATAATAAATAACAATATTTGAAAATGATAATGACTCTCATCATTTTAAATTAACAATAGTTAATAGACTTACCTGTCGCAGAGTCTTTATTTCACCAAAGCTCACTATTTGAGCATTATGCAAAAACTTATCTTGGCAATACTGGGTAGACTGCGACTGAGAAACACCACCCTCATCATCTAGACCGCCAATATAAATGCACACGTAAACTGCATGAATGAAGAATATAAATGTATACCTGTACCAAACTGCTTAATAACCCAGCAAAGAAATTCAAATCATTCATTGTACCTATCATGAAACTGTTGGATTTCTACGATGTCACCATTCACATACAACTTCGAACCATGCTTTATATTTTGTACACTGAGGGGATACTTGTCTGCAAAAAATATAACGCGTATAATGCATTCATAAATTGAAGTAAACAATGAAACATTTAATAGATGGAAAATGACTTAATAAGGACCCTTGGGTTCTTTGATCTTAGCAAGGGTTAGCATAACAACCAATGGCTTTTGCACAAAATGGTTTTTCTCAATAGCATCATCCAGCTGAAGAGCATATTCCTCCCACACAGTCATGATGATCTCAGCATGACTATAACATAGCAAAACATATACATACATGTTGTGTCTCAACTGGGGTAGAATGACAAAATTAAATTTGATTACAGATCACAGAATACTGCAGAGCTGGATTAAAATTAAAAAAACCTGTTGTCTCTCAACTTGATAGTCACTCTGTATGCAGGATTAACTGTTTTGCGCTCAATCACTTCAGCAATAGCACCAACAACATCTATTTACATTGCAGACACAGTAATGCCAATTATGTTGAATATATTCATACCAACTAATGATGCGTACAATGAAGCGTACCAAAAAGATAAATTGCATACCAACTAAAGTATCAGGTTTTGCAACGCCTGAAATTATATCAGCAAATGAAGTAATGGCATGAACATTAGGAGGAATCTCAGGTCTTTCTACCTCTTTCACAGACGTTGTCTTCACAAAATAAACCAAATATTTAATTGTAGTCACTTTGTAGTCAGAATGAGTATCAACAACCTTCACGTTCTGAATAACATATGCACCACCACAACGCAACTTGGGCTCAAATTCAGGGAACAATTCTTGCCATAGAGTTGCCCCAATCTTTGTACCCTGCAACAAATAGAAATGAGACTTGTCAGTTAACTAAAGTAGAAAAACTTGTTAAACTGAAGAACATTTAAATTACCGTGGTCCATCAACACCATCTCAATGGATTGTCGACCATTATGCTTGTTAAGATGCCACATATCAGTTATTCGCATCACTATCTTCCAAGTACCTTTCTTTGTATGCAGTTCACATAGGAGGTTTTCTTTGCGAGACATGACTACAAATAAATTTATGTCAAACACATTATACATACTTCTTAAGCAAATATAAGACAATTGAAGAACAAACCTGTAGGTATAGTCTTCGGCTTCTTGGTTATTCTCCGCCAATAGACAACCAAATTAAAGAGGATTGAACAAATAAATGAGGGTTGACAAAATAAATGACAACAACAAAAAAAAAAGGTACTAAAACATGCACATGCAACATCAACAAAGGTCCAACCTTTCGTCTTGTTGGCCTGCGAAAACTCATACAAAAACACATACACTGATAAAGAAGTGAAAAAACCAAACATACCAAACCAAGCCAAACAAAAATGAAGACCAAAAGACAACAAATCTGGGTTTAGGAAACGATAACATAATGATAAAATGCCCAAAGGTCTAAGCTTTTGTTTTGTTGTCCTGCAAAAACTCAAGAATAAAACAAAAACGTATTCACTGATAGACATGCATCATCAAAAATGGTTCACAGACAAAAATAACCCACGAAAAATCGAAAACTCATATACCTTAACAAAAATGCATACACCGATATACATCGGAAAACAAAATTAACCCATGGAAAATGGAAAATGGAAAAGCTTATAAAGGATGCACATGCAACGGCAAAAATGGGTCACAGACAAAATTAACCCACCAAAAATCAAAAAGCAAGGTATAGGAAAAGATAAACTAATGATAAAATCAACAAAGGTCCAAGCTTTTGTCTTGTTGGCTTGCGAAAACTCATATAAAATAACAAAAACAAATACACCGATATACCCCGATATTCAAAAGTCATCATACATGCCAAACCAAGCTGAAAACGAAAAACAAAAATGACGAAGAAAACCTTATAAAGGATGCACATGCATCATCAAAAATGGTTCACAGACAAAAATAACCGACCAAAAATCGAAAAGCTTGGTATAGGAAAAGATAAACTAATGATAAAATCAACAAAGGTCCAAGCTTTTGTCTTGTTGGCCTGCAAAAACTCATATAGCACAACAAAAACACATACACCGATATACACCGATATTCAAACCTCATCATACATGCCAAACCAAGCTGAAAACGATAAACAAAAATGAGGAAGAAAGAGCACCTATGGTGAGTCCAACAAAAAATGCAAAGCTTGGAGAGCAAATCGAAACGGGAGAAAATTCAAAACCCACAATCCAAAAGGCACAATGGAAATGGAAAATGGAAAACTGGAAAGGCGCGTAGCAATGGAAAACATGAAACATTGAAAAGCATAAAAAATTAGAAAACGCATTGGTAATTGAACAGGCAACGCAGAAAACGACGAAAACAATTAATGCACAGTGAAAGACCTTTTTAGGCGGGAAGTTGGATCGATGGCATGGTGACACGTTAGCCCTGGCAATGCCACGTCAGCATTGTCAGGGCCTTGTTTGTATCATGATAGATGATTATCACTTGTAACAGGGTACTCGAGTATTCGGTCAGTTGAATACCTGAGACCTCGCTTTCATACAATGACGCTTATACCTTGGTTGTTTTTAGGAAGGTATTCAGCTATTCAATAGGTCAAATACCCAAAGCTTTAAAAATTGTTTGTTTTAAAGTTATAGTGTCGCTCTTATTTAAGGAGAGTATTCAGCTATTCGATCAGCTGAATATCCTTCTAGTGTAATAACTAATGTTACAAAAACCAAGAATCATAACTTCGAATCTTTGCCAATGGAGGTGTCAATATTCAATAGCTTATCATGTCTCAAGAAAATATTATTTTCTTGAAGAAAAAAGAATTAATTATCAATTTATTTTTCAAATTATTTTAAAATATTCAATTTGATCTCCAAATTTTTAAAAAATTTAATTTGATTATCAAAAGATTTTTAAAAATATATCAATTTAATCATTTCTGTCTAATTAGACTGATGTTGTTAAGATTACAAATTTTTAAAAAAAAACTATTATGAATAAATAGTATTTTTAACTGTTAGTATATTTATTATATTTAAAAAATAAATAAAACAATTCCTAACGAAAGCACTTCCTACTCGTCCCGCTGCAACACGCCCTTCCCTCCCCTTCCCAAAATTGAATCACTTCTTCATCTTACACTACATGATACCTCATTCAAATCAATATCCTCTTTATTTATCCATGATTTTTTTTCTTAGATTGAGCGTTGCGAAATGGAGAAGAAGAATTATTAGTTATGGTGAGGTGGTTGTGGAGAAGAGTCGTGGCGGTGCACATGGACCCTTTATCTCTCTCCCCCTTGGTCTCCCCAATGAACTTGCCCTCTGCCTACTAGTTGAGCCAAATCATTGACCCTGTTGGTAAATATTTGTTTTATGATTTGAAAATTATAAAAATATGTTAATCATATTAATTTTATATTTATAAAATAAATTATTTGTTTTAGAATTTGTTACGTAAAATTAGTTTTTTTTAAGATTTTGTTTTAGTGGATTGATGTAGTTTATTATGTATTTGTTACGTTTGTTTTTATCTGTATGTTGGGTAACGGTCAGATAGTTTTACTTTGGAATTTTTGTTGTTGCATAAGGGGGTGTATGTCTATATATATCTTTTTCTCCCTCTCTAGAAAAGAAATATAAGTAGGATAAACAATTTGCTTTCTTTCTCCCTAAATTTTATTTTTTCCTTTCTTATGAAAAATTATGTTTGAGAGCAAATGTTCAGAAGGTTTAGAGATCATTTTGTTGTACACGATCGGAACTCGTTTCGGGAATTCTTTCGTTGCACACGATCGAAACCAACCGGTTGTCATATCTTGGGAGAGGAGCGCAATCAGATTTTCCTACCAGTGCAATGAGGGTGTTTTCTCTCTAAAAATAGCATTTGTGCGCTTCAACCTAGACTAATTAAAAAATTATCCCTTAAATTATTTTCCTTTGCATGTTTTCTCTCTAAAAATACTGTTGTTTTGTTATTTTATTTTATTTTATTTCTTGCATAGTCTTTTCTACAAATAGCATTCTATTTTACCAAAATATCTGTCATAGATATGATTGAGTCCCTTTCTAGTAAGCCTGAAAAATTAATGGATGAAAATGCAATGTATTATGCTCCATTAAAAATATTTTTATTATATTATTTCATTTCTTTAAATTTTAAATTAGTGGGTGATTGTTGAAAAATATTTTCTTATAATTTGAAATTTAAAATTAAAATATATTTTCTTTATCGGTTATGTTTTTTAAAGATAAAATGCTTTTAGGATGAGTTTCTTTGAAAAACTAAAAGCATCGCACTACTTTCATTCCTATATGTTAGGAAGCTATCTTTTACTTGATCAATTTCCTTTGTGAACGTAACAAGTATTTGATGTTAGGAAGATTGTTCAATTTTTATTTTCTGTTTCTTAATATTATTGCTGCAAGTATTTTGTTGCTATGTGTTGGTGACTGGTTGCCTCTATATATGTAACTCCTTGTTAACAAAAATAAACATGTGAAAATACAACACACAAAGCAATAAAATGAACACTTGGATGAAACTTTATATTTTGCATGTCGTATTCTTAATAGAGTACCTTATAAATTTTTTTGAAAAAAATCCCTTATGAGCTATGGAGAAAAAGATAACCAAATCTGAAATATCTTAAAGTGTGGGGATGTCTAACAAATGTTAACATCCCTATTAATAAGAAAAGGAAAATTAGACCAAAAATTGTTGATTATGTTTTGGTTGGATATTCTTTGCATAATACTACTTATGGATTCTTGGTTGTTAATTCAGAAGTATCCAAAATTTCTAATGGTACTATTATGGAATCTAGAGATGTCACTTTCTTTGAAAATGTTTTTCCTTTGAAAAATAAATTGTCTAAATTTGTTTGTGATACTTCTTGTTCTAATTTATCATCTTGTAGTAATGCTAATAAGGACATTATTTTTGAACCTAGGAGAAGTAAAAGATCTAAAAAGGTTAATGATTTTGGTTTTGAATTTTGTTCTTTTCTACTTGAAGATGATCCTAAAACTTATGAAGAGGCCATGAGGTCAATTGATGCATCTTTTTGGAAAGAAGCTATTAATGATGAAATGAGTTCTCTTAAAACTAATAAAAATTGGATTTCTGATGAAACAAAATCGACAAGTGGTTATGTCTTTACTTTAGTTGGTGGTGTAGTATTATGAAAATATGCTAAACAAACTATTATTTCACGTTCTACCATGAAAGCAGAAGAAATTATTGTTTTATATATTGCTACTAGTGAGACTGAGTTTCTTAAAAGTTTGTTATATGATTTGCCATTGTTGAATAAGCCTATACCTCCAATTCCAATGCATTGTGATAGTTAAGTTGCTATATCTAAAGTTACTAGCAAAAATTTTAATGAAAAAAGAAGACACTTAAGAGTGAGACATAAGTCTATCAGAAATTTGATTTCTCATGGTGTCATTTCTCTTGACTTTGTCAGGTCAGAAAATAATATTGCGGATTCCCTTACACAAGGGTTGATGCGCCAACAAGTACTTGAGTCGTTGAGGGGATGTGACTAGAGCCTATTATTTAGTTACAACAATGGATACTCATCTCCATGTGATTGGTGATCCCATGAATGAAGTTTAACGGGTAACAACGAAATTGCTTGTTGACTAAAGTACACCAAAATAAAATTTTGCGAAGTTGTTCCGTTTCTCATTCCTATGACGAGATGTATTATAAATTGTGACAATATTAAGGCTGAGGTATTTATATATGTGTATTTTTGGTATAAAAAAATACCTCTTAATGAATCCGACGACAATTATTATAGGGGTAGGGGTCACAAACCACTCTTTGAGGATTCACCTAGTGAGTGTGGTGGTGGGACTGCCATTGAGATATGGGCTAATTTCTAAGTGACACTCACGAAATAAGATACATGTGCAAGGTCATGTAACGCGCTACCACTAATTAGAACCTAAATGAACGTCAATATTGTAGGGATTGTATACTAAAGTCGGATTAAAAAAGGTATAGTTCAAGACAATTAAGTCATTATATTTTTTTTGGGTGGAAGTTCATAAACACTAGGTATAAGACTTAAACTTAGAAGGTTGCTTATACCAAAATACAATATCACATGCTCTTTCTTTTACGTTTCTATACAAATTATTTTTAAAAAAATATTTTAAAATTTTAAATTATTTGGGGGAATGCTAATAAATATTTGTTTTATAATTTAAAATTTATAAAAATATGTTATTCATATTAATTCTGTTTTTATAAAATAAACTATTTGTTTTAAGATCTGTTAGATTTTTGTTGTTGCATAAGAAAGTCTATGCCTATATATATATCCTTTTCTTCCTCTCGGGAAAAGACACGCAAGCATACTAAACAATTTGATTTCTTTCTCTCTAAATTTTGTCTTTTCCTTTCTTATGAAAAAATTATTTTTGAGAGCAAGAACATGGTGTTCAGAAGGTTCACGGATCCTTTCGCTGCACATGATCGAAATCAACTGATTGTCGTATTTTGGGAGAGAAACATAATCAGATTTTTCTACCAATACATTGAGGATGTTTCCTATCTAAGGATAATATTTGCGCACTTCAACCCATGCTGATTAAAATTTTCTTCCTTAAATTATTTTTCCCTTAAAAATTTCTGTCAAGTGAAGCTATTTTATTATTTAACTTAAACTTTACATTTTCATCTCATTTATTTATTTTATTTTAATTTTATAACATTTCCTTCTTTTTGCAAAGCATCAATGGTGGCTCGCTCTGTTTTGTTGGAAAGCCGCGTGGATGTGTCAGGCATCAGCCACCCTTCGGTTTTGACACCGAACAAGAGATACTACAAATCAGAAATGGAATCGTTTTATTTTTTTAAAATAATAATAAAATATAGTATGGATTAAAAATTGTCAGCCTTTGCAAACAAAACTAGCTGGAATTCATAATTCTAACGTGTCGGCGTCAGTTTAATTGAACAAAAATGATCAAATTAGTATATTTTTTTAAAAAAATTTAAGGATTAAATTAAAATTTTAAAAAATTTGAAGACTAAATTAAATATTTTAAAATAATTTAAAGATCAAATTAATAATTAAACAAAAAAATGTGAAGAAGAAAAAAGGAAAAATCTAAACTGAAATTGATAGTTCTAATTAATTGAACAAAGATGATCAAATTAGTATATTTTTAAAAAAAATTAAAAATTAAATTAAATTATTTAAAAACTTGAAGACTAAATTAAATACTTTAAAATGATTTAAAGATGAAATTAATAATTAACAAAAAAAAAACATGTGAAGAAGAAAAAATGAAAAATCTAAACCGGATCCACACATGTTGTTTAATGTGGTCGCAAGGGACAGAGTCACATAGGCAACCTCGTGTAACCCTCTCATTCTTACATTGCTTCATTTTCATGTGGTTAACATCCTTCTCCTGCTAAAAACCTGGGTTGTGCACCCTGTCTTATCCACATTCCTTGGAAAATCTCAAGTAATGCTGACGTGGCCTTATCCAAATATTTTTCAAACCATCTTCAACTCTTCATGCATAAAATAAAACCTATGCTATGTGTCATGTTAACATCCAAGACCAAGAACACAAAAACACTTAGTCCTTCTAAAATCTCACTTCTCACATCCAAAATCTCGTGCCAGCAAACATGGCATCCATGACGACTATGCTTCAGACCATGGTTCCCAAGAATGCACCGAATCTCCCTCCTCGTGTTGGTGTTTCCAACAACACTACTAAGATCTCATTTGCTGGCTCAGGTAGGGTACCGTGCACCCGGATTCAGAGGAACAGGAATAGATCTTCTTCCATTGTGGTTGCTGCAGTTGGAGATGTTTCATCTGATGGCACCACTTACCTTGTTGCTGGTGCCATTGCTGTGGCTCTCATTGGAACAGCCTTCCCCATCTTCTTCTCCCGCAAAGACACGTAAATTCCATCATCTTTTCTCTCCCAACAATTAACATTGTAATACTTGATGGCTTTAATATATAGTGTACACACTTTCATGCAATACTTTAATTTTCCTCAAGTAAAAATATAATTAAACAATTATTGATGTAATGAAAAAGATTGTATCAACCATATCTGAAAGAACATAATTAACTGTATCAATCACTTCTATAGGTGTGTTTAATCTCATTTTTGTTTGGGGTGTGTTAGGCAACCCATTTCTCATTGATGCTGCAATTAGTGTAGACTTAAGAATTTCTATTAAGAAACTATTTTGAGTTGACGTTTTTTTATCTTGGGAACTTGAAGTGTTCTCTTTTTTCAAAAAGCATTATTTTTCCCAGTGTTCTCTTTATGTAATTCTTGTTTAGGACGGTTTTAGAGTTCGAATTTGAATGTATACATAAAATATGTGTTTGTTGGTGAGGATGATTTGTTAATGATACTTATGAATATGAATGTGGCAGATGCCCTGAATGTGATGGAGCAGGGTTTGTGCGTAAGGCTGATGTGACATTGAGGGCCAATGCAGCACGAAAGGATCAAACCCAAATCGTTTGTGCTCGTTGCAATGGTTTGGGCAAACTAAACCAAATTGACAAATAGACAACATTATGCTTCCTACTTTTCCCCTTTCTTTCTTTTCTTATTATGTAATTATATAAGGATAATATATTATTAATATCCCCTCCTCGTGTTTCTTCCTATGAAATGAACATTATAATATGCCATGATAGGAGAGAAAGACACAAATTTAACTTCTTCAGAATACTACCATTTTGCATTATGTATCTGATTTGTGTTTTTCTCTCCCGTATCATGATAACCCGATGCTCTTAATCTCTTGTCTAATTGTGTGCATATGTTGTATGTACTTGAAGTACACTTCTCAATAAGAAAGCCCAATAAATACGATATATGTTCGTCCTTTCTTCACATTTCTATTTTCGACTGAATCTGATTAAAGGGGAAAATTCAATCTTTATAAACAGAAAATTCACCCTACAAAAGTAACAAAACCCTTAATACGTATTTGGACTGGGTTATTATAATATATTTGTATAAAAAAACTGTTTATATTTTATATTTCCGCTTTTTTTTTTTTTTGGTAAAGTTCGAGAAAACAATGGCTAAGACCAACTGTTGTTGATCATTCTATTCAGAGCCTGCAGATCATCGAATACCAACTTCAAACTAGATTACTAGAAATCCTCCCTGATTGTTATAAGATTTACTATAAACAGAACTGCGAAAGCATAAGTTGCCCTGTCCCAAAGGTATAGAATTTAAAATTTCAGAACATGCTTCACAAGCTTGAGAAGGTGACAAAAAGATTATAGAAACTTTAATATGTATAAAGAGAGACCAATTTTGTAGTGAAAGACAAACAAAATATCTGGCTCAAACGTGATTCATTGGGCTGAATAGCTCAAGGAAAAATAAGCACCCATGATGTTAGTGGCATGTACTTCAGGAATTAATTGATATATTTTAGAAACTTTAAATATAACTACGATAACTATAATATTTGATACAAAAAAAAAAAGTGTGGAAATATTGAGACCATTCCACAAATAAGTAATATGCATCTTGAGGTTCCAAGTATTTATTGATGGCAAGACAGATTCATCCGTTGAAGTTAAAATACTAACAAGCGACTTGAAGATCAACTTTTCCAGAACTTTTGATTTATAATCTTGCCTCCAGAACGTTAAACAGATAGCGTCTTATTTTTTGTAAAGTACATAATCAAATTTTGAAATTGCAATGCCCGCCTTTGATTTTAATAATCTGGGTAAATTAAACATCCACATCCATATTTCACCTTTTTTTCCCCAAACACAACTTTAGCACGTGTTACTATTTAACAGAATTCTAAAGAGAGAATATTTGAGAGAAAAGAAAAGCTTAGAAAAGAGAAGATGAAAATATTATTGGCCAACTGAATTGAGGATTACTGTTTTGATTATATAGGCTAGACAGTTATGCAGCTGTCAACAGCTCTCATTAACTAACTCTAACTAACTCATTAACTCAGCCAACTAACATACTAATATTAATTAGATTTAACTCCCCAAGAGTGCAATTGAATAACTGCAACTCTATTACATTACTCTAAGATTAGGACCAAAATAGATGGTTGCAGCAGAAGTAGACCTTTTGTCAACTATATCAGATGCCCAGTCTGCATCACTCAGAGATCTAATAGTGTATGGATGACCCCAAAATAGATGGCTTAAGATGAAGACCATGAAGTATTGTGCCTTTCAAATACCTTAGGATTCTTTTTACTGCAATCCAGTGAGTTTCCAAAGGATATGTCATGAATTGGCAGACCTTGTTCACTGCAAAACATATCTCAGGTCTAGTAATAGTCAAATATTGCAAAGCACACACTACAGACCTATACATAGTAAGATCAGAAAAGAAATCTGAACCTATTTTAGTAAGCTTGCAACTTGAAGCCATAGACAAAGAAATATGTTGAGCTTCTGCCATATTTGTTTTCTGCAACAGATCTCTGATATACTTGCTCAAAGTAAGTAGTAAAGACTTATCATGAAGAGTTTTTACTTCAATCCCAAGAAAGTAGTCCAATAGACCAAGCTGTTTGAGAGAGAATTTTGAATTAAGCTGAGATGTGAGGTGTTGAATAAGTTGGCCAGAACTGCCAGCAATTATAATGTCATCTACATATACTAGGAGATAAACATTATGAGAGGCAATCTTGTAGATGAACAAAGAAGGATCACATTTACTTGCAACAAAACCAAACTGAATAAGAGTAGACTGAAATCTTTCAAACCACTGTCGGGGAGCTTGTTTGAGACCATACAAGACTCTATTCAGTTTGCACACCATAAAAGAATTGGAACTTTGAAAATCAGGTGGTTGAGACATATATATAGTCTCATTAAGTAGGCCATTCAGAAAAGCTTTGTTTACATCTAATCGAGCAAGTTTCCACTGATTGGTGAGAGCCAATCTAAGAATAAGTTTAATAGAGGCAAGTTTCACCACAAGAAAAAAAGTTTCAGAAAAATCAAAGCCATGAACTTGATTAAATCCTTTTGCAACTAATCTAGCTTTGAATTTATTGATAGAACCATCTACATTTTCTTTGACTTTAAAGACCCATTTACAGCCAATTGCTTTTGTTTGGTGGAAGAGGAACTAAATCACAAGTGTGATTATTCATCAATGCTTCATATTCTTGTTGCATGGCTGAATACCTTAGGATTCTTTTTACTGCAATCCAGTGAGTTTCACACTCTTTGGTTCACAATGAGACAATAGAAGTGTAGGATTAATCCTGGGTAAGTGAATACCATATTTGGATCTGGTTTGCATAGGGTGAATATTGGATGATGGAGGGGGAGGAGAAGAGTTAGTGTTTGAGGATGAGGATTTTTAATTTGATATGATAGTAATAGTGGCTGTTCTGTCTGTTCAGGATTAGAGGACTGAACAGAAACAGACTGAGGTAAGTCTGACTTAACAAAATTTAAGAGTTAAACAGAATCAGATTGAGATGAGTCTGAGTCTGACTGAACTGGAGGAATAGGAGACTGATCAGGAGAAGCAAACTGAAGTAGCAATGATAGGGATGGAGGGAAAATTAAAATTAGTAGGGGATGAAGAAGGTTGACTAAGAAAAGGAGAAGACTCAAATAAGTTAGCATATGGAAACTTAGATCATTAAAAAGAACATCTTAAGAAATATAAATTCTGCCAGAAGGAGATAGACATTTATATCCCTTATGAGAGGTAGAATATCCCAAGAAAAAAAAACTCATGAGATCTAAAATCCAATTTGTGATTGTTGTAAGGTCCAAGTAAAGAAAAACAAACACAACCAAATGTTTTTAGAAAGGTATAGTCAGGAAATTGTTTGAAAAACTCATGGTAGGGAACTGAAAAATTTAAGGATGATGTAGGTAGTCGGTTTATTAAATAAACAACAGCAGTGAAAGCAAAACCCCAAAATTTAAGTGGTAATAAAGCATGATGTAACAAAGTCCAAGTTCCAGAACATGTCTATGTTTTCTCTTAACAATACCATTTTGATGATGGGTGTGAGGACAGAAAAGTTCTTGTTTAATGCTGAAACTGGCCAAAAAGGATACTAAGGGTCTAAATTCTCCTTCAGTTTTAAGGTTTTTGATTTTAGAATTGAATTTTAACTCTGCCATTGCTTTAAACTTTTGAAATACAGTAAAAGTTTCAGCTTTGCTTTTAAGTAGATAAATCCAAGTAAACCTGGATAAGGCATCAACAAAAGTAATACAGTAGAGAAAACCATTTGTGGAGGTAACATGAACTGGTCCCCAAAGATCACTATAAACTAACTCTAGAGTAAAAGAGTTAACAAATTCAGATGGAGATGAAGGAAGTCCGTGAGACTTTCCTCCAGCACAAGCAGAGCAAAAATCAAACAGTTTTATTAGAAATGCGTATTTTATAATGTTGTAAAACAATTTGTAAAACATGATGAGTTGGATGACAAAGTCTATCATGCCAAAGAGAACTGATCCTATTACATGGATTTACAATGGATTTTTCAATCTTATTACATGGATTTACAAAGGAATTTGTAGAAGTAGAAAAACAACAAGAAGCAGAACCAGATGAAGGATACTGAATGTTGGAGAAGTTGTAGAGATCATCAGGACCAATAGTGCCATAAAGTAAGACCTCATTTCATAGCACACTAGTTAGAGTGAAATTCAAAGAAAACTCCATTGTCCCTGGCAAATTGACTAACACTAAGGAGATTTTTAGTGATACAAAGCACATGTAAAAAACGATTAAGAGACAGACACTTTGGAATTGTAAGGGGAAATGAAGGAAGAAGAACCAGAGTAAGTAATTTTCAGACCTCGACCATTGCCAATGAAGATCTGATCAAGACCTTCAAAAGGTTCTATCTGCTAAGTATTCTGAGATTCACCAGCAACATGAAAAGAAGCTCCTGAATCTGAAATCCAATTAGCAAAATTTGAGTTTGGTTAAGAAGAAACATTAGTTACCATGGCACTAGGAGTATATTAATTGCTAGTACTTTCAGATTTATAGTTATTGTTCACCCAAACATTAGCATGATGATTATCATCACCATTATGCTGCCCAGAATTAGCATTACTTTGACCATAACCTGAATTGAAATTGGGCTGACACTGACTTGCATAGTTGAATTTGGTTGATAATGTTGGTCATATCGTTAATGATAGTATGAGACAGTGGGACCATAGTGCAAACATACTTGGCACTGAAAATTAACAAACCGACCACAATCTCGATCTCCACCATCAGTGCTACCACGTCGGCCACCACCACAGTTGTTAAAACCTCCCCCACGACTAGAACCACTACGGAAATTAGAATAACTCTTGAGATTTGATTGCGAGAAAGACTTGTTTGACACCGTGTAACCATCATATTCATGCGATGAGAATAATTTTTTGTGCGCTTATATGTAATTAATTGAAGGAGAATCGGAGAGCAATTGTTTGCTGAACTTTTTTAGGCGAGCTTCATAAGCCAAAAGTAGAGCTTTGACCTTCGCAATTGGTATGGTTTCGAACTTGTTTTCGATGACTGATATAATGGAGTCATAATCCACGAAAGACCTTCGAGGATCAAGTCAACATTCTCTTGAAGCATGATTGGACTTCAGTCCAATCGAGGTGAGAGTCATAAATGGTTTTGATTTGCATAGAAAACTCTCCCATCAATATTCCTCCAAGTGTCATAGCTTGCAATTCAGTACGCAATTGTCGCACAGTAGCTCTTGTTTGCTTGTGAAAATAATCATGAATTCTCTCCCAAACTTCCTACAAGTGAGCACATACTATAACACGAGACAAAATCAAGTTATTTTGAGCAGCCATTGTTGATCTTACCGAGCTCTGTTACCATAATAGAATTCTAAAAAGAGAATATTTGAGGAAAGAAAAACTTAGAAAAGAGAATATGAAAATATTATGGGCCAGCTGAATTGAGGATTATAGTTTTGATTATATAGGCTAGCCAATTAGTTATGACAGCTGTCAACAGCTGTCATTAACAAACTCTCACTAACTCAGTCAACTAACATAATACTAATATCAACTAGATTGAACTCCCCAAGAGTGCACTTGAATAATTGCAACTCTATTACAATAATCTAATACTATTTATTCTAACATCATCCACAGCGAGTTAACATTTTTCAATCTAACCCCTTAAAGTTGCTGTTTCTTTTACACATCACCCCTCAAAAAAGGAAACTAACCTCTTTTAAGGGTCGAGAAAATGTAAACTTGCTATTAAAGCAAACATTTTCAAGTTGAACCAAGTCAAAAGTGATTAAATGAAGCACACAAAAGCTGTACAAACATTTTTGATAGTTCCACCCTAGTTCCTCCTTCTCACTACAGGTCAAAGGATCAAGGATGCCAAACTGATAATCCATTCTGCCCAATCCAGCTGCTGGCAGTAACATAACAGAAAGGCTCGTGGACTAGCAAAGAAAGATTGCCCTTTAATTCTAAGGAAAGAGATGCAGGCCATTTTATCCTTTCCAAGCTTAATGCAGAAAATCCTTCATTGGATCATCATGATGTACTTTCTTCATCCTGTATGCCTCCATGTCCTCTGCTGTAACCTCATCGTTCCATCTAACATTATACTTGCGTTTCCTCTCATCTTTCTCTTCTCTCTTTCTTTGATCCTCCTGTGAAAAGGAAGCCATAACAGAACAATCAGCACAACATAAGTATAAATGTATGAATAGTAACATCTCCATAAGCCAAATCATGTCATTTTTGTTTCAAGAAATGAACATGCAATATTTTGCTTGAATCTATGGTGTCGTGACCTTGATAATTAAGGTCAACAAAGTTATTGGCACAAAAATTTAATTAATTCCACAAGGGGTACAATAAGACACACAGAATGACACAAACAAATACCAAACATGATAGATTGATATTTACCTTCTTGAGTGCTTCAGCAAGCAATTTTTCATCTAGAACTAGATCATCTGGGACATCAGTACCCCATGTAGCAAGCTTTTTCTCCTCCACAGGTGTAGGATCCTCTGTATAGATTCATAAAAAGGATTAGAGATTAATAAATACATACTAAATACAATCACACAAAATTGTTAAACAAAGAAAAAGAAAGTAATAACAGTAATGAAAGGGAAGGAGGTAGAGGCACAGCATAGGTGTGGTGTTAGTGTACGAACCTGTAGCAGCCTCCTTACGAGCAATATTCGCTTTCATAAGATCGCTTGCAGCCTCTGCCGCCTCAATACCAGCAGCACCAGTGCAATAGCTATTGCGTATTGTCTGCTTGCAGCATTTATAGCCCCATTGATGATCCTTCCACCATGAGCCCCAAACAGTCGTGTGGTTGTTAATGTAAACATCTTCTTCATACTTGCTCCTGGGGAGAGCTACTTCCTGTTGGACATATCGGATAAATAACTAATCTATCATCTTAAATAAACAGCAATAACCACAAAGCAGAATTCATAAAGTTGAAACTAAAACTCATGGTAAAACCCCACAATGTTAACAGATCATGTGTGAAATCCCACTACCACTACAGTACCAAGAAGAATATTTAAGATTTATATGCAAATGCTGCACTGTAAATCTTACCTGGCCCTTAATAATTCTACCAGCACGGTCATACTCGACTTGCCTTTCACTTTGGCCCAGCAGAAGTTCTCTTGGAAGTTTGTCCTCATCGGCCGCATTGCCATACTTCTCGATAATGGTTTCCTTTGTTTGATACTTCAACTTCTCCTTCATGACCTTGAAATTCTTATAGAGTAACTCAGCCTGGGATGGAGCTGCTTGCATGTGGACATCTTGTCCCTTGTCAAATGCTTCCCAAGCATGGATGTTTAATTCCTTGAATTCTAAAGCTTGCCCACTATTTCTATATTGGTTATCACCCTACAGTACAAAAACAGATTTAATCCAAATACAAGATTAAATATGGCAGTAAAAACTAGTGTTTCATATAAATTTCATTCTAGAGACAAGATACCAAATAAAACTTTTCATTCGGATCTGCATCTGGAAGTGGATCCTCACGCATGGATCTGGTCTTGGGATCATAGTGTGCAGAATTGACATCAAGATTAAGAAGATATTTTGCAGTATCCTCTCGAATACGTAGATTCCTGAAAAAGAAATATTTCAGATCCAATTCCTCAGGTAAATAATGAAAGAGAGAATCTTAAGTATGTGATCAATTAACTTGGCCTTGCATTTTTAAAATGATGGTAACATAAAAAATACCTCACAGTTCCTGTACTCCCACCACCTGTTGTACGCACACGCTTCTCAACCTTTGCAAAGTCCATTTGTTTGCTCTCATCAACCTTTGCCTCATCTACCCTTAAATCATCTTCATCTTCATCTTCATCTTCCTCTTCCTCCTCATCACTTGCAGCATCCTCACCATTTTGGTTGCTCTTCTCCAATTTCTTCAGTTGCTGTTCTTTCAGGTACTTCTTTCGAGCTTCATCTCTAGCTTCATACCTCTCAATGACTCGAGCATATGTTGATGCATCATAGCCATTCCATCTGTCCCGTTTTCCATCATAGTCAAGCTCAAAAGTTTCTATCTTTTCATCAGGAGCAATGTGTTTGTTTGTCCATTTTGCTCCCACTCTCCGAGGTCTTTCCATGCATGACTTAGAATCATGTGTCATAGCTCCACAACTAGCAAGAAAATGAGATTGAAGCAATCAATTAACATATAAATAACTTCAGAGAAAAGCACAGTACTGAAACTTAAGAGATTAGGTAAAGTGGTAAAATCATGGGACCTCAGCAAATTTGAATAATAAACTCAAAATATTTTACGATCTTTGAAAATAATATTTAAAAAACATATCTTAATAACAAAAACAAATCAAAGAAATGAGAAATATTCACATTCTAACTCTACAACAAAGCAAGAAAGTATTCCCTCCATCCCTCTTCATAAGACATTGTTTTGAAATTCTTTTGTCCCTTTTTATAAACTCTTTTCTACTAGTCCATCACATTAATTATTTTTTGACTAAAATACCCTTAATTAGTTCAGTTCATAAATAATAAATGCTGAATTGTCTCTTTCTCTCTTATGAGGATTGGAGAGTGGAAGAGTTTAGTTTTAAAAATAAAAACTTCACTACTATTATTTTCTCGCCATGCATTAATTACTCAAGGGTAATTTTGGAAAAATAATACAATTACAAACAAATTTAATGCTAATAACTAAATTAACCAACTTTCTTACTAAGCGTAAATTAGTCAACAATGTCTTGTAACTAGGGACGATGGGAGCAATAATGTAAAAACATAACTCAATAACTGATCCATCTGTTATGCCATACTTATTCCCAGTCCCACGCATTATTTTGTACTTTAAACAGAAGAACAAAAACAATAATTAAAATATGAAATAACTTCAAAAATCTAATAGAAATAATAGAAGATGCAATTCAACTCAAGTACCCAGCAAAATCTGTCAAAAGTTTCACTCAGATAAAAAATTAAAAACCATGCGTAGATCCAGCCTCATAAATTTGGGAGTACAATTAACTGATTATGTGGGTGTTTACTTAAAACTCGTTAGATGGCTGTCAAACTCTTGATTAAACTCTTACAAGTTTTGGGTTTAAAGACATCCAGTAAACAAAATGAATGGATGACCCAAGATTTAAATATGAAATTTTATGTTCCTTTTAAGTTGCTAGACAAGAACACATCAAATTTGCAGACATAAAATATCCAGACACATTCACATGCCCACACACACATATTTGACAAGTAGAGCGAGACCACTTACTTCTCACATGCACCTTTCCGATACTTGTCTGCCTGAAAGATTTTAGCACCTCTATCATACCATGATTTGGTGTAATTGGGGTCGGATTTCCATTTCCTTTGATGTTTCAAACTCTACGACCATCAAAAGGCAGAAAAATATGTTAATTTTTATATATCGAACATCACAATTTCCTACATGTCTCAACAGATTATAAAATGTGGAGGGGGAGGGGAACACTTACAGGTCTCTCAGCATTAAGATACCAAGGTGCAGAAGACATATACTGGGGAATGTGAGGATTGATTTCCTTTCCATCTTCATCGAGTTCAGCCGGCGCAAGCCCTGCTTTACGCGCCTCCTCCAACTCAATCTGCTTGCGGTGGTCCTCCCTGGACTTAAATGCCACTGCAATCCACACCACACAAGTTTAAAAAACACACAAAACAGCCAATTGAGGTACAAGGCAAATTGGCATAAACATAGTCACGTAAATTTACAATTAAAAAGAAAAAATTGAAAAATAATGCAAAACATTTTCAAGCGAATTAGCCTAAACCCAATACGGAAAAAAAAATCATGCTATGCAGACCCGGCGTGCCAGGATTCGTATACACGCGATGAGTATCTATTAACAGAATGAAACAACAGCAAAGCCGGAAAAAGAAAAATTACGAAAACGAAGAACTCAATCGAATAAAAAAATAAATCAAGTTTGGCAGGAAAAGCAACATGTTCATGGCAAAACAAATAAGATTCGAATTGGGATCGAAATCAGAAACCCTAGAGAATGAAATCTCGGCGGAATTGCATGGGAGAAAAAGGAGTACCTGAAGCGGTGGCCATGATGTGAACAAACGCAGAATGAAACCGAAGATCGAAGACGAAACGAAGGAGAGGAACGAAACGTAGTCACTGTTGATTGTGATTTGATATTTTGCGATTCGACACGCTTTGATTGTTGCTTATCTTTTTAGCCTCAGCAAAATGCGATCATGGCGGTGATGCTTCTCGTTTTCTTTTTTGTTTCTCTCTTCGTTGCCTGGATTTGAGCCCACAAGAAACATATCTTCAGAAATAGGTTGGGCTTCTCCAGAAGCCCGTAATAATGACTTAACTTATTATACCTCCCTTTTCACTTTTCCCAAAAAGGCCCTCCTCTAAAGCAAAATGCACCCCTCCTGGCTTGTAATCTCCGAAAATAAATAAATAAAAACCAACCGGGAGGTTTGTTTTAGCAACTGTCGTGACTCAACAGCCCCTTTGGTCCAAAGAGGTAGCTAGCAAATCTGCCCAACTTTTTGCAATCTTTGTTTTTTTAGAGTAAACTATATACCTCTTGTGAAAAATGTGAGTATTCCATTATTAAATAATGCTAGCACACTCTTTTTATATTGTTTATCTCACACTATGGTTTGGCTCAATAGTTTTTTTTTATAAGTAAATTTAACAAGTTTCACATTTTGAATTAGTCAAAATAATAATTCAAAATTCTGTAAAAAAAATTGAAACAATTATTATTTTGGAAGAATTACTTTGATTCACTTTAAAAACATAAATGATTAAATTAAACCTTTTAAAAAATAAAATATCAATTTAACAAGGACTAAAAGTATGTTATAAGCTATTTTTTTTTCTTTTTCTTTACATAAGATAGGCTTTTCTTATTTTTACCTTTTATTACATAAGATTTGCATAACAAGATTATTTTGTTTTATTTTCATTATTATACTATTTACAATATGTATCTTATTATTGTAACATTATACTTTAAGATATTGGCATTGATAGATGATAGCTTTCTTTCATTTTTCTATTGTTTTAATATTTTTGTATTACACTATTTATTTTAACCATTACAATACATTAACATAATATTTTATATTATATTATTTTAATTTATTTAAATTTTATTGAAAATATTTTAATATATAAAATATTTTTTTTTACAAAAGATATAAAATAAGTTGAATAGTAGAATACACAACTTGAAAAATTAAGATAATTGAAAGTAAAAAAAAATATAATTAAAATAATTGATCTTTAAATAAAAATTAATAGAGCTTAAAATTACTTAACAAGTAAAAAAAATAGATACCCTAAAATATATTTTTATCAATAAAATAATGTTAAACTTATATAAAAATATCATATAAACATATCTATTTTTCACATTTTACATTTGTCAACAATTCTAACATTTTATCCAATATTTATAATTTAATAAGTCAACTTAACTAATTTTTTAACTAGTTCTACTTAATATAGTTTTGGTGGTGAATATTTCAAAAAGATTACAGATTATAGATTATTTAGCTTTAGATGTTTTGCATGTATCGCTATGTATTTAGAACTTACAAACAAGTTAATAAAAGAGTTTAGTATCTTTTTAATCTCTAAACTTCTTAGACTTAATGTTTTTAGTCTTTGAATTATTTTTTGACTGCCCAATGACAAAAAAAAAAGAAAAAGTTATGGGGCTAAGAAACAGTGAAAAAAGTTTAGAGACTAAAAATAAATTTTAAAATATTCAGGGAAAAAAAATAACAAACCCAAAAATATAAGTTTATAGGCATGGAATCGTGCCAAGTAACCTTGTGCATTGTTTTGTATTAATTATTTTTTAGAAATATTTTTAAATTTGAATCTATTATTATAAGACAATCACATATTTTGTATTTCCAATTTTTACTTGGCCTTTAATTATCCAATTCGGTCTCAGACATGGCTTAATGACTTTTGTTAGTTTTGAAATGTTCAAACTTCAAAATATCTTATCTTTATAGAAAACTTAATAAATTATTTATAAAAAAAACCTAAATTTAGTCAATTTACATAAGGTGGTTGAAAGGAAATATCTCACTAAAAGTAATCAGCTTAATTTTCTAATAATAATTGGTCATCGCCAAAAAGTAATCAGCTTAATTTTCTAATAGTAATTGGTCATCGCCAAAGTTAATAGATACTTTATACTAATAACACAGTGACTCAAAAATAAAATCTAAATCATTTTAAACATCTCTTTCTTTCTCTCTCTCTCTTAGTTCCTCAATTCAAATAATAAAAAAATTATTAGTATTATTGTCCCAACAAATGTTAAGACATATTGTTAAAACCAGAAAGATTTACATAAAATAGTGTGAAGTTGCGTTTTATGTAACATGATTTTGTTTTTACTATGAGTGCATTTCATCATCTAAAGTGTACCCTCAATTTAGAGGAGCTAAACAAATTAAATACAATAGTCAACTTGGTCATAATCTTGTCACTCTACAATAATGTCAATATCAAACAATAAGTAAATAGCTTTTTGGTCATTACAATAACATATAGACAAATTATCTTTCTACCATGTGATGTACAAAATGAGATGTAATCCTGAAAGAATAAGGAAATAAGTATATAACTTCTTTAACATAACCAACATCAACATAGACACAAATAAATAAAAACATTGTTGGTAGTAAGTGGTACTAAGGTTGCAATGAAAATCTTTACTACAAACCAATTGGTATTTTACACTAGTATGTTGAATATTTTACTTTTCTTATGGAGACTACAAGTCTACAACTTTGCTCTTATTGTGTCTTATCAAGCTTGCTTTTTAAGGATTTGTTTTTTTTTTTTATATGGATTAGATTAGAAGGCAAGGCCATAAATGTTACATATTGATTATTATTATTATTTAGGCTCAATTTTTTGTACTATTTAAGTTGAAGAAACCAATAATTTTACTTACAATAGGGATGTTTCACATGTTTTCGTTCAAATTATGTGACAACAAGCAGAAATATAAACCTTATATTGAGCATATACAAGTTCTAGACTATGAATTTATAAACATATATATTACCTTCAAATTGATACTATGAAAATTTCAAATTTCTTCGTTACCCATATTTTAAGTACTGTAATGCTCACAAATTAAGTAAAAGAAATTTGGTTTTACAATTTGTGTTGCACAATAATGGAGATTGAAATTTCATAATATACTAGACTTCCATATTGCTACACAAGACTAATTATTTATTGTGATTAGGATGTGAATATGTTCAAAATTCAACTCTAAACTTTGCATAGTTTGAATTGAAATTTGACTTTTTAGTGTTTGTAGAATGTTGTAACTGGCATTTTCGAAAAACAAGAAAGTTTAGAACATATTCCTTGATTCAATAAAGGGACTTATATTTGGATGACAACCAATGTATGTTATAAGGAGAATTCTATATTCACAAATTAAAATCTCCGTATTTGTTCATCAAACACTAAGATAAAGTACAAATAGAGAAGTTGAGGATTTGTGGAGTGACTGGAAGATGACATATTATTCATAGCAATTAAAGGAGATAGATGATTATATGGCAATGCATATACATAACACATAAATTTAGCTATAGAGATTCGTCATATTTCTTTTTCCTTTGTTCAACTTATCTTTCACTCTTATAGGCACACTCTAGATATATAGAGACATTTGTAATTAAATTGTGTAAATAGTACTGCTTTTCAAACAACAAATAAAGTATATGAGATTTTTTGACATAAACTTACTTTGACGTTCAATGAATGCTCCATTCAATGTATGAATGGTTTGAGATTTATTTTATTTTTGCATGTCTTAGCAAAGGAAGCAACAATTCCAAATTTATTAAGCCAACATTTCAAATGCTTTAGGTATTTGAGACATGCGATCTCCATCCCCACTTGTTCACATCATCATCATGATTCATTTTGGAATTTTCTATTCGGGAAAGCCTTCAAGATGTAACTTTTTAAAACATAAAGCTAAAATAATCTAAATATCATTGTACCTTGTGCCAGACACACCCCATGACATTTTGAGATGCCTTTGATAACAACCCCACTTCTTATATGTATGATGAGTCTCCTTAGTTATTTTTTAAAAAAAATTGCAAGACTTGGTATATTCTACAATGAGTATGTATAGAACTACCTATTATCCTCAATCACTAGGTTAATCAAGATACAAAAAACACAACATAACAATTATTATTTGTTATATATGTATGTTTAAGATTTCACGTTGTCTACATCATGCTTTTGCATTGATTGTCCAACATATGGATCAATATAACTATTTTTTAATAAAGCCTAAAATTTTATATATTCAAGAAAGAAATGATAAAATATGTTTTTGATCTCTTTAAAATATGTAAAATCTAGCATTAGTCCCTCCAAAAAAATTCATTCCATTTTAATCCCTCTAAAATTTTAACATGCTACTATTCATTTACCATGTTAACTCAACTAGTGAACCTACTTGTGTGGAAAATGAGGTTGAACATAAATTTTGTCAAAGTAATTTGTATAACAATTAAAAAAATGTTGGTGGTGCATGTTAGTCGTCTTTTACGACTAATTTTTTGTATAGAAAAGTTTCCAAAATGTAAATAAATCTCCCAATTTATGGTTATTTTTTGGTAGGATTGTAAATATTTCTAGTTTAGTTTTCATTTGTGCTTAGTAGAAGCTTTCCTATTGAATTTAATGTAAATTTCACTTTAATTTCAGGTAAAAAAGAGAAAATTATGAAGGTGCAAAAAGTGTTGTCTCGCTAAGCCTGAACCATGCGCTTAGCGAGACCAAACTGCTAAGCGAGGCAACAGTGGCTTAGCGCATGAGGATAAGCCTGAAGAGAGTTCTTCCATGCCAGCACGTGCTTAGTGTGTATGCAGCTTGCTAAGCGAGGCGGTTGTCTCTTCTGTGCTAAGCGCAAGATTGGCGCTAAGCCAAATATCACTTACTCGCGCTAAGCGCGAGAATGGTGCTAAGCGCGCCTTCGAGGTCAGAAAGCACTTTTTAAGCCTAATTTGTGCAGAAAAAAAGAGAGAGCGCGACGACTACGAATTGTGTGCAGAGAACAGAGGAAAACCTGAGCAAGGAAGTAAAGGTCCTAACTTTTAGGTAGATTCTAGGTTTAAAGTTATTTTCTAGGTTCTTAGAGGTGGAGGAGACATCCTCACTGCTTTGTAATCTGGTATTTTCTCTGAAACCCTTCTCTTATTTGTGAAAGCTGCTCCCTTGTAATGGAGGGCTAAAATCCTTTGTTGGGAATTTCTACTGAGTACTTGATGTAAATATTTTTATTATCTATTTGAGGTTATTTTCATGTGTTCAATGTTTCTATCTAAGCTTATTGAATGTATGTTTGTGGTTTGATCACCCATTGATGTGTGTTGTTAGGAACTTTAGCATTGACAAATGTACTGTTTTCTTAGAACTTGATAGAGCAGGGTTAGATAACTGTAGTGCTAGACATAGTGTGCAGGGTTCTAGTTTTTATTATGTTGTGCTTATAATGCTGTTTAAATTAGGCTAAGTTCAACAAGAGACATCTGCGAACGAAACTTAGTTTAAATTAGTCCAAACTCACGAGACGTCGGTGTTGGTATTTTTGTCCTCAGCATAGAACACAAGAATAATTTCAAATAGAGAAAAACCCTAATTGCATCAAGTATCTCGGTGGAAGGACCCAACGCTTTTACTTATTTGTTTTCACACTCAATTGTTCACGTTTACTGTTTCTTTGATTACAATAGAATATACCTTTGTTTTCAATTTATGATACTTAATTCTTTTTACAAACAGCTGTATTTTGAATTACGCTTTTCCAAGTAAAACAGGTTCCCTGAGTTCAATACTCGAATCATTCCATTTTAATTATTTACTTGACGATCCGGTGCACTTGCCAGTAGATTTTGCACCACACAAACATGTAGTATTCCTAGGGGTGGAACATCAGTGCATATTAAAACACTGAATGAACATCTAGATTTATTAACAAAGTTAACGTATAGATGAATAATAACATGTTAAAAATTTAGAAGTATTGAATTGAGATGTATAATTTTGGAGGGACCAATTCCGAATTTCACATATTTTAGAGGGACCAAAAAATATACTTTACCTTTTAAGAAATGATACTTATATGGTTAGTGTCGCAACCTACCCTTCGGTGGGAGGGCGACACGGGGCTCATGGGTGCGTCTTCCAAGAAGGAAAAATGTGCGGAGTCGCCACCAACGTTTATTTGAGGTAAACATCGAAAAAACTAAAAACGCGTGGTCTACGAACTTTAATCGTGAAAGGTTCGGGAGTTGTTTTTACGCACGGGGAAGGTATTAACACCTCACGCGTCTGTCACAAGGGACGACAACCTTTAATCAAGTGTGCAAATATGACTTCAAAATGTTTTATTTTCCTTTCTTTATGTCTTTTTGTGTTTTTATGCTTTTTATATTTTTTATCTTTTTGTGGTCGACAAGGGTGTTTCCCTCGCTCCTACGTATCCTCAATAGCGATGAGGAAATCAGACTTACGTAGTTTTTTGAGAACTAAACGTTGGTTAAGTTATTTTTATCTTTTTTCGCAAGATATATTTTAACCGAACAAAAGGTCATTTAAGGCGTTGGACCATTAAACGATCTTTTGATTTTGAAAGGAGAGAAATGTTAAGGCGTTGGACCATTAACGATCTCTTGGTTTTCGAAAGTAGAGAAACGTTAAGACGTTGGACCATTAATGATCTCTTGGGGTGGTCGACAAAAGCGGGGCTTTTGCTCCTACGTATCCTCAATTGCGATGAGGAAATCAAACCTACGTAGTTCTTGCAAAAGTGGTAAAGTTATGTGTTGATTTTATGCTTTTGAACGGTTCATGTTAACCAATAAAAGCAAGGAGAACCGTTTAAGGCATTGGACTTTAAAACGGTTTTGAGTGACTTTTGCGGACGAAGCTTGATTTGTGAGTTGATTTTATCCTTAGTTTCACTTTGGTTATTAGTCAATTCATTCAAGGAAACTTCCAAAGAAAAACGTCCGATTGATTTTTTTGATTATTTTATTCAAAGATATTTTGATTATTTTATTATTATTTTGCGTGAACGATCGGTTAGATTTTGTTTTAACAATGATTAAACGAGATTACAACACAAATGATCGGTTGAAATTCATTTTATCATTTATTAGCTAAGAAAACGGCTTAAATAAACGGTAAAAAGCTCATTAAAGCAGAAGAAAAGAAAATTGAAAGTAAGCAAAATTAAAGTGAAAGTACACAAAACAAGTAGGGACCACTAAGGGTGCATAGAATGAATTGAAAGATTCAATTTCGGGAACTTATTGGTTGAAGACTGAAGAACGACGAAGAACAGTAAAGAACGATGAAGAACGATGAAGAATTTCCACAAAATCGCTTACGGCGTTACGGAAGCACTTCGGCTTGAATTTTCTTCATGAAAACGTGTTTTTTGCTGCATAGCTTAGGGGTCATGAATATTTTGAAACAGACCCCCTCCTAGTTATAGGGGAAAAGGGAGGTGTTTGCCGCCCCAGAGGCTTCTTGAGGAAGCTTTCTAAGCGCACCTGAATTACTAAGCTCACCCTCATTTTCGTACTTTACGGAAAAGTTACGAAAGTCTTACGGAAGTGTTTTGGATTTGATTTTCCTCTTTTTTTCTCTTCACTTTCACTAATATTAAGTGAAATATGCTTATCCAAGGTTTTTAGAAATTTTACGGAAGCCCTGTAAACCATTTTTCAACAACATGTAGGAGCTTGCCACCCAGTTGCTTCCTCCTTAAGCAACCCAACTTCCAAAATGTTCTAGAAGGGCCTAGATTCGAATTTCTATTTACACCCATATCTTGATAAGTTCACCCCCCATTTTTGTGTTTTTGGCTGTTTTCTTTCTGAAATCTCATGAAACTTTACGGATTCCACCGCGATGAGTGTTAAGCCTTCCGAAGTGATCAACAATGGCCCTTGAATGAAATTAGAGTGTAATAGTTTATTTACACACACACCACTTTGTTAAAGACACTCCCGTTTTCGTGTTTTTGATCGGTTTCTTCTCGAAACATCTCAGAACTTTACGGATTCAACAACGATGGGTGTTAAACATTTTGAGATAGTCAAGCGAAAGTCACATGCCAACAAACAATGGTCCTGGGCGAAATTAGGGTATGGGAGTTAGAAATGATACTTTACTCTTTTATTGCTTTTTATTTTCATTCTTATTTTTTTAAAATCACTTATCCTTTTCAATGTATCCTTTTTTCTACCCTTATTTTTAAATGAACTTCAATATTTTTAAAAGAAAATGTTAATAGTTAAAAATAACTTATATTGTAGTGTAAATTATTTATTCTAAATTCATTAAAATATAATTTATACGTCCAAAAATATTTATTTATTATGATTTATAATTATAATATAATGTATATATTAAAAATATTTATATATTAAAAAAATTTAGTTATAAAAAGAAACATTAATCTTGTGCATTTGATAGACTAAAATGCTAGTTAAGAAATATATTTAAAAGGAATAAGTTTTTTTAATAAATACTCAATATTTGATATTAGCTTAAGACGTGCAATGCAATGAAAGTTACTCCTTAAAATGCTTTCATTTTTTTTATAAAAAAAATATTAAAAGCGCTCTCATTAAAAATAGCTTTTAAAAATACTCTTATTCAAAATAAAGATTTAGATATATAATATAAGAATTGATTGTTGTATAAATTCCTAGTCAAAAAATAATAAATGAAAAATATTTCAATACAATTTATACATTTTTGTTTCTATTTTCAGCAAAATATTTTAAAAAAATTTACTTTACTAGTTTACATAAATCAATGACATACTTTTTTTTATATTTGTATTAATTATTGGATGGAATTTTGTAGTGTGAGGACTTAATTTGAATAAGTGTAAGAAAACTATAATCACTAAATATGAATAATTAAAACTAAAAGAAAAGAAATCGCACATAACTAAAGTAAGAGGATTAAAAATATAATTAATCTTTTATTAATTTATATAATGAGTTAATTTTCACCTTACATGACATTATTGAAAAAATTTCTATTTAATTTCCAGTTATATTTTTGTTTTTGCTTATATGCCTAAGATGATAAAGATAAAATTTGAAGACTTTATCTAAAAGGTATGACAAATAAGAAGTCTGGAGTTTTAAGTCTATGCTTTATAAGAAAAAAAAAGGAAAACACACAGCATAAACCTAGTACAATAATAAAGAATATAGTTTAGAATTTATAATTTATAATTTTGCTTCAAAAAAAAAAGAGAATTGTTTCAATGGTATTTCATGTTGCCTAATTAACAAATTCACTGTCTCCTCTGCTCAATTGAATTTTTCTCTCCACAAAGTCTTTAAGGAAACGATAAGTTTTAATCCCCTAACCATCCCTTGCATGGTTTCCTATTCTTAGCAAGTGTCTCCCGTCGTTGATGAAAACAAGAATATAAAAACCAAAAGCCAATTGCTATCACAAGCTATCACCTCCGTGTAACAAAAACTGTCATGCTAATATAGTTCAAAGCAACCTTGACATTTGTGATAATCATTCTTTGATTTCAATTCCAAGAAAATTATAACTATATATATAATTTTTGGTTCCTTTTTTCTTGTACATTTTGATATACATTATAAAAGGAAAAATAGGATGTGGCTAATTAGAATGCAGAGTGGTAAGATGAAGCTAGATGAGGATTTGAGTCCTAATCGCGAGGATGATTTCCAAACTAATAATGAAGAAAATCAAGCACAAAGGGTGTTTGAACATTTGGATGAAGATACTGATTCAAATAATTCACCTCCTTCAGGAAATTTATCCAATGAGATTTCCATTATCTCTTGGCCTCAAAATTATAGGTAATCGTTCGTTAATTGTTAATTACATGTGTGTTTTTTTTTTTTTTTTTTTTTTAGGTGGGGAACTTATATATGTATGCACTTTGTTGTACATTCAATTTTACATATACATTAGTTATTCATGTAGGATTTTTTTTTTTGAAATTTTTGGTGACCTTTTTTGTTTTCATTGTTTGTCTTTTTATCTATTTAAGAAACAAATTATTACCCCCATTAACAAGTGTTGGTCTTTGTGATTCGACTTTCATGTGTAATTCATACATTGATGTGGGTGCCAACAAAAAAGGAATTTATATATGGGACAATGAATTTGAATGCACATTTGAATAGATTTTCATGCATAATGCTACACATGTACACATAGGAATTCATTGCTTTTATACATGACATGAATTTTTGTGATGATAGTACCACAAGCAAAATTAATCTAATTACAATTAGGAGAATAGGTTGGGATGAGATGAATGATTAACATTCATACAAAATGGGTGAGTATTAGGTACATTTTAAGGCCACTTTTGGAAAAGTTTGAATCTAATATAAACCTTTGCTTGGGTAAACTTTTCACTAAGCATTATAAGAGAAGGGGAGAGAAAGAGAGAAAAAAGATGAATTAAGTTTCTCTTCTAAATTAAAATTAACTTATACATAGTCTAAAATCATTTTTTTAGAAAAGTTAGATTAGAAAACTTATATAAGAGTTTAAGTGCATAAGTTGACTTTAACTTAAAAGGAGAAACTTAATTTATTTTCTTCTTATATAAGTGTTTATTGATAAGTTTATTCAAAATAAGACCTTAGACTTATTTTTATCTTATAAACAATTGTAACATGTGTTTGGTTAATTATGAAAGTGATTTGTGACATTTACATAAACATTTTTTTACCTTATTTCAATGAGATTGAGAAGTTTAATAAAGTAAACTTATTAAGAAGCATTTAATTAAGTTATTTATTGTTTTGAACACAATTTTTTTATATGTTGGCAAAGGTTGTAACAAAATTTGAAACAAAAAGAACAAGTAATTAATTAATGTGATTGAAATTGAAAGAAATAGATTGCCTATAAGTAGTAAAATCTTAATTTCCTTTGTTCATTATGAGCAAGCAATCTATGGACATGTTAACTAGCGTTGCACCAACCGGAGTTATTTTCTTAAGGAGAATTGATTCAATAGGGAGAGGTAACTCTCCTACTATATCATTCAAGAGATCTCAAGAGGATACTTCTTTGACTATACCTTTAGTTTCCGAGACAACTTCAATCAAACAAGAGAATCATTCTACCTCAACACCTCATCTGAAATCACTTGTCTCTAGCTGTCTAAGATTTTCTATGGATGAATTGCCACTGCCGCAAACAACAATGTGCATTTTTAAAATCAGTAATTAATGGTGATTATCATCTTCATTCAACAATTTTAATTTCATCCCTCTATAATTACTAAGATATATGTCTTCTTGAGTGTAGTTGTATGATTCATGTCATCTACATATACCTTATTGTCATAATGTAAAATAGTAATGATAATAGTTCACTTGTGTGAATGAAAACAAGTAGAGATGTGATTTTAATGTACTTACAAAAATATGTAGTTACTGAAAACTCAATTCAGTGCCAAAGACATATGGATGAGATTGTTTTATGCACATAAAAATATTATTTTCATTATGTCAGGAACTTAAATAATTTTTATTTTCTATGAAGGAACCAATATATTACATGGGATATGAATTCTTACCATTCCATATGCAATGAGAGAAGGAGGGTGATGAAGGTGCAACCAGCTCATCTAATGATCCTTTACATTGGATTGGAGGTCCTATGATAAGGTCCAAGACTAAGAAAATGAAGCAAGCTTTTCAAGGCATGATTCTAACGATCAAAGAGAAAGAAGACTCGTGTGAATTAAGGGCTACACCTAATTGGGTCGCTTTGGGAATCCCAATTGATGAAGATGCGCTGAGCCCAACTTGAAGAATCACTCTGAAAAACCCAATTTACAAGACAAAAACACTCATTGACTGATTTTATGAATTTTGATGAACTATTAATATTGGGCTGATTAGATAACAATTAAGCCTAACATGCTCATAAATTTTAGCCAACTCTTAGAATATGATTTATTTCATTTTTTAATTGTATTTTGGGCCTAGTTTTGGATTTGTAATGGGCTGCCACGACCTTTTATTCTTATTTTAAAGTCTTTTAATTATTAGATTAGTGATTGGGCCTTAGGCCTAAATTAGGGTTATTAATAGGAGTATAAATAGACTCCTTAAACACTTTGATGGAAGAATTGTGAGAGTTTTTCCTTTGTTCTTGAATTAAGAACTAATAGTGTTGGTTCTACCGGCAGGTTGCGGTTAGGGTCATGCTCCTTTTGATAACTTTGGTTCTACTGGTAGGTCGCGGTTAGGATCAAGTTCCTTCCTTTTTATACCTATTTTCAAGAAGATGATCCTAAGTGGTCTCTTATCATTTGGTATGAGAGCTTCGGTTCTTGAAATCGGTGTTATCTATCCTTTGAATTTTCTTTTTCTTGTGTGTTTCCTCCTTTGTTTGTTTTTTTCCCTTTTGTTTAACTCTATGTTATTATTTCATCTTCCTTTGTCTTATTTCTTTGAGTTTATATTTCTTTTGTGAACTCTATCTAGTATCAATATATTTTTATCATTTTTACATATAGTATCAAAATTCATGCAAAAAAAGGAGTTAAAAAAGAAAAAAAAATCCAATTTTTAAATTTAGAGGCAAAATTCTGTTACAATCTAGATTTGGATATGTCCAATCACATATTTGCATTTAAATTTGAATTTTGTGTAAAAAAAAGTGCAGAGATAAGAAAGGAAGAAAAAAATAAAAAAAAAGTTTTGCATTCAGAGTCCTTCTAATTTTTACATACTATATTTCAAAAAATATTATGTCTTGTTGGTTATTTACATCTAGTATAGTTCAATTCTTGGACAATTTTTTTTCTTGATTCTATAGTCTTCTAGTTTGTTGTCTTCATTGGCATTCCTTTTGAGTATTCCTTTCATTAATTTTGCTTGTCTTTAAGAGTCTTCTAGTTTGTTGTCTTCCTTGGCATTTCTTTTGAGTATTCCTTTCATTAGTTTTACTTGTCTTTAAATTCCTTAGTTTTGTCTTGTAGAGTATTTCTGTTCTTGACTTCTTGAGTTGAGTTTTGATTTGTGACATATTGAACATTGAATACTTCTTGATTTTGAGCATGAAGGTTCTGCTTAAGAACCGAAGAGGAGAAAAAGTGGTAAAAGGCAAGAGTGCATATTATAAAAGAAAAAGCCTTGAAAGAGTGATACACGAGTGAACTTAAGTGAAACACTAAGTTTGAATGGTGAGGTCCTATTCTGTTTATTACTTGTGTGCTAACTTTCCTTGTAGGTATAGCTTCTACAAGTGAAGATGCTACTCCACCATCTCTATTGAACATGTGTTTGATTGTCATAATTATTCTGAAGAGCAAAAAGTTAAATTAGATGTTGTTGAATTCACTGATTATCCTAGTATTTGGTGGGATCAACTTGTGACTAATAGGCGTAGGAATGGTGAAAGGCCTATTACTAAATGGGAAGATTAATGAAATTTGAGAGTTTCTCTATCATGAGAGTTTTTTATTTGTTCTTGGGTTAAGAACTGATAGTGTTGGTTCTATCGATAAGTCGCGGTTAGGGTCACGCTCCTTTTGATAACTTTGGTTCTACCGGTAGGTCGTGGTTAGGGTGAAGTTCCTTTTTTTTATACTTGTTTTCAAGATGATCCTAAGTGGTCTTTTATCATATGGTGTCTGAGCCTTATAATACTTTTAATGTTTGCTATCATGTGTTGTTATATAGGGATGTTATTAATAAGATGTTTAGAAAGCAAACTTGGACTCAAAACCTACCCAGATATTGGTCAAGTTGCTTTTGGAATTGTTGGTCACTTAGGCATTGCGGTGAGTATAATAATGATTGCATGCAAGCATCAAATAATAATTTTAACTAACTCCTCTAAAGTGAGTAAAGGTAAAGTAAATAATCTTTGTTCTTAATGATAAAATCAATTGTTGATATTTCAACACACTTACTATTAATATGCATATGCATGTAATTTTGAACGTTGATTTTATCAATAATGACTAAGATTACTTACTTTTCTCACTAAAGTGAATTGTTCACTCTATTGAAGCGAGATAAATTGGTGTGCATACAACTATTGTTGTTGTTGTGTGTAATTGTAAGAATGTAAATGGAAAACTAACAAGTATCTTTTGGCCAATTGCAAATATTTTATACATGGAACTTTTTGTAAGTGCTTGAGTTTTATATGCCTTTGCAATTGCTTTATACATATTCTTTTGTTCTATTGATTCTTATAAGTATATAATATTAATCGGTAATAATCTCTCATCATTGTTCTGAGACATTCACATGAGAGTTGGTGGGACTGATTTTAATAATGAACAATTTTTTGTCATCATATTAGCTATTTTTGTTCTACCAACAGTTTGACTAAAAAATCTAATCTTGTTTTCTTATATTTTAGGTTTCTTTATCACTATTGTGTTATATTTTACACATTTTATATTTCAAATTTACTTGCTAACAATAATTACCTTTGTGCTCAGTTGGAGGAATATTTGCATCAATTCTTGTTGCATCTACTTGTTTTGGGTTGGGATAATAGACCAAGTTGATGGATACAAGCCGGGAGAAAAAACTTTAGACTTGTCAAACATATTTGTCTCAATTGGTCTTTATAGTTTCTACTTTGTTGGCCATGCAGTTTTTCCTAACATATACTCTTCAATGAAGGAACCATCCAAATTCCCATTAGTGTTATATATCTAGTAAGCTTGAAATTTAGTACTAAATTTTGTAAGGTGCATTGACACTGAATTCACTTGTGCCACTCATTCATTTAAGCAAAATCAAGGAACTAACCTACAATGTAACATAGTTAGACATATATGGGAAATGGTATTTTTAGTTTACAATCAAACATTAGTTTTCCTCAAGAGCAATGCTGATTCAATTCCATTTTGCAGCTTTTCCTTTTGTGATGTTATGTACATAAGTGTGGGAATAATGGGCTTTTTAACCTTTGATGACTCATTTGCATCTCAATTTAACATAAGCGTGCCCAAGAAATTATATGCATATGAGATTGCAACATAGACAACAGTAAGAAAGGAAAACTAATTTCCTTTTTCTTTTTTAATTACAAAATAATAACTGATAACAAATAGCTAGATACTTATGTTCAACATAAGAAAACTTTTGATTCCCTTTTAACTTAAATTTATTATCACTTAGATGATATTTTTAACGAATTTATGTCTTTTATAGGTTGTGACTCCATTGGCAAAATATGCCTTAACATTATTGCCTATTGCTTTGAGTATTTAGGAACTCACCGCCTCTCCTAAGCTAAGATGTCATGCTATGTCTGTTCTTATTGGAACAAGTTTAGTAATTTTAAGTTTAATTATGGCTCTCTATATTCCATATTTTGGTAAGTATTTACATACTACTATTGTTACTACCACCTTTGCATTCTGACCCTGTTTAAATAAGTTTCTCCATAAGAAGAAAAAATGAAATAAAATTTTAGTATAAGCTTAAATTAGCTTATGACAAACTTTTTTTTAAAATCTTTTTCTCTCTTATAAGTGTTTTCACATTTAGAGTAATTAGGGCTAAGAAAAAGGAAAGATACATGTAAAATTGAAATTATTTAGTGTGAACTTTGATGGATTGGTAAAATAGATGCAACTAACATAATAACTAAAAATCAATACTTACCAACACAAGCAAATTAAGTGTTGACATCTATAGTCAACTTAATTCTAAAGGCATCGTTCACACTTGAAGGTTGACTAAAGAAAAGTGTTGGGAATTAATAGATCAAGTTCCCACCCTTATGAACTCAAAATAGGTACTATATGGAAGCAAAAATAAGAGTAAATAGTACAAGAGTAACACAAAATTTTATACGAAAAACCTTCTCAATGTGAGCAAGGAAACATTATGGGACCTAGTATAGTAAAAGATCTCTAGTATAAAAGTAGGATTGCAAATAGTCTCTCTTTCTTAAGAGGTTCACTCAAAGAATCTCACCTCTCTTGGATGGCTTTCTCTTAATTTTCACTAAGTGTGGTGGAAAAAACTATCTCTTTCTCTTAAAGAAGAATACAAAATTTTTTGACTCTATCACTCTCCTTTTCCCTCAAAGAGGATTCTTGAATGGATTGGATGGAATGAGATACTCCACTACTTCAAAAACCTCTTTATTTATAGGGGATGAAAGGATCCTTCATTCATGAATAGTGCAACTCTTCATGAGAAAGTGAGCAATTAAAGTCAACTTTGCATTAAATTCCTTCAATGTTAGTGGTGGTCTACAAGAGTCATGACACTTGGTTTACTCAACTTAATTTCCACTAAGTGCTTCATCAATTAAGGGAGAAGTTCCAACAAAAAGTAGTCATGAACTCTTGAACATGTACTCAACCTTAGATTACTTTAGAGTAATTATTGGAATTAAACAAACTTAGACACATTTACCTAGTTGCAGACCCATGTTCAAGTCAGGGTATGCAAATGCATCTTGTGACTTTGATAAAATTACAAGCAAATATATTTAATACTTGTATTCCTTCATTTCTTTGTTTTAATATTTGAACCCACTACTCTTCAATATCTTACTCCACTTCAAATATTTGATTTGAAAGCAAAATTTTACCTAATAGAAGCTATTAGCTAGCATCTTTGCCCTCAATGACTTAGGATTCAAGATTTGTCGCTTTATTTAGCATAATTACTTAGAGTTCAATTAGGAATGAATTCAATGACTTTTAGGAGGGACCTTGACTTTCCTTTATATTTTTATAAGTAGACAACAATTTGAATATTGATTTATATAAGTGGACATCAAATTATAAATGCCACCATCAACTTAATGGAAAAATATAAGAAAGTATTGTAATTTTCTTTCCTCAAAGTCCCTGAATCTATTTCTAGTTCATTCACTAGTTCTAAACTTGGGGTTGGGAAAGTTAAAAAAAAATTTAATGAATAAAATAATTTCATAAAGTTTCAAATTCACATTTCAGCTTGACATTAACATATTTTAGTTAGTACTTTAATATTCATTACCCTTAAGAAAAATTGTAATTATGGGAAACAGGGAGCTAGTAAGATCATAGATCACACATTTTTTGTTATTTAATGATTTCTTCTTTCAAATTTACTACAGGTTCTTTGATGACACTAATTGATTCTTTCATGTCAATATTAGTTGTAAGTTATTCACTTCATGTTGACTTTTGTTTGTGCAATCCATTTAAGCATAATTATGTATTTATGTTGTTATGTTTCATGACAAGCACTTCCTTATCCTTGCACATGTTTTTTCAAGCTACATAGTAACATATTATAAATTTTAGAGGTATAAAGTTAGGCCTTTATTCAAATTATTATTTTTAAACATTTTAATATTTTGATATGTAACTAATTAAATTGCATGTTATTTAAATCTTTTGATTTCTAGATAAGAAATTGCGTTTTGATCATTGTTATGGGGCTGGTATGTGCTTCTATTGGAACATATTATGCTATTTCAAAAATAACCGGCAAAGGGGACTAACTAGTAGTGTTTTTTCCTTGTTTATAACTTCTATTCTAAGCTTGTGTTACATATTGAGACTTTTCCATGTATTATTAGTCAAAATTGTAGAAGCAAGGCTTCATGGTGAATGTGATTCAAAGGTGTTTTGATGATAACAATGATGACAACAAAAGATGATCACAAAGGTGGTGAAAAAAAAGCTCAAAATCAAAGAACATCTCAAGTGAATCAAGAACAAGTCAAGAGTTCAAGAATCAAGAGATTCAAGACTCAAGAAGAAAGTCAAGAATCAAGATCAAGATTCAAGACTCAAGATTCAAGAATGAAGAAAAGACTCAATCAAGATAAGTATTAAAAAGTTTTTTCAAAACTTTGAATAGCACTGAGTTTTTGACAAAACCTTTACCAAAGAGTTTTTACTCTCTGGTAATCGATTACCATATTGTTGTAATCGATTACCAGTAGAAAATGAGTTTGAAAAAGTTTTCAAACTGAATTTACAACGTTCCAATTATTTTCAAAAGGCAGTAATCGATTACAATGTTTTGGTAATCGATTACCAGTGCCCTTGAACGTTGAAACTCAAATTTAAATGTGAAGAGTCACATCCTTTCACTCAAAAGCTTGTGTAATCGATTACACTTATTTGGTAATCGATTACCAGTGCTGTTTCTGAAAAATCAAAAGATGTAACTCTTCAAAAAGGTTTTGACTTTTTCAAATGGTTTTAAGTTTTTCTAAAAGTTATAACTCTTCTGAATGGTCTTCTTGACCAGACATGAGAGTCTATAAAAGCAAGACTTTGTTTTACATTTCAAAAATCTTGAACACTTATTTCATACAATCCTTTACAAGCCTTGAATCTCTTTGAACTTCTTCTTCTTCTTTGTACCAAAAGCTTTCTGAAGTTTTCTGGTTTTCCAAACCTTGAAAACTTGTGCTATTCATCTTTTCATTCTCTTCTCCCTTTGCCAAAAAGAATTCGCCAAGGACTAACCGCCTGAATTCTTTTTGTGTCTCTCTTCTTCCCTTTTCTAAAAAACAAAGGACTAACCGTCTGAATTCTTTTGTGTCTCCCTTCTCCCTTGTCAAAGAATTCAAAACGACACAGTCTGAGAATTCTTTTGATTCTTCCCTTCCCTAATACAAAAGTGTTCAAAGGACTAACCGCCTGAGAATTCTTTTGTATCCCCATTCACAAAGTATCAAAGGTTTAACAGCCTGAGATCTTTGTCTTAACACATTGGAGGGTACATCCTTTATGGTACAAGTAGAGAGTACATCTACTTGGGTTTGACTGAGAACAAGAGAGGGTACATCTCTTGTGGATCAGTTCTAGTGGAGGGTACATCCACTAGGTTCAAAGAGAACAAGGGAGGGTATATCCCTTGTGGATCTTTGCTTGTAAAAGGATTTTTACAAGGTTGAAAGAAATCTCAAGGACCGCAGGTCGCTTGGGGACTGGATGTAGGCACGGGTTGTTGCCGAACCAGTATAAAAACTCTTGTGTGTTTGTTTCCTTCTTCCCTACTCTTTTACTTTCCGCTGTGCATTTAATTTCCGCTTTTACTTTCTGTTAAGTTTTCTTCTACTCCTCATTCTCTTAACAATTTAGTAAAAGCCTTAAAAGAGTAATTTTTAATTAGTAAAGTTTAGGAATAATTAATTCAACCCCCCTTCTTAATTATTCTAAGGCCACTCGATCCAACAAAAATTGTTTGTTATGAGTGTTTGTGTTTCCTGGTTTGAACCAATTATAGTTGATTGTAATCCAGTAGAAAAGGATTATGATTCATGTATTAAGCTCTTTAGTTTGAGTTTGTAAGAACGTTTGCTTGTAATATGTATATGCTTTGCATTATATGTCTAATGAAGATGAATACAAGTAGCTTAAGCCTTCATCTATTGATAACATAACAACTTTCACTTCATTTCTGTATTTTGTATTATCTAGCTCTCTACTGCTCTAATTTGAGGTAAAAATCTATATGAAAAGCAAAATAGTTAAGTATGTTTTTAATTTGGTCCTTACATATATGATAATATTTAAATTCCTTAAAAGAATTGTCTTCTTTTGATTTTTCATTTATAAAAACGTCATATTTGAAGGACAAAGATCACACTTAAAACATTTTCAAATATAAGGCTAAAAAACCCCACAAAATCCGATTTGCTGATAATGAGGTTTGATTCATATTTGTCATGTTTATAAAAAAAATACTTTGTTAGGAATAGCCCCACTTTGATAATTCCTACATTTTGAAAAAAATTAGTCAACAATGATGATAAACAAAATCTTAATCATAATAAGGAAAATAAATTTTGAATTCCATAAAAATGTTTTTTTTGTTTTATTTAGTATGAATAAAAGATCTTCCTATGTTATTCTATTTAATTCTCTACGATGAGTTGATTTGATAACTCAAATATTTTTATTCATGATATTGATCCAATTTGATATCATCGAAATAAAATTTATATCATTGTTGAATTAATTATCGATGAAAGATTTATCATCTCTATGGGATTAAATCCTAATTTTTTATTGAAAATTTAAGAGAAATAAAACATAATAAATATTATGGGAGTAAATATTCTCACATTTATTGCTATGGCCGTTTATTCTAGTTCCTTTTTTTACAATACTAGTTCAGTTTTAAAAAAGCTAAATCACAATTTTGGTCCTCTTTTGATTTTAATCCATGATCTTGATAGAAATTGAATTCATGACTTTTTATTCAAAGATAAAAGTAATAAACCACTAAGACATTTGTTTTATTTAGTTAACTTTGTAAATACTATATTATATGTATCATTAGTTAAGAGTTATTAATTTTTTCAACTTATAAAAAATTATAAATTAAAAAATTATTTCATATATGAATCTTTTAAATTTTATTTTAGACAATTTTATATATTTTTATTTTGAATATTTTAAATTTTTTTATTTTAACAATTTGTAATTAAATTTCATAAATTATTATATAAATTATTTACAGAAATTATTTTATAAATTGATTTTAATATACATATTATTTTACTCTAATTATATAAATCAATATAATTGCATCAATTAATATGTAAATTATTTTTATTCTAATTATATAAATTAATAAATTTTAATATTTTATTTTTTAGTAAACTTACATGTTATTATTTTTGTTTTAACTACAAATAATTATTTAGTAAATAACTTTTTTAATACCAATTATATAAATCAATAAAATTACATAAATTAACATGTAAATTATTTATATAAATTATTTTATGTAATTTATAAAAATTATGTAATTTTAGTTTTATATATAAATAATAATTTCTTACTTTAATTATAAATATTAATATTTTTTTCAATATTTAGATTATTTAAATATTATTTTAAATTTAAGAAATTAGTATAAATTAGATAAAATAAATTTTAAATAATCTCTATATTGGTTATGTAATCTTTTTAAAAACTATAATAAAAGTTGAAAAAAATTATATAATAATTATTAATTTATATTAAATTAAAATTGTATAAAAAAAATAAATACATACAAAATTAAGTATATTTAAATATTAAATATTTATTTTATTTTATAAATTTTTATAATTTGAAAAAAATTAATAACTATTTACTAATGATACATGCCAAATAGTATTTATAAAATTAATTAAACCAAACAAGTGTATTAGTGGTTGATTGCTCTTTCTTTAACTAAAAAGCCATGAGTCCAACTCTTATTAAGACACATGGAAGGACATAAATTGTTTATCCTAAAAGTAGGGAGACTAAATATCTTAATTTAGTAATAATAGACTAAAATTACAATATAACCTTTTTAAAATTATGTTATATATATGTTGTGGATCATGTAATAATTGTTGGTAGTTTATTGTTGAAATTTTAGGAGATCCTTATAAAATATTAATAACCACTAGGAACACATTACGTTAGATTATCAAGAAGAGTTTTAGAAATACATTGATCCATAATGATTAATCATTCAAACGCAGTGTAATCTAGAGAATAGTCACAAACAATTGGTTTAATAACCTTTCTCAACCAAATCACTTTATTCCTCGTTGGACTGTCATTTTCTCTTTTTCAAATAGGGAGAGAAGAAACTTTCTTGATTTGGTATCTTGGGGATCATAACTATGCCTCAGGTTTTAAACCTATTAGGGTTCACATTATCCCTTAATAGGCCAATTTAGTTTTCACTCATTAAGTCCATATCAATCTTCTAATGATAGTCTAATAGGCTCACTGAATTAGATGACTTATATTGAGCCCATAAAAAATGTAAATAACTAATATAAATGTTATAATATAATATGTAGCTCACATTAATTAATTAATTAATTAGGAATTATAAAATTCCTAATAATTTTTCACTTGGGTTTCATATTAACTTTAAACATTTATACCACAAAATTCTTTAGACGTGTAACCGAGTGTTATTTACTTTTAGACTTCCCTTAAACAATCTGGTTCATCTTATATAACAACAATAAACCACTATGGTTTTCATCATAATCAAACGTGACTAAGTCACAATGATCATCATTGTCACTTATACTTGATGACATAGATCAAATATGGATAAACGGTATGAAAATAACATGTAATATGGTCTTATTCATGTTCATTTCCAACTAGTCCAAACCTTATTCTTGATAGAGATCAATCCAAATGCAACAAATATCGCATATAAAACATAACACAAGTTTATAATAAGATGATAAGCATCAACTTTATTTCGGTAGAAAATCTAAACAACAAAATGTTTATAAACCATAAGATATAGAACATAAGCAAGACTCCCACTGAGCTAATGTATTATCAGGAATTACACCCATATGAGCAGTGTGCTCATGAAAAAACTTTAAGTGTCAGACCTTTTGTAAGTGAATCAACTAGCATGGAATGAGTTCCTATATGTTCTATACAAATCTATATTTTTTGAATTATTTATTTAACAAGAAAATACTTTATGTCAACAAACTTTTACTTGGTTGAATCCTTAATAAGACCACTAAGATATTGTCCTAATACACACTCGATGGCTTCTTAATGTTGGAAACAACATACAAGCTAGTTATAATAATTTAACAATCATAAATTATAGTATAATGTCTCATAGCAAAACCATTAACTCCACCAATATGGTTAAATGTGGATCCTTATATGGAGTGATTGGTATTATGATATTTCGTAAAAATAGAAGTCAGAATACCCAATGATCTCTAAACTTCTAGACTTTCGAAATGAAAACATGTAGTTTCTTATTCTCTTCATTTTGCACATTACCCATTTTACTACTTTCTAGTGTTGTATACCAAGTTTACTCATATATCACCTTAGAACTCCCACTAAAAAAAAAATTCAGGACAATAAAAAAAATAAACTTAAGCATACATGATAAATTGCAATATAATTGTTTTGCAACAATAAACCGTATGATGCTAGTAAGATGTCATCAACATATAATACCAATATAATAAATTTACTCCCACATGAATAGGCATGGCAACAAGGCGGGTCGGGGCTGATTTTTGCTTACCCCGCCCTGACTCCCCATTAACATATAATACCAATAATTGCATTAGGCCTTGTCTTCTCCATTAACTTTGATCTTTTTAAAATGCTTCCAAATCTCACTTTTAAGCCTACTTGTTCTTGTTTCTGTTGTCCCCTCCAAATTATCGGTTATTTCTTCTACTTCAGGTGCTGCTATGATTCATTTGGTGTTGCTGAAGGAGCATGACCAGTAGAAGGTGATAGAGTGATACCGCGAGGAGAATGCGAAAAAGTATAGCCAGGACCATGAGTTGTTTCTTCATGTGCACTTTCTTGATCTGCCATTTCTTTAGAAACAATTAAATAAAAATAGAGTTAGAATTTGTTAAAAAAAAAAAGAAGACACAAGAGAACAATTTATAACAACACATTCATAAGAGAAAAAAATCACCCTAAAATGACACAAAATAGTCACACATCTATATCCAATTTGAAAAGGTTTATGTAAAAAAAATAGATTGAAAATTGATAACTTAATGAGTACTAGCAATAAAATAAATAGATTTTTCAACAAATTTTTTATAGGATAAGAATATATAATGAAGTATTCATATATGTGGATATTCACAACTTGAAATTAATTAAATATCCTTACCTATATATATATATATATATATATATATATATATATATATATATATATATTTATATATATATATATATATATATATATATATATATAAGTTACTCCAAACTGTTTTCACATGAATACCAAGTAGGTGCTTGATTTTAGCTGAGAATAGTACCTGCAATGAAACAAGTGAATACCACATCAGGCAGTCTGACATTGTTTTTCTTACCAAAAAAATTTTAATTTTTTTTAAAAATTAAAAAATCCATAGAACAAAGCAAGGTTGGAAACAACAGGAAGGTGTCAGAAAACATCAGAATTGGCCACAAGGAAGAAGAGTCACAACATTGTCCCCAAAATTAAACCTTAAACAATCCATTGTTGTGGGGGTAAACAGGGGTTTTCAACCATTAATCAATGTTGCACTTGCTAGTAACTGTGAATGGCCTTTGATAGTGGTCGTGATTTGTGTCACTTCAGGTGCAACAACAAGAGTGGCTTATTATAGTTTATAGCAAGAAGAGAAAGAGTGGTAACAAAATATTAGAGTCATAAGGATTTATTAATAGTAGCAAATGTTTAGTGGGAAATAATTGTAATAAAGAAGGCGGGAATAAATAGGGAAAAGAGGGAGTTTTATAACTGTCCAACAGACAGTAAAGAAAAGTCTGCAATAAATATGAAAAAAGGAGACTAAGTGGGTACATAAGATTTAAATCAAAATTTCAGTGGGAAAGTCCAGGTTTCTTGAATGTTTGGGTCATATTTTTTGTTTTCAGTCATTTGTCTTATCTATTCCAGTTTATGAATCCATCTCCAATAAGCTACAAGTGAGATTGGCTTGAATAAATTATCCAGTTTCAGATTACATATGATCCAGTTCTATCACTCTCTAAGAACTATACTATTTCTATTAGCAAGTAGCAACTACCACGTATGTAGCTAGAAGGGAGCACAACATGGTCAAAATGTGTCAACTACATTGTCCAATCTTACAAAATATATATGCAATCCAAAGAGAGAAAAAAGGGTCAAAACTGATGCATATCTAATTAATAATAGGTATCGATTTATTTATATTTTAAATTTAAATTTAAATACCATATGTCACAACCTACCCTCCTACGAGCGTGCGGGCAAAAAGCAAAAGGTGCGTCTTCAAAAAAGAAAATGCATGGGAGTCACCACCAATGTTTATTTAAGGGAAAATGTTAGAAAAAACCAAAAAGGACAGAAGGTCTGCATATTTTGAAAATAAGGGTTCGAGAGTTGTTTACGCATAGGGAAAGTATTAGCAACCCACGCGTCCATCACAAGGGACAACAACCTTTAATCAAGTGTGTAATGTGACTTTAAAATTATTTACTTTTCCTTTTTTTTATATCTTTTTATTTTTTGGAGTCGACAAGGGGATGCCCTTTCTCCTACGTATCCCCAAGTGCAATGAGGAATTCAGACCTACGAGTTCTTTAAAGTGAGAAAGTTTGTGTCAAATTGGTTTTATGCTTTTGAAAGATTCTTTTTAATTAACTAGAACAAAAAGGGTCGTTAAGGCATTGGGCCTTGAACGATCTCAAGTGACTTTGACGGAGTGAAATTAAGTTATGCGTTAATTTTATCTTGGTTTTGTTTATTAACTTTCAATCTCTTTAAAAGACAACTTTACGACACTAATGATCGGTTAAGATTACATTTTTACAAAAAAAAAAACGAGATTAACGATGATAGATGGAGGAGATGAATATGCACAAAATAACAAAGGAGGACCCCTAAGGGTACATAGATCACATTCAAATCTTTAAAAAAACAAAACTAACCGACTATCGCACGAAGAACACAAAACAAGAAACGATGTAGGGATTGATCACGGTCGCGATTCGATAGCGCCTCAGCTTCGTTTCCTCTTCTTTCTTCTTCTTTTCTCTTAATCCTCTAAATTCCTTTCAATGTTGAATGCTGGAACCCTTTCTTAGCCCTCCTAGCACGCCTAATTATAGGAAAAGGGTCACTTTGGGGCACTTGCAGCTCGCCTAGGCAAGCTTCGAGCGGCGAGCTGGTTGCTTAGCCAGGAGGTAATTCCATGGCCCAGGCGAGCCAGATGCTAGCTTGGGTGAGCTAGGGTCCAGAAAAATAAAGAAAAAGACCCTTTTGCCCCCTTCATTGGTATATTTTGGTATCCTTGATCAAAACACTGAGTATTCTCTCACTTCGCACTGTAACTGGCGCTCATTATCATAATTCGACTAACAAGAATATAAATACCAGCGAACGATAATCCCCGGACGAAATTAGGGTCTGACAGCATACTATACATAAGTACATTAAAATGAAGTGGTGCATTGAAGTATCAATTAATTTCTAAATTATAACCAATTTTGTAGACTTCAATGAGAACTTTAAAACTAACAGTTGAATTGATAAAATTAATATTTTGTATAAAGTTACAATAGGCGTTTTAAAAAATTTCACATTTAGGGTAAGTTGATCTTGTGCATATATGCAAATCAGTCAAACCATAACCACTCAAACAGGGGAAAAGAGCCATATAAGATGAATGCAGATCTGAACTGCAGAAAAGAGAATAAGATTTAGACAAGTTGAAATGAACAAGGAAACAATGTTCAAGGGGTTTTTCCAATTGGATTGGGATGGATTTTTTCCTATGCATAGTAGGATCGTCCAATTCCTTAGATTCTACATCCAAAATCATGCAATCCTATTGATCACACCAAGTTGCATTTTTCATGTAGATTAAGATTGCAGGGAGCATAAAAAATCACAGGACTGTGTGATATTGATCCCATAATCAAATTTGCAATTTTGACCACAATACCATCATCAACCAAAAACAACGACATCCGGCTTCCACCCATTTTAGAAAACATGTCATTATGCTATGTCAAGCTTATTATAATTTACAAATGGTAGAGATAAATAATTCATGCTAGCAATAGTAAACATAATTCTTGAGTAAACATACTTCATTCATAATCTATTTTTCTACTACAACACCACACAGAAACAGTAAACAAACCTGGTTTTGAAGAGATTACAACAAGGAAGATTTCATGCAAGGGTTCAAGGGTGTAGGGTGTTTCTCAAAGGCTTTGAGGAGATTGCAGACCTTCAAATTCCTAAAAATAAACATTGAAACACATAAATGCAATTTCCAAAGACCCAAACAGAGTAGGTTTCTCAAATTAGATACCTAAAAATAGAGAAGATGGCCTAAATAAAGAAAGAAGAATAAAGAGGAACCAAAGAAAATACCTTACAACCAAATAACCACAGAAGTTGAAAAGGACACAGTAGCCTCCATGAGGACCGTGACGGCAATGAGATCCATGGAGTCGGACCAACAGGCACACACCAACGGACTAGGACTTGTGGAGTCTAAATAGGTTGTTTTGAAATTAGGTTTAGGGTTTCAGGTTTTAGTATGTTATATATATGTAGGGATATTTTTGTAAATTAATAATTAGCAAGGCGGGTTCAGGTATTAATAATCCTATCCCCTACCCGAACCCGACTTTGGCTATTAGGGAAAACTCGAACTTGACCCCAGTCAACTTGGGCTTTCCCTGTCAAAATTAGGGCGGGTTCGGGCTCCATTGCCATGCCTACACATGAACCAAATTTACCCCAACATCATAAGAAATAATCTTGATGAATTTTACTATACCATAGACGAGAGATTTGTTTAAGAGCATAAATGGATTTCTTTAGTTTGCATACCATAGACTTTGGATCATCTTAAACAAGGTTTTCTGGTTGCACTGTATAAATTATTTCATCAATTTTTCCATTTAGAAACGTAATCTTTACTTCCATCTATTCAAAACAATCATCAAAATGATCTACAATGTCATTATAGTCTTAAGAGAGTCTTTCTGAGAAACCAGAGAGAAAGTCTCTTTGTGATTAATGCATTCCTTCTTGTAAAACTTTTGGCGACATGACAAACTTTATACATCTCAATATTACCCATTGAATCCGACTATAGATATTTATCTCCAACTTATAGGCTTCACACTTTTAGGCAATTTGACGATATCCCAAATGTCATGTTCAACCATCAATTTTATTATATCATTTATGACATCAATCCACTTGAGAGTTAGAGCACAACATGACTTGACTAAATTCGATTAGGCCTTCTCACTCAACCTAATGTCATATTCATGTTATTAAATAAATATAACACAATCATATCAAATTATATTTTTCCTTTCTCTAGTAAATCCTCTTAATGACACTTCTTCAGGCTATTAAGTTTAAACTTTAGGTGGTGCTTGAGAGGGAATCTCAGTGTTGTCTTGTCTTTTAATAATGTTGGGAGTAACATCATTATTTAATTATCATATCTGTTTCTTGAACAATGGTAAGTACAAAGATTTATCTATTGTCAATAATAGGTTATTCTTTAAAGACAACACTCCTTATATTTCCTTTCCCTTCAAACTCAATTTCCTCAAGGACTCTTGCACATCTCAAACATGATCTTAATGTGAGATTGTAAAACTTGTACATGTGAGAACTTTAAATGTAACAAAAAAATTGTAACTAATTATCTTTAAGTCTAGCTTACCTTCATGCAGCCTATAAGGCATTATTTCGGCTAGAAATCCCCAAATGTGCATATGCATAATGCTGGGATTTCCTTGGCTCACACTTATAGGGGTTATTAGTGACTACTTTAATTGGTACCCTAAAAAGACATAAATTGCATTCTTTAATGTCTTCCCCCAAAGTGACTTTGGTAGAGAAGAATCAAACTTCTTACCATATCTAGACAAGTCTAATTTCATCATTCTGCAACTTTTTTCATGCTAGGTTTGCCTAACATTATATGTTGTAAAACAATTTCACAATTATTGAAGAAAACACATGAGGGACTACAAACGTTGCACCTTATGTCATATCTACCATAGTATTCCCCACGGTCAGATTTGACAACCTTAATATTCTTTCCTAGTTGAAGTTCAACTTCAACTTTGAAAGACTAAATGTTTAAAGGCCAAAATTTCTTCTCATAATTTAAATAAATAGGAATCATCTATGAACATAATAAAATATATTTTCTTATTCCATGAATCCATAAGGAATAAAACACTAATATATGTATGTATTAGTTCTAAGACATCCTTAGTTCTTTCGGCACCTGAATTCTATTTTGTTTGTTTATTTTTCCTTTATATACTCAATGTTAACTATAAGGTTCAACCAATATAAAGGATCCAAAATTTCCTATAACACAAGCATCCAAATTCTTTACTAAGAGATATGACTTAATCACTTATGTTATAAAGTGACGAAATTCTCATTTAATTTTAAGTTTTGTACCACCAAAAATTGTTTGCAATAGGAACACTTAAATATCCATAAAAAACTCATAACTTACACCATTTGAATCACAAGAGAGACTAACTTTATTATTTATAATTGAACTAGAATAACAAAATTTTTCCAAATTAGAAATAAAATTTGGTTTAATAAACAACTCAATATATGTCTAAACCAAATTCAAATGAAATTGAGTCTTTTAAAGCAACATAAAAGTTCCTATAGCTTCAACTGCAACTTTATGTCATCGCCTACATAGATGAATATTTCATTATCACTTGGTAGATGACTCCATAGGTAGCATTATATAGACATGCTCATGTGAGTAGTAGAACCAAAATCTACCCACTAGCGTCATTCGGTAGAAAAAATAACTTTAAAGCAAACAAAAATGATAAGTTTACCATTCTTCACATACTAAATAATGTAATTGAGACTTTTTTTTATATATGCCTCATCCTACAAAAGCAACAAGGAAATTCCTTATCTTGTTCTCTTGTTTATTCTCTAAAAAAAAAACAAAAAGTTATGCAATATCCTCAACTCTCTACGGACTTTTTTCTAACTCTCAATTTTATACATGCAACTTCGGGATTCAAATAATATGAGTAATTTAAACCATATAAGTAGAAACAACAACAATTAAAAAAGAGAACAATAAACATAAAATGCACACATAATCTTTATGGTAAATTTCAAGACCCAAACAAGATATCTAGCGCATCATTAATCCTCAATCTTTGGATTGAAAAAGACTAACTACAAGTGGTACTCTCAACGCATTGATCAAACATTGGAGATAAGTCCTGTCAAACAAAGGTTGTCCTTAGACACTCCATTGCTCACATGGAAAACTTATATGATGATTATTTCATTCAAATAATGATGGTCTTTGGAAATTTCATTATTCACATGCAAGATCACACTATCTATAATCACTACATGTTTACCATCACAAACATATAATTATTCTGCCAAATTGTCTCTTCCTTTAGGCCGAACACAATTTGCATAAATAATTCCATACAAGAATCTATATAATTTTAATCAAATCAATGTTCACAATAGGGACTATTTTGACAATATATCGTGCCAATCAATTTAATTAAAAAAATTACTAGATATGCAAATAAATAACTTCAGAACAAATGAGATTTACCTTTCTTTATACGCCATGCAGCATATCTTGGACACTTTTTCTTATGTGTCTAGACTTCTTGTAGAAGTAGAAACTAAATTCTTTATCTTTCTTTTATTTCTTTTGCTAAAAGCACCCCTATTTTTCTTTCTTTTCTTATTCTTAGAGAGATCAAGCTTCATGAACACTTTCATATCTGTCTTTCTTCAACCTCTATTCCTTTTGCACACAATGAGATATAAGCTCGTTAAAGGACCATTTGTCCTTGTGAGTGTTAGCTCACTTTGAATTGCGCAAAGTGTACAAGGAAGTGAGATCAAAACTAAATGCATGAGAAATTCTTCATTAACCTCTAGCTTAAGTACTCCATTGTATTACTTTTTTCCCATTTTTTTAACCAAAAGAAATAAAAAAATAAAAAAAATAAGAACTGCATACGCAAAAAACTTCCTCAAATATATGTCAGAAGCGATATGTATAGTAGCCGTTCATAGACCCAAATCGCCCGAATTCAAATCAAATATCCAATATGGCAATATCTGAATTTACTGACAATTAATATGTGTTATTCCAAAAAAAAAAGGATTCAGATAACCAAAACAATTCAAGTATAATTAGAATCAAATAACTTTAAATCTCAATAATCTAAGAGTAATAGTGGCTCTGATACCACTTGTTGGTATTTTATTGTTGGAATTTTAGGAAACTTTTATAAAATACCAATAATAACTAGGAACACATTAAGTTAGATTATCGAGAAGAATTTTAGGAATATTTGGATTCATAATGATTGACCATTGAATAGTCGCAAACAATTGGTTTAATGACATTTCTCAACAAATGACCTTATTCCTTATGGGGCTGTGTTTTCTCTTTAGACGAGAAGAGGATAAACTGTTTCTTGTTTCTTGATTTGATGTCTTAGGGACCATAATCATGTCTCATGTTTTAAACCTATTAGGTTTCTCATCATCTCCTAATGGACCAAACTAGTTTCTGCCCATTAAGCCCACATCAAATTTTCTAGTGATAATTTAATACACTAACTAGATTAAATCACTTAATACATAAAAAATATAAATAACTAATATAAATGTTATAATATAATATGTGTACACATTAATTAATTAGGAATTATAAAATTCCTAATAATAACTTCTGATAAATATATAGATACAAATCAATGCTTGTCCGAGAGAATATAAGGAAAATTTTCGAGGACAAATCTAAATGGCATTTGCCGTAACATCAAAAGCTGTTAGAGTTAGCACAGCATGAAATTAACAACCGACACAGCTAACGAAACAATGTGATGTAAACATGCAACTTTCCCTTTCTTCCTTTATTAGCAAGTATTAACGGTAGGAGGAGGCTGAGGTTTACCTGACAACCAAGCCCATCAAACCCAATTTGTAATGATCAATCCCTTTCGTTTATCCAGATTTTATCTATTTTATTTCTCACTCAAAGTGCAGAAATAGAAATATGGAACGAATAAAAAAAATGGAAATGTGGAAGGAAAGATAATCTAATTTGACCAAAATGGCCCCGGATCCGTCACTAATAAAGAAGATTAATTTATTAATTACTACGAATCATTGTCATAACAACAGAGGAAAAGTGCATTATCTATATTTGAATCTGTTATTGTCCAATCTTTGAGTTGTGATTACATGTACCATTGCTTGTATTACAAGGGTCATTTTGGAAAATGAAGTTAGACCGTTAGAGGAAGTTCCAAAAGAAAAAAATCTGGCTTGTAAAGTACTCTATATTCTTAAGCATTGGCAGCAGCTAGCAAGCTAGTGGCATGGTTCAAGTTTGGAAGAACATTGTTGCTGAAGGCATTCAAAGTTTGTAATATCTCATTTTCAACCACCTAATTATCTAATCCCACTAATTTTATTTATACTATATAAGCAGCCTCATTTTGTTGTTCTCTTCATCCAAAGAAAAAACAAGAAACTCAATTGTCTAGTTGAAGAGCTTCAAAAGAAGATTTAGAAGAGAAAAAGGGGAAATGGGTTGTGCTTATCTCAACATGCCAGGCTTCATGAGGGCAATGTTTGTTGTGTTATGTGCGCTGATGATATTGCCGGAGCTAACACATGCAAAGCATGCAAGAGTCACTAGGCACTACAAGTTTAATGTATGTGTAATGCATTCCATTGACATGTTTTTGATACAATGAGATGCTTTCAATTCAATTTGTTACATTTACTAATACTTTTTACCTTTTTCTTTTTGTTCAGATCAAAATGCAAAACTTCACAAGGCTTTGCCAAACAAAGAACATTGTAACTGTCAATGGACGATTTCCTGGTCCTAGAATCATAGCAAGAGAAGGTGACAGAATTATGGTTAAAGTGGTTAACCACGTTCAATACAATGTTACCCTTCATTGGTATAGTTTTATTCAATTAAACCCTATAAATCAATTTGTTGCAATTAATTGTTGAATGGTAACATTTTCTCAACATTTGATTAATTTTTTCAGGCATGGAATTCGCCAACTGAAAAGTGCATGGGCAGATGGACCTGCCTATATCACACAGTGTCCAATTCAGACAGGCCAAAGTTTTGTGTACAACTTCACAGTCATTGGTCAAAGAGGAACACTATGGTGGCATGCACATATCTCATGGCTTAGAACAACTCTCTATGGTCCCATTGTCATTCTTCCCAAAAGACATGTCCCTTACCCATTCCCTCAACCCTTCAGAGAAGTCCCCATCATATTGGGTAAGTTGAGATCCTCCAAACCACATAATGGAATTTAGTGGTACTATATATGATCTCTACATATTGGAATCTTTAGATTTTTCTCTAATATGCAAACCTGAATAAAATGGCAGGGGAGTGGTGGAAAGCAGACACAGAAGCTGTTATAAATCAAGCAATGCAGACAGGATTGGCACCAAATGTCTCAGATGCTCACACTATCAATGGTCTTCCCGGTCCTGTCTCCAACTGCGCAGCCAAAGGTAAGAATATAGTAAAGAAATAGTAAATAATCTATGCACAGACAAAATTTAAATAGTTTTTAAACTATCATTCAATCACAAATTGTCATATATAGTAAGTTTGTTGATTTTTTTTATAATAATTATCTTAAAAGTCATACTAAAAATGATTTCTGATTGATTGACAATGCATTGAAATTAAATTTAAAAGCAGTACTAAAGAAAAGCACAAACATTTCAATTCTTGATAATATATTGATTGGTTTCATTCGATTAAGTGAAATTGTCTATTTCTTCAGAAACATTCAAGCTCAAGGTGAAGCCTGGAAAAACATATCTGCTTCGTCTGATCAACGCTGCACTTAATGATGAAATGTTCTTCAGCATAGCCAACCACACCCTCACCATGGTGGAAGCTGATGCGGTGTATGTAAAGCCCTTCAGCACAAAGGTTGTTCTGATCACACCTGGTCAAACCGTCAACGTCCTTCTCAAGGCCAAATCCAAGGCACCAAATGCCACATTTGCCATATCCACAAGGCCCTATGCTACAGGTCCAGCTGCTTTTGACAACACCACAGCCACAGGGTTCCTTGAGTACAAGAAACCTTCACTTGCAAGCAGCAAGTCAAACACCAAGAAGCTTCCACTTCTTAGAGCAGTGTTCCCTAAATTCAATGACACTGTCTTTGCAATGAACTTCCACAACAAGGTTCGTAGCTTGGCCAGTGCAAGATTCCCAGCAAAAGTTCCAAAAACCGTGGACAGGCGCTTCTTCTTCACTGTTGGCTTAGGAATAAGCCAGTGCTCAAAAAACCAACAATGCCAAGGGCCTAACAACACAAGGGTAGCTGCAGCAGTTAACAATGTGACATTTGTGACACCAAACATTGCCTTACTCCAAGCACATTTTTTCAACAAGTCCAAGGGAGTGTACACCACTGATTTCCCTGCTAACCCTCCTTTCAAGTTCAACTACACTGGCACTCCACCAAGCAATATCTTTGTGAGTAGTGGCACTAAGGCAGTGGTGCTGCCATACAACACCAGTGTGGAGTTGGTACTTCAGGACACAAGCATTATTGGAGCTGAGAGTCACCCTCTTCACCTTCATGGCTTCAACTTCTTCATTGTTGGCCAAGGAAATGGAAACTTTGACCCCAAAAAGGACCCCAAAAAGTTCAACCTGGTTGACCCTGCTGAGAGGAACACTGCTGGTGTGCCATCTGGTGGGTGGGTTGCTGTGCGCTTTCTTGCTGACAATCCAGGTGGGTACTATATACAATTACAAAGAGTATATATTTATTTTTTGAATTTAATTCAAATGTACTCTTGTCCAATCACAAATTATTGCCGTCAATTATTTCTGATTGGTTAATCATCTTCTAACCACATATTATCATTAATAATTTCTAATTAATTGAATGTACAACCCATTTTTTATACCAGATGGTGCATATAAATTAAACTCATTTATCAATTTTGTTTGCTTAGAAAATATATATTTAATATCATATTAGACATCTATTCATAGATAACATTAAGTTAGTTCTTCTTTGATGATATAGTTCATGACACCTGTTTCTTTAATTTATAGAAGATTGATTTGGAGAAACTTTAAAAATCACATTGAGGACAGGAATTATCATTGAAAAACTACCTTAATATCAATTATTCAATATGAAAGGAGGATTAATCTAACACGAAGTCTTTCTTAAAAGTACCATACTCTGGATTTTCGGTTGGATTCATTGTTAGTGTTTGTAACATTGTTTTGCTGGTTTTACATGAACAGGTGTTTGGTTCATGCATTGCCACCTTGAAGTGCACACTAGTTGGGGATTGAAAATGGCATGGATAGTCCAAGATGGTAAACGGCGCAATCAGAAGCTGCCACCTCCACCCTCTGATCTTCCCAAATGTTGAAAAGATCGACAACCTTAATGTTTTGCTTTTCTTTGTCTATTTTTGGGGTTACATTTGGAAGTATTTGCTCCTGCCTTTTGTTTTCAGTTTTGTCCACATCTTCCAATTTTGGGATTTCTTTCCTTTGTACCCAAAAAAGAATGTTTGGGGCAATTAGATTGTTATGGTTGTTTCTGTTCTTATGTGATCACTCTAGTTAGAAAGATTATTAGTGGGAGAGTTGTATGTAGGTTACAGTATTCAGTTATCTATACTTTGAATTGTAACACATTCTCTTTTGCCAACTACGGTATTCTTAAAGGACCAAAGCTCCTTTATCAAAGAATTTGTGTATCTTATGCAAGTTATCATAAATTTCATTTCCCTTAAACTGAAAGAGTGTATTATTATAAACAAAAACTAACACAATTATTTTTAACAGAATCGTTTGATCTATGAACAGATAATGATAGACCTCTACATCAACATTTTCATATTTTTAATCTCCAATAATTGCATAATTATATATCTCTGTTAGATATTAAAAAAACAAAAAAGTGATTTTGTATGATCTTAAACATAGAAGAATTTTGGACCAGCCTCTGTAGTATAAAGTATAAACTCAAAGTTAGGCTTGTAATTAATTAGTAATTATTGTGATTTGGCTGCAAAATGTAGCATTATTTAAATAAGAGGATGGTACAGGCACAGCAAATTTCCTATGATCACAGGTTGCAGATAAGTCAGAATGCATACATGGGGGACCCGAGTGATTCTTCGTTCACTCACTCACACTGCGCATAAACTCACGTGCCATCATCTTCACAAGTTGCCACCAATCAGTGTCGGGCAGAGTAAAAATTGTTAAATACATTTAATGATATATTTTAAAATATATGTTTTGCTCTTAAATATAACTAAATTACTTAGGTATATTTTTCATTTATTAAAACTTGCACAAAATCAAACTTTTAAGTTGTGGTTGAAGTTGTAGTTATTTTCACGATTTTTTATATAAAAAAATTATAGATAAATGTGATTGTAATTTGTTTTAGTTAAAAATATATGTGACTCTTTTTATTTTGCACTAACTAATATTCTCCCACCAGATTTTTTTTATTTAGTACTAATTAATTATCTCTCACCTATGTTCATCTATTTTAAGATAAAATATTACCTTCAATTTATAATTAAAAACTCAAAACATGAAATCATCAGTAACTTTTAATATGTGATTATAATTTTGGACACATGGCAAACTTCACATAGAACTTACTAATAACAAAAAAGAATAAAGAATTAAAACTGTATTATTACGTGAAATTCTTTAACATTTTTGTTTTAATATATTTTTATTAATCAAATTTATTTAAAATTTTAAAAATTTATAGTTCTTACTATTTATGTAACAAATACATAATTTTTAATAAATTGTAACCTTAATAAAATATATCTTATAACTGATGTAGTTTAGTTTAGCATAATATAGTAATTTCTCAAATTAAGGTGAATTAACATTTGAACTTTTTTGAAAAAAAGATGCTTATATTCAAACAGTGTATGAAACATAATTATGTGAGAAAAGAATTATATAGGTTAAAAAGAAGAGAAAACTTATGTATGGAAGATAAATTTATTGATTTTGTTATTATAATTATTTTAAAAGTTATATCAATAAATTATAATTAAATAATACTATAAAATTATTTTATATTATTAATATATTATTAGCAATAAACTCTAAAAAGAATGGACTAGAAAATACATTTTATTACCTATGGTAAACTGATTTTGAGTCAGTTAGTTAACTTCTTTATGCACGCGCCATGGGTATATGGGCAGTGACAAGAAGGAGACAATGGAGGGTGTGGATGTCATATTCTCCGATATACTCAGCATGGCATCCTTAAAGTGAACTTCTTTTAAGAGGTTCTTTATCTCTCTCTCTCTTTCTCTCAGGCTCAGCTCTAAAAACCTGTCTTTATTATTCTGTTTTCTTGATTGTTTTGTTTTTTTTATCAGTCTTTGGTTTTCCAGATCCAGATGGAGGAAAGCAGGAACAACCCTTCTCAAGTTGACAGGTTTCACTATCTATCTGGGTCTTCATGATTTTCCTCTCTTCTCGTTTTTGCTCTGTTTGATCACTGATTGTTCCACCCTATTTCTGCATTTTATGCTATATGTTATTTTATTTTTTTGGTAAGAAGGGGGCAGAAGGGCTCATTTTTTATGTTATGGATTGGATGCTACCGTTGCTCTTATCAATTATCAATTATGGTATTATTAAAACCATGATGCTTATGTCAGTAGCTGAGTATGGAAAATTCGCCTGAAAGTTGGGGATTTAGGGTTTCTTTTTTCGAATTTTTTAAAACTAATTTTTGCTTTAAAAAACTTATTTGGTAAAAGTATTTCTTTAAATAATAAAATTAGAACATCTCTTAATAATGTTATTTTTTTTTTGAAGTTTTTCCCATCTTTTTCTTCATTCTTTACTCACTAAATATTAGTTTTTGAAAGTTATTTTATAAAATAAATTTGAAAAATTAAAAACCGAAAACACAATTATACACACCGCTAGTTTACTTCAAGCGAATTTTTTTTTTTTTGCTTGATTAAACTAGATAAGGTCAGTGATATTTAGCCAAAAAAAAGTCGTGATATGTTTTTTAGCATCTTATAAGTGTTAATCATTTACCTAATGTGTGCCGGAGAATCTGGTTGGTCATCTTCTCTCCTAACACATTTTTATCAGTCAAACCTTAAACCTTATCTAAGGGATCCATGTCCAATTTCACTCGGACCAACCTATAATAAAACCAGTGATTTGGTTACACATTTCTAATTTCATTGTCTATTTTTTTTTATAAATAATTAAGAAAATACAATTTTTCTTTTAATTTGTAGCCTGTTTTTAAAGGTTTGTACCTGAAACAGTCAAAACATGTAAAATTGCTTTGAAGTGTTAAGTATTAGGCTTGCAACTATGTGCTTTGGTCGGTAGATGTAAGTGTTTGGATTGCATTTTGGCACATAATATATGGGATTTTCTTCTTTGGGCCTTGCGTTATATGGTGTTTATTTTTCTATCATGAGAACCTTCAGAAAGTCAATCCTCAACCATAATTTAAATTCCATAAATTATTAGACATTTGAGTAAAAGATTCCCTTTTCTCTGCTGATTATTTGTAAGTTGAGAATGTTTCTCTAGGAAAACAGGAACAGCTTTTTGGAAAATTTTAATTTGTTTTATGCTGTGTGAAACATGCTATATAATCTAAAAATGGTCTCCTCCACTCTTAATTGTACTTTCTTTTCTGCATTTTTTGCTGTAACGAACTTAGCCTTTGAATTGCCTCCTTTTAATATTGTTTAGATTGTGACACCATATTACATGAAGTATTGCAAAATATCATTGTTTTATTAAAAAATTCTTCAATGTATACAGCTAGAACCATGTTAAAAACCGTCCACAAGGCATTGTAATCTGGTCGGTTGCTTTTACATTCAAAGTATGCATTTCTGTTTGCAGTTTATTTGGACCACTGAAAATGCCTAAACATCTGTAAAATTAATAAGAACTATGTTACAACAACAAAAGCCCTTTCCCATAAATGAGATAAGCTTATTTTTAGAAATGCCATTTATACACATGAAAAGTACTTTGATGGAATTTATTTTCTTTTGTCAACCCATTCTTAACAAGGAACTGATCATGTCTTGCCTTACATATTATATAGTCTTTGTGTTGTGCTGTGTTATTTGTTCTTTAAAATGCTTAATGATTGAGCTTTTCCCTTGTGACACAAATTAGATAATGGACTGAAAAATTGACCCATGTTGCTCAGACACAACTTGATTATGATCTAGTGTATTATGTGACATATGATCCAGACATCTTGAACAGTGAGAGATTAGTTAAAATATATGCTTTTCTAGTTGAAGCTACTATTATTCCTTTTTCCAAACAAAGAAGTTACTGAATAAACTAATGGGATTTTAGATCCTGTTTTGCCACTGCTCACTCTTGATTCATTGACTTGAGCAGAGGATATACTAATGAAGAAATTATCCCACAAAGATTAGCCCGAGTAACATATTAGTTGAATAATCGTCCTTCTTCATATCCTGGCTTAATTATGTCCTTTTCTTTATGTGTGGAGTGAGAAGGGTCTTCTGACACTTAATATCTTGTCCTGATATGTTTGCCCTTTTCTTTTATTCTGACATTTTTCTATTATTCTTTTCAGCTTCCAGGTGGATGAAATGCACAATCTTAGCATTGTTGAATGGAAAAAGAAAAGAAAATTACAGACTGATCAGTTGGATTTGCTTAGACCTAAACATAGATGCTGGGTTGGAAGTTTCTCCTCTGCACATGCTTCAGTGTTTGATGAGAATCCAGTTTTAGAGAGCATGCATAACCACACAGTTGAAAGCTCGGAACCTGAATCTGCCAAAGACAGCAATAGTCTTATGGAAGACTGTGATACTGCCATTTCTGTAAATGAAGAATCCAAGCATGAGGCAGATTGCGGAAATTCATACTTATATGGTAGGCCTTCCACTTCTTTGGTTGATTGGGATTGACTATGATGTTACACAAATGTTACTCTTACACTTTGGTTTCTACACTTCCCTTTTACACCTACTTTTATGAAGCAAAAGGAGAGAGAGTTCACCCTCTTTACTCCATTTTGTTTTCCATAAAAAGGTTGTGTAAAAGGAAAGGGTACAAAATCAAGTGTATGAATAAGATGATGCTGATAGTGCCAAGGGTGACCAGTAACCACTAACTTTTGGATGTATCAACAGTAAATAGGGTAAGCTATATCGATGAGGAAGCTTTTGTTGATAGCGAATGCATTCCACCTTATGATGATGCCAATGCACAAGCTTTGATCAATCATGAGGAACACCTTCAGGGGTTAGGAAGCTTTTCAGGTCATGAATGCTCAGAAGATGCTAAAGACAGCAATGAGTACCCTGTCGAGAAGGAATTCGAAGATTTTCTTTACTCCAGTGGGGCGAATTCTAATGTGTATGTCCTTTCATCTGGAAGATGGAATGTAAATCAAGGTATTCTACATGTTCTAGACAGTTAATATGTATGAAGATTGAAACAAGCTAGCACTCGTGAAATTAGTTTCTAGGTTACCTGCATTTAATAAAGAAGTTTTGTTTAGCTATTACTAACATATAATAATGTTTTCAATGCAGAAGCTCAATCAAGCTCAAGACCACCAACAATTGATCAAGAGTTTGAGGAGTACTTTTCTATGCTTATGCTCTAGGACAGTTAACCTATAAAGGAGTATGTATAATGGTATATGTAATGCTGAAAACGGCTGTTATATGTATTGTACGAAGATTTAGTAGTATTCTGATGACTTTATAACATCTTCTTCGGTAAGTGTAATATGACATTTCTTCTTATGGCCTTTCTTCTCTTTATCTCTCACTCTTCAATTCCTAATGCATTACATTCTTCAGTGATGCCGCAGTTCTGAAATTATCTTCTATATTGCACCTTTGTATTTTTCATTTTGACTTCATATTCCTTAATATTCTTTACTGACTTCTTAAGTGTGGCCTAGCCTGCTTGAAAATCCTTATGGGGAAATTTGTGAACTGAAAGACCAATCAATCTGTGTTATTTATAGCTGACATTTCATTTGGCAAAACACAGTAAATGAGGCAAAAAAAGAGCAAAGTTTATTTTGCATTTTGTACCAAATATTGTTTTCCAAATAATAATTTGTTACAGGATCATTAAATAATTTTTTTTACTATTTCAATTTCAATATTGTTATTCGTCAGATAGTACATTGTTGATCGTGTTGTTCCATAATTTCAATTTTTGGATCATTCTTTTCCAAAATCTCATTGGTCTTTTTCAACAACACTGGTAGATCACAATTTCAAAACTGAGCATGGTTGGTGTTGGTTTTCACAACAACATGAAGTTGTGTGGAATTTATGATGACAACTGATTGATACTAACTTGACTACTTGAGTCAAAGAATACTTATATAGGTTCAACCTAAATAACTTACAAAAGTAACAAATAAAGTTTAGATGATGAAAAGCAGGACCAAACCTTACTTAGATATTCATCTATTTCTTAAATTGACAATCGAAGTTAAATAAGAACAAATTTTCGAACTCAATGTGATAGTCAATTAGGAACTTGTCAGCACCAACGAAGAATCGATGCAAAAGCTTTTAGAACTCCCCCATGCCATACACACTTCCAAAAATAAAAAAGTTCAACTTCATCTAAGGAGGATCCACCATGGTTATCAAACTCTCGAGTTTACGAGTTGACTTATCCTCTGCGAATTGACTATTGAGTAAATTCTTTTTTTAGTAAACTCTAGGTAAACTCTATAAATTCTAAATAAACACGGTAGACTCTCGAGTTTACCATTGAGTCAACGAATTAGCAAGTTAAAAAAATTAGACAAAATGTAAGTCATTTTTTATTGTTTTCTTTCTTTTTAACATTCAACATACCTTCATTTAGCGCGTTATTCTCAAATACAAAATTCTCATATTTAATAATATCAAACTCTTGTTCTCTAATAACATCAAACTCTCGAAGAGAATAATTTATCATTACTATAACCTCTACAAGTTATTGTCTAGTGGTGATGTATTATTAATAGACTTGGTTATTTAAATATTCTGAACTTTATGATGTACTGTTTTATTTTATTATATTGTTGAAATGTTTAATTAGTATGTTATTTATAGATATTTTGTTATTATTTTTATATGAAGTAGACTTTTACGAGTTTAGTAGTTGAGTCTACGAGTCGAGTCTCTGAAACTTTCATGAATTTACGTAAATTCTCTCAAGTTTGATAATCTTGAGACCCATAATAGAAAGAATTGTTCATAACTAGTTTGCTGAATCCTATCGTTGGTCTTCTTACTTTTATCTAGCCTGTAGTTACCAGCGATTGTGAAATTCTATTCAAGACTACACAACTGAATTGTCTATTGACGGCGATAGCGTTGAGTGAGAAATGCTAATTTTTATCCTTTGTTCACTTAGCAATATGATTATGATTTTATGACATTTAAGTGGTAGGTTAGTTTCTAAAAAAAAAAGGTGACCTGTTGAATCTGTGCTAATGCTTAAAGGCGCATAAAGTGAAGATACAACAATAATTTATGACATTTATATTTCATTGTCCTTGATTGGGAGCACAGTCATTGTCCCATCCCACAGTTGTCACTATATAATTATCTCTTTCCAAGTTATTATGTAAATTCTTACAATGGAATAAATATAATGCCACAATTAGTATGAACTGAATGAAATTCGTTGGGATCAGGAAAAAATTGAGGATGCATTTGTTTTCTTGAAGTATAGTTCTCAAAAAACAGAAAACTATTTGAAGTAGCATCTCTGCGTCATTATGTCTATCTACTGAAATTTTTTGTCAGTTAATGAGTTATTTAATTTTTAAAAAATAACCATGTAAATATTAATTATTTTCTCCAAGTTTTGGGAATGTAGAAATAAGGAATTAGAGAAGGAACTCCATAGTTAATTAAAGTATCCAACACATTGTTAAAAGCGAAGTTTCTCTTGAGTACCCTTATATTTTAGTTCTCAAATTAAACTTATAAGTGATCATGATATTACTTACAATTAGAAGACAAATAATATGTACTTAGACTTTGAATAGAAGCAAAACAATGATCAAAGGACCATATAATGAGATGAATTGATCAAATTTTAGTTGCCAACTATTGCTTTGAATATTCTATCAGACGGCGAAACCCTGTGACTGCTCATTCCAAACCAACCAACCAAACATGACAACAACATCAAGACAATTAACCAAACCATTTTACCATTACAAACCCCATGTGACTCGATCGAGCCACAACTTATTCGTTTTCCCTTAACACGTCAAAAGAATTTCACATTTGTTGTTGAAAACAAAAGGAACAAAAAACATTGGAGAGTAACTCAGGAGGAAATGATGCATAGCCAATGTATTCGGACCCAAAAGGGTTAGTCAAAGTCAACATTTTGGAAGATCAGAAGGGGGTGGTTGAAGCTTCTGGTTGGGCTCAGGTCCATCTAGTACTAGCCATGCCATTCTCAATCCCCAACTTGTGTGGAGGTCCAAGTGACAGTGCATGAACCACACCCCTGTTACATAAAATAATGACATTAGATAGAGACAGATTTACAAACTAATGCATGGTGACAATTTCTTTCTATCTGATATAACTTTTTGGAACAGAGGGATGATGTCATGTATACCTCAAAATTTCATAGCATCATTTCTAACTTCTAGAAGGGTATGCAAAATGCAGCTTGCTAAAATCTCGATGATTTTTCATCGTCCTTAACTTTCAAACATACACTTTTTGAATATTTTATATTGATTAACATTGAAAGGATTTAAATATCATTTTCTTAATGTAGCAGTGTCATATATTATTGGTTTGTAAGTTTCAGTTTTAATTCTTGCAATTATTTTCGTTTTAATCTTTTGTAAATTTTAAGATTTTAAAAATGGTTCATAGTCATTATTGATGATGTGACATATGTCCTATATTTACATATAATATCTATTTTAAAAGAAATTATAAAGACTAGAATATCATCTTTGCTTAGTCGACCATTTTTTATATAAAATTATTTTGCATATTTCTCTTATAAAACAATTTTCATTTTTAAAAAAATGGCTATGAACACATGCTCAATATGATATGCATAAAACACATCACATGCATGCTAGCATTGAAATGTACCAACCTGGGTTGTCTGCAAAGAATCGAATAGCAATCCAACCACCAGCAGGAACACCAGCAGTGTTCCTCTCAACAGGGTCAATCAGATTAAACCTTGCAGGGTCATTGTTGGGATCATAGTTTCCAAACCCTTGCCCCACAACAAAGAAGTCATAACCATGAAGATGCAAGGGATGGCTCTCAGCCCCAAGAATACTAGTGTCCTGCAGCACCAACTCCACACTGGTGTTAAACTTGAGCACCACCAGCTTTGTGTCATTGGTGACCATTGTGTTGTTTGGAGGTGTTCCTGTGTAGTTGAAAGGGTTCAAAGGGGTGGCAGGAAAATCAGTCTTGAAAACCCCATTGGCCTGGCTAGAATAGTATGCCTGCATGATGGAAACAGATGATGGAAGTGCAAAAGAAATGTTGTTCACTGAGGCTGCAAATTTGGTGTTATTACTTGGCCCTTGGCATGTTGTGTTTTTGGGGCAAGGATTAGTCCCTAGCCCCACAGTGAAGAAAAATTTTCTGTCCACTTTTTGAGGTACCTTGACAGGGAATTTAGCACTTGCCAAGCTTCTGAATTTTGCAGTGAAGTTTGCCACAAAGCTTGTGGCGTTTATTGGTGGCAAAGTTGGTTTGAGAAGGGTGAGATTTTTGACATTGGAATGTTGCTTGTAGATGAGGGTACCTGCGGTTGTGGAGTTGTCAAAGGTGCCACGGCCTGTGAAATAAGGCCTAGCAGCCATTTGGAATGTGGCATTGGGAAAATATGGCTTGGTTTTGAGAAACACGTTTGTGGTTTGGCCAGGGGCTATGAGGAGTGTGTCTGTGTCAAATGGTTTGGTGTATTTGGCATCCGCTTCAACCACAGTTAGGGTGTGGTTAGCTATGCTGAAGAAAAGCTCTTCGTTGAGTGCAGCATTGATTAGTCTTAGCAGATATGTCTTGCCTGGCTTCACCTTTAGTGTGTATGTATCTTCAAAAAAATCATGAAAGGTCATTAGATTTCTATCATCATAGGTGAATAGTTAATTACTTGTGTATAGTTGGTTATTGATTTTCAGACATTTGGTTGTTCTCAATTAGTGTCTAATACTCTACCCTTTAGCCTGTCTCAAATGAAATTTTATATCTGACATTTGGTTTCAATAATTAATCACTCTTCTATTATATTTGTCTAAATATACAAGTCTTTTTACATTAAGAAAGTATTTTTCATTTGTATTTTCATTGTCTATTCTTACTTTTTATTATAAAATATTATTCTACAAGAAATAATAAAAGCAACTTTTATTATTTTTCAATATTTCCTATACAATTTTTGTAAAATTAAAATAAGATAATATTTTTGTACTACAAAAAAATAGAAAATCAAAATAAAAAAGATTTTCTAAAACACGTAGTCAATTTTCACTCTTTTTCTACCTAATCTTCACCCTGAAACATGGGAATATGATTGTGAAATGGAAAACAGTGAAGTTTAATAATGTATTATTGTATAAGATACTTATAATATCTAAATACACTGTTCACATTCACAAGCTCCCTACCATATTTCCATATTCAATCTTACCAAAACGCACCCTCTCATGGGATCGATTGAAGATCCTACTTCAAGGAGCCATTATATAAAAGGCTTTGTTGTGTGTACCTTTAGAAGAACAATTATACAAAGGCCCGGGAAGTCCATTAATGGTGTATGCATCTGAAACATTGGGTCCCCCTCCTGTCTGCAAGGCTTGACTTATAACAGCTTCTGGGTCAACATTAAACCATTCCCCTGCAATCCCAAAACAAAACCATGCAAGCTACCACCATATTATAAATCACAATTTATCAAAAGAATTATATCTATAAATATAAATATACATACACATATACATTTATATATATATATATATATATATATATATATATATATATATATATATATATATAATGTGTCTCAGAATATGTGAAAGTATTAATTTTGACCATACTATTATATAAGAAAGGTCAAATATTATTTTAATTAAACTTAGTCTTTACTATTTATTTTGATAATATGGTCAAGATTAGTTTTCCTCCACTCTAACTCTCAAATAAACGCTTTTCTAATAACGTGTAGCTATTATACCAAAAAGAATGGGGATTTCTTTGTGTGGCTTCTCGAATGGATAAGACTCGTTCTGCTTGGGGAGGATGATGATGGGTCCATAAATGGTTGCTCTTAGCCATGATATGTGAGCATGCCAAAGCAGAGTCCCTCTCTGCCCAACGATGGTGAAGTTGTATGTGTATGACTGGTTGGTTTGTATAGGACACTGTGTCACATATGCTGGTCCATCAGCCCACCCAGTTGTCATTTGACGGATGCCATGCCTGCAACAATCCAAGATCATTAGAAAAATTGCATGAAAATTAGAATATTAGTTTAATTTCTATGCACGCGCGGTTAGTGTAAATAAATTGTTAATCAATCAGAAACAGTTAGATTGTATGACTTTTAAGATTGCTATTATAAAAATTAATAATTTTAATGTAAATTACAATTTTTTATTGAATGAAGATATAAAAGGTGCATAAATTATTTATTCCTAGAATATTACATGTAACATTGTCTAAGAGTGAGGGTTACTATGGCTTCTAATTAAGAATTACATACCAATGAATGGTTACATTGTTTGAGACATGGTTGACCACCTTAACCACAACCCTATCGCCTTCCCTTGCCACCAAGCGAGGTCCTGGGAATTTTCCATTCACACTCAGAATATTCCTTGTGTGGCACAATCTAGTGACGTTCAGGTACTCGACCTATACACATGAGGAAACAAACAACTAGAAAAATTAGGAGTAGTGTACAAATTAATGCAAATGCATGCAACTATATTGAAGTAAACAAGCTCCATGCAGCATGCTGAGTTTTGTTACTGTACGTTAAAGGTGTAGTGCCTTGTTATGCTCACTACAAACTCAGGAAACAATGTCATAACGCAGAAACAAAACAGAAGAACTCTGAGAGATGCAAATGAAGGAAAGTGGGGGAAATCCATGTGTTGTCTTTGTGCTTTGTTCAGAATGGGAAAAATGAACTTAATTAGATAACTTTATATAGAGAGAAAATAGTGTTTGTCGTGACATTGTCTGGTGGACATGGTTGTAGGTCTAGTTTAATTTTAGAGTGGAGATGAAGTAATTAATAATTGTGAGGTGCCATTATTTGAGTTTCACAATGAACCTTAACAATTGGGTGAGTTTATACATACTCCTGTCCTTAAGGCTATAATGACATGCTTAAGGCTACCAATTTATTTGGACCTTATTTTTTCATGTCTCGTTTTTTAACACCTGTCTTAAGGCAATTCTAAGCAAGCAATTATCATAAGTTGTTAAAATTCTTTTATATATTTTTTCATATATAATTTTCCATTGTGTTTCATCCGTTTTATTATTTAAAATAATTTAATTACCTTTTACCCAAATTCAATTAATAAGTCTGATATTAAGGTTTCTAATGGACCTAGCTTGTAACTTAAACATTTATAGAACCACATACAATTTATTTATAATATATAAAAGTTGAGCTCCTTACTATTAGCTTTCATGTAAGTACAATTGATCATTTGAAAAAGAAGAACATTCTTCTTTTATGTTTATTGCTTTTATTTTTCTTCTCCCTTCTTTAATGTTATTCACAACTTTGATGCTATTCACAACATAACAAAATCATACCAAAAGAGTAAATATATTATCCTTACTTTATCATTTATAATTTTTTTAAAATAATAATTTTGTATAATTCATTAATATATGTTTCTTTACACAATAAAATGTAATACAAAATATTATATTTTCTCATCTCCCTCTTTAATCGATTATTTTCATAAATGAAGTTATTAAAGTTACTTTACGGACAAACATAGCCTCAAAAAAAATATCTTTTCTTTTCTTACTACTCTCTTTTCTTTTATATATATATATATAATTCAGACAAAAAATATGGATAACTAAATAAATAGATGGTTAAATTATATTTAATATTTACATTAATTAAACGATTGTCATATGTCATTTCATTATGGAAATTAAAATTATTTTTCTAAATTTATTTTTATATTAAGTTTTAAATATATATATATATATATATATATATATATATATATATATATATATATATATATATATAATATTTAAATAACATTTAAATAAAAATTAGTCCATAATTTCCTATCTTTTATTTTTATATTAGCATGTTTATTTAATTTGATATTTATTTATTTATTTGAGATATTTCTTTACTATCTTAAGTATTGTTTCAATTCAACTTATTAATAAATAAATAATTTTAATTCAATTAAGTCTATATCATACTTTTTGCTTACAATAATTTTTTTTTATATTTTATTTACTATAATAATTTTAATTTACTAAAAATTATATTTTAATAATTATTTTTCATATCAGTATTCAATCAACTCAACCTCAAGTACAAAGATGTATATCAACCTAGACAATCCTGATTTTGTAAAGTTCAATATAGATTAAAATGAACTTCCTTCTTTTATTTTATTTTATTATATACATCTTGTAACATTCAACAAACAAAATTATTAGTTTATCCTAATTCTTTGATTGATGTAGTTAAAAAATTATAAATTCTATTCTAAATAACTACTTTGCAGGGAAAAAAATCGACCAACATCAAATAAAAAGAACTATTTTTTTCAAGTTTGCCAACATTGATCTTAATAAGAGAACGTAAAAGAATAAAAGATCTTTGCAATATATAATGTCCATGAAATAGGTATCAAAATCACAGGTATGCTAACCTACCATGACTTTCGTATTCATAATATTCAATCATACTTGATCTTTTCTTAGTTTTAACATATATAAAATAATATGATAATGTGTTCACAATTCATGCAACAATCAATGAGATCGACTATACATTTTGTTGAAATTATGTTGCATGTGAGAGATGCCAAAAGAAAGTTACAAAAGAGGGAAAATTAATACACTTGTAGAGAATGTAAATAGTCATCCAAGTATCCAACAACAAGGTTTAATATTTGTATATAATGAATTATTTTTTTATAACATAATTAAATAAATATTACAATTTTTAAAATATTTTTTAGGTTTAGGATACAATTGAAAGTCTCTGATGATACCGGTGTAGCAACATTCACAATGTTCAATTGAGATGCACTACAAATTCTAAACACAAGAGCATCTGAACTCATTCACACCCAAAAAGGAAATAAGGCTGACATACTCCGAATATTGTATACCGTTTGCAAACACACTTTTAATTTTGAATTCAAGCTCACAACTTGAAGGAAGGATTTCAAACCTATATCATCACAAGGACTTTTATCCCAAAAAATATCATTTAGCATGATCCTCTCCTCAAAGAAATTAAACAAATAACCATATTTATAATTTATTTACATTTTTACTTCTTGTACAAAATATTAATAGTTTTATCCACTAATTGATATTTTTATTAAAAAAGGAGTTCATTTCACCTCAACAAATATTATCAAATGAGTGAGATAAAGAACTAATTATCCAACAAGTTAAAAGGTAAATCTTCATCATGAAGAAGTTTATCAAATCTCACAAAGTTCATTAAGAAAAAGGTAAATAAACAATCTGTCACAATTCAAAGTCCAGAGTTACAAGCATCCAAAAAGTCAAAAAATGCATCTTCATCATCAAATGAAATTTATCCAATCTCAAAAAGTCCATTAAGGAGAAAGACATATAAACAAATTGTTCTACCATCAAAGTTTAAAAAAGAGCACACCAAACAAAACAAAATTCAACAACAGGTCATCAACAAAAGAAATAAATACAAAAAGTCTACTTAAATGAATAATTTTCGTGTTTTATTTGCATCATTTTTATGTGTTTTATCATTATAATTGAGTATTTTGCTTTCATTAAATATATATTTTTGGTTTTTTATTATATCAATTTCACTTTATTCTTATATTGTTCTTATGAAATTTATACATAACGTTTACTTTTATCTTCACGTTAATTAATTTTAGTTGAGTGGTCGACCTTAAATTTTGAAATATTTCTTTATAAATATATTGATAAATAAAAAATATCTTAATTCATACATAATTTTTTTATCTCCTTTAACAGAAAATGATATAAAATATCATTGACAATTATATTTTTAAATTTCATTTATCAAATAAATAATTTATAAAAATATTTCTTTAATTATTTATAAACCCGGACAACTATCATGTGGTTTTCTTGAATCACTCTCAATGGTAAAAATTGCCACTCATGTTTTTTGGTTGCTCTTTCATGAACATGCAACTAAAGTTGTCCTCACCTCTATCTCTATTGCCTTTTTACTTTCCTAGTTTCTTATCTTTCTTGAAGAATATTAATAATACACTTTCTAACACATCATTTCATTATTAATTGATTTTTTTTAGAAACTACATGACTTAAATTATGAACTAACACCCACAAAATTATAAGATTTTCAATAAATTTCAATCAATAGTAAAAAATATATATTCAAAATATATAGTGGATTGTAAATAGTGTTATCAACATTTGTCATCTTTCTTTTCCTCCACACCAGAAGGTGTCTAAAGATATTTTTTTTTTCTTCCTAAAGAGTCAAATTTTTGAAAGTTGAGTATTTTGTGTGTATGTTACTAGACAATTTGTAAATGTCAAATGACAAAGCGTGTTGGATAATCAATATTCCCTCAAACAAAATTACTCACACCCACAAAAGATTGTGAGAACACAACAAAGATTACATAATAAGAAAAATAATAATGAACACAAGAATATAATTTAGCATGGTTCAATACTCTTTGCCTATGTTCATGGAATCGTCTCAAAAGTATTTCACTATCACAAAAATAATTACAAGATTGTAACTCATCCTAAATTGTGTATTATTCTACAAATTCAAGTATCTCACTCAATGGTTATAAGAAATAATAACACTCTTATACAAAGATATTTTTCTCTTAACAAAGTGACTTTGTTTTACAATCTCTCTTCATGTGTATCTTCTCCACTAATTTTCTTCTTTATTTATAGTGAACATTGTCACTAACAATAATAAATAAGTTTTCTTAAAAATTGAAACAAAAATAGCTTTCAGTGCATCCATTGAAATAAATTTCATCTAAATAAAATATAATCTTTCACTTAATGATAAAAATTCAATTCTCATTATGCATTAAATACACCTTATCTTTTGATTTAGAATTCTACATTTAGAGATAGAAGAAAAGTCCAAAACTACTTGAATACACTTTACACCCTTTAGAAGTGAGGTGTATGAAGCTAGATCCGCGTGTACAAAGGTTCTTTTCAACATAACCTGTTCAACTCACACCTTACGTTTTCAAAACTCCAAACTCAGCTTATCTATGGCTTGTTGCTTTTAGTCTGAGTTTCCTAAAGGTTGTTGTGCTTCGTTGAGTTCGATCATTTTCTCAAAAAGGCAGGTCAAATCGAATTACATTATATTTTATACATGTTTTCGATCTTAAGCTATAGACTTGTTATCAGATGACATGACACAGAACCACCATCAAATGCAAAATTACAAAATGGATTTGAACAAGATTTATTAGGAGGAAAGCGTGTTCAGGTAAATGATTCAATAGGGATAATAGTTCCTAAATAGTTGGAAAAAGTTGAACTGTATATGTCATTCTTGTCTATTATACTTTAAGTGAAAAATGTAAAGTCATCGTTAATATCATTGTAATTGGGATTAATATTTTAAGAGATTAATAGTATGTATATTAAATACCGAAAAAAAGTATATATGCAATATGATATTGATAGATTTACAAAAAGTAATGGTATATATACACTTTACCAACTGTCTAGGCAGCTATACCAAAAACCGATCGACTGTATAGTATATGGAAAACATCTCATTAATCGAATTCTTTTGAAAAATGAAAATGAAAAATTAAAAACACCATGTAAAATAAATAATACAATCAAAGTTATAAATGATTCATACCTTTCAATTTTCAAGTGCATACCAAATTAAGCAGAAAAAAAAAAAGAAAAAGAAAAACTCCAAACCTTTGATATATATGCATTGTAGTTTCAAGATCTATAATATAAAACATCACAGTAAAATGTTTATTCTCCTCACTCTTGAAATACAATTGAGACTATCAAGTGAAATTAAACAAAGTTGATAATAACACTTGATGAACAAACATTAGTTTAAGTCACCTAATTAAAAATCACAACACTTATCTTGAAACAAGCTTGTTCTCTAACTTATGGTTGGAACATTTTTTTTTTTCTAAAAGAAATAAATGAGAGTTCTCTTTACATTTTAATACTTTTCACTCATCATGATTGAATGTCCCTTTTATTAGAAGACACAATGATATGAATCAGCTGGCAAAATTTTTCTCACATCCTTTCTTACTTACCCCTTTTAAAAGAATGATAAACTTGTTAGTAAGTTTTAAAACATATACTATAAACTCCTGCACTGTAATTGGTTTCAAGAAGAAAATTTTAAAATACTGTCTTTACATATATTAATTTGCATTTAAACTCTATTGCAAATAAGATAAATTTTAATAGTAATAGTGTAGTAGATTTTAAAAATATTAATCAATAATATTATTAATTATAAAAACTAGCTTATTTAGAAAGTAACTAAATAAAACAAAATATAGCTAATGCTAGAATGAAAAAAGTTTTTGAGACTAAAATAATTCAAGAGCCAGACTGACTAACGAGCGAGTGTAGTTGCTTCAAAGTTCAAAGTCGGATATGAAAGGATTATCGCTACTAGGAAAGTACGTACGTCCACATGCAGTTAACAAAAACAATAAATTAAAATATTAGAATTGTTCATGTGCAACTTGAAAAACAATAGACTTTTATTAGGTAAATTTCCAATTTTGACAGTCGTTATTTATTTATTTATTTATTTATTTATTTATTTATTTATTATTATTATTATTATTATTATTATTATTATTATTATTATTATTATTATTATTATTATTATTATCTCCTTTTCCATATAATCCGATGACATTGGGTCAACCAACGACGTCTAGAAAAAAAATGCTAATCCCTTACAAGGTGACGAATTAATAATCAAATTCTCACTACTCACATCCAATATGTAATCCGATTATGCTTCGAACATAATTATCTCTAAAATGAGAGTACTTCTAAAGAAATAATATTGTTTCTATCTAACTTAGACACTAAATACAAAATTTTAAGGACAAAGAAATTAAAAGATCAAGTTTTGCATAACTGAATAAGAAAATGCATATATTTTCACAAAGACATTTAAGTTGAGAAGTTTATCAAGTTGGTGATGTACTTCGAACTTCAACAACATATAATAGGTGTGAACAGAGACGTCTCTCTAGTCAATTTATAATTAGGGGCTAGGGGAAGCATTTAAATAATTTATTTAACTGTGATAATAACTTCTAAATAGTAAATTGTTGAATTGTTAATGTCATTCAGTATTATTAATTTCATATATCAATTATCCATAATGATAAATTATAGAAAATAAAATATATATACTTGAGCTTGTTACATACCATTACGGCATATTACCAACTGACTGCATGTTAACATGGACCTTTAATGAATAAATAATTTTTTTTATATCCATCTGAACCAAAAAAACAATTAACACATATTTATAATAATTTATGCATTTTCTTCGACTAATTCAATTAAATCTCCTTAATATATATACTTTGAGTCAGGATACTTTTCTTGCTTTGGCCTAAGATATTTTTTTTCTTTAACATTTTATGGACCTGATAAAAACATAAACTCTACTTAGAAAAATACTTACTCATTTGCCATTTAAGTTAATTTTATAAGAAGTTCCTTTTATATTGAATCGATAATTTAATCATTTTTCTTACTGAGAATGACTACTAGCTCCATACAAGATTTTAAGAACAAAGAAAAAATCAAGCTAGTTTTGCAGCAAATAAAAAACCAACCAATATGGAAAAGCGATACTTTCTATATTGATGCTGAAAATGTAAAAAGTGATTTTTTATATAGGTTGTTTTCACAATTGATGTAGAAAGAGGGCATTAATTTACTAGTACTTTTGTATCTGTTTTTAATTTTTAATTATAAAATTATCATCTTATTTTCAATCCATTTCCTGTTTTCAAATATTTGTATGAAAACATTGAAAAAAATTGTTTTTTTCTTTTTCATGTACAAATTTTTAAAAATAGAAAAAAATTGAAAATAAGGTGATAGTTTTATAATTAAAAAGTGAAAATAGAAAATGAAAGTAAAAATAATCGCCTGCATCAGTTATGTCCACAATTAATTCAGAAAGTCTATTTTAAAAAAATCACTGCTACAACTACATTGCCTCCTTAATATAATATATTTTAATACAAAAACTATAAGTATACAACCAAATACTGAAATAACACCCTTAACATTCAAGGCAGGTACGATGACATCAACTTTGACCTTTCGACTCTAATTCTTGTTAACTTGAGCATCAAAATTCTTACGAGTAGCACCCCTTAACACCCACATGGAGATTCACCTTGAAATAACTAAGACATTGACTAATTGGCTTATGGCTGCCTATCTTGCACTAATAAGGAATAATTAGGACTTTTGATTTTCATCTCACTTTTTAGTTTTAAAAATGTTTTCTAAAATAATTTCTTATTAATCAACAATTAATTTCTCATTTTAAATTTATTAAGTTTTGAAAATTGTCGTCAAAACAAATGTTTTAAAAACTATAAACAAAAATAGTTAAAAGATATTTTCTCACTTATTTCTTCCATTTTGTAGTCCTAGTTCAAGGGGTGTAAATCATTTGGAGAGGTGTTGTGTTGTATGCAGTGAGACATTGACTTAGTGTAGATATGTAATTCCTTTGTTTTTAAAAAAACCTAAAAACAATTTTTGAAAACAGAAATTAAACATACCCTAATGTAAAACCTAATATGCTTAAGGCAGTGTTTGTTTCAAACCAATAAAAGCATAGTGAAAGCGAATTGCACTAAAATTGTTAAGTTAAAAGACATTTGTGTCTTTAGATAAATCTGAACCTTTAATTATTTTTATTAGATGTAGATATATACAAAGATTAAAAATTGAGTCTTATGGATTATCAGAACATGCCTTGTAAAATCTATGTCTAATGTTTCAAACAATAGCTAGATAAAAGCATGATATGAAGATGACATTAAAAACTTTATTTAATATTTTGTGTCTGATATTTGTTTTGCAAAAATATTCTCCTAAGATCTATAGAGTTCTATAAGCTCTATTGCACATACCCACTTTATAAAAAAGGAAGTGATTTCTTGTTGTAGTGTTAGACACGCCAGAGACAGAAAGCATACTTTCTGCATGAAGAAAAGACATACATTTGATGATGCAAGCAATAAATGTCTCAACGATCACATTCACCAGACAAAGAACAACAAGTGAAGAATTCTATCCATTGTGAAACAACAGACACTTGAAGATAAGACATATATATACCAGAAGCTTTAAAGATATGAACAACAACTTTTGTGCGAAAACATTCATTATTCTTTCTATAAAAAACATTATGTGTTTGATTGTACAATTTGAAAAAAAAACTCTCAAAACACTTTGAACACATTACGAGAAAAAATTAAGTGCTAATTATAAATTCATCTTTAAGAATATCATAGATTTAGTTATTGTGCAAACACAACCAACAAATCTCTTTTGATTTGTTTAGAATTAGCAATGACTTGGTATAGACAGAGAATATTAGGTGTTGATCAACCTAGGAGTATAGCTTGTTTTGTAGAGTCAAAAGTGACCGTAACGTAATATTTGTAGCCTGCGAAGTTAGTGAAACTTGATAATTTATCAAGAACTAAACATAGTCTCAATGATAGAGACAAACCAATATAATTCCATGTGTTCAATTTTTATCTGCTTTCTTTCTACTTTAATAGACCTAAGACAATTTACTTTTAGACATTTTAAAATATCTTTTACTTGGTAAAATTGTTTTTCATTGTCTAATTGTGTTTTCAAAATCGATTATCTACTTTACAAAAATTTTCTTTTAGATGAAAACTTTGTTTGATTACGACAAGATTTTAAAAAAATTTAATATCACAAATCAACCCTTTTTTTTTCTTTTGATATTTATCTTTATAGAAATGCAATGAAAGTTTTGGAAGCAAATGTTTGTTAGATATCGATCATTGGTGAAAGTTTTTAAAATTATATTGGACCCACAGGCTTTAACTTTCATCTTAATTTGAGATGAATAAACCTATAAGTATAGGAAAAAAAATCATATATACGTAATAGAGAGAGGAGAGAGAAATAAAAACATCTCACATACACTTTTAGCACTAGCATGAATGCATAATCAATTATCCCTTTCAAATTAGTTTTTTTTTTTCATTTCTTATATATCAAATTACTTTAATTTAAATTTTTCATCTTTTTTTCACTTTTTCATCTCAATCAAATAATCCAACTTTTCAATCTCTTTTTTCCCTTTTCACCCCTCACTTTCATTTTTTTCATCCATTTCCACCAAACACATCTTAAGGCTCTTGACCATGAGATAGTTTTGGAAGCTTCAAGACTACCAAGTCAAGTCATTTGGGAAGACTTGGGTCAGCACAAGTATACTCTTGTTTATAAAACATTATGGATGAAATCAAAGTCAAAGTTAGACCAAGTACAAAATCCCATCAGCCCATCCCTTCTAGTTAACTCAAATTCGAAACCTTCTCTTTTCATTTCAATATTAAGGGCCTGTTTGGGTGTAAGCTTCTCTAGAAACACTTCTAGAAGAAAAAAATAAGAAGAAAAAAATAAAATGAGATTCTCTATTAGCTAAAATGAGTTTTCCATTAGCTAATTTGTAGATGTCATCTCACCTTTTAGAGAAGTTATATTGGTGAGCTTCTAAAAATTAATTCATGAAGAACTTATTTTTGCTTGTGGAAAAGCTCATCTCATCTTTTTACTTCTTATTTTCTTCTTTTATAAGTGCTTCTAAATAAGTTTACCCAAACAGGCCCTAATTATATTTCAGCGATCAATTTGATCAAAATCTAATTGTTTCGCCTCCCCTAATTAAAGCAAAACCCTCTTCAGTTGTTGAGAAATGGAGAAAGAGAAATGTAGCCTAAGAACAACCTTAACACCAGTTACTAGAGAGTAATGAGGTGAGTATCCTTGCTTGTGGAAGTACCAGTGCTTAAGTTAAAAAGTTGTATTTTAATATAGTACTATATTTCATTTATTTTAGCTGCGGTCAATAAAGGGGAAAAAAAGTAAAAATTCTGTGCTGGAATAGAACAGCTTACAGCGGGAGCACATGAAAAAAAGAAGCTACAACAACAGGCAAAATGCAAAAAGAGAATTTAGAACAGACCAAATCATAAATAACAGCAAATGTCAGACAATGAAGCTATGCTAGGACTAGCCGATAGGAGCGGAAACCCACGAAGGAAATTGCAAAAATAAAAACGTAGAAACAGAAAGGAACAACTACTTCATACAAATTCTAGAAGAATACAGATCAACTCAAAGTCTCAAAGCATATAAATGTATATATCATCATTCTATATAACAATTTTCTTTCATAGAGATCATCAGCTAATTATTCGTTATATCAATAAACTAATAAAATAGTTTATTAAATACTCCCTTTTAAAAATAACAAACCAAATTCAGATACCCCTCCCCCCGAAAAAAAAAAAACAAAGTTGCTACTAGTACTTTGTTAGACACATGCTTCTTTTCTTGCTGGAACTGAAAACAAGGAATCAAGATCGGGTGGGTGGAAGTACCCCTCCTTCGGCGGCGGTCGTCGCTTTCCGGCCACCGGCTTCTTCCGCGGCGGCGGCGGCGGGCAGATGAAAACCGCCGGAATCTGATTCTGCACCAACCTTGGCGTTCTGCACTCATCTTCCCACTCCATGATGACACCTCCACTTAACCAAATCGCAATTCAACACTATCTTCAGACACCCTTTTGCCCCTTCTTTCAGAACCCAACAAGCCCACAAAAAATTAGCCGTAAAAGCGCGAGCTTTCACACTTTGGAGTAGTGAAAATGTGTTTTCAGGAGAAGGTTATATATAAAATATAACTGGAGAAAAAATCAGATCAAAATAATTTAGAAATTCAATAAGTTTTTTTAATTTTAAATTTTTGAAAATTTGAAAAAATGGTGGGATGAGAGATTGAGAGGGGTGCAACGGGAAGCGGTTTTAACGAGCGGTGTGAGTAGGTGACAGCTAAGTGGTGACAGTGGAAGATTCCACGTGTCAGTCTTTGAGTGGACGACAACGTGGATTTTGTGGGCCACGTTTCGCCGCGTTTTTTTCGTGGGTTCAAATTAGGCGGCGCCATCAAAAGGTCGGTGTGTTTGCGCGGGAAGGGGCAAAAAATTGATTTTTCATAGGCTACCGGGCGGTGAGCCACGGCGGGGTTCAGAGGTGGGGCCCGCGGAGGACAACGGTGTATAGTGGAGCTGTCATATGGGATTTTCGGTGGGCATCGGTGAGGTTAGTGGTGCTGCTAATGTTACTGTTGTTGGTGTTTGTAGTGTGGGACTGGCACACACTAATCATGGGCCTTTTTTGTCGTGTAGCTGGAACGTGGGCTGGAGTGTTAACAAGTTCATTGTATTCCACCCTGACAAAAAAGAAGGGAAGAGTGAAGAATCACAGGGCCCAATGTTGATTTTCGCATCTCTGAAAGGTTTTTTCTGGACACAAGGAGAAAAAAATCTATTGAATTATTTAGAAAAATATCTGATGGGTTTTCACAGACATGGAATGAGATAGTGGTGGTGATAAAGTAAAGATATGAATTACTAAAGTGACAGAGGTCATAATTCTGTATATTAGGTTGATATGGGTGTCTTAAAACTATTTAAAGAAGAATTTAATCTTTATTGATATAAGACTATTAGAGTATAAAACTTTCGTTGCCGTAACTAGTAGAATATAAAAAGTGTGATGAACTTCATCTAATCTGAAGATTGATGCTAGTTCAGATGAATTATTTTGCAAGCATTAGAAAAGATAATTTGCACGGGGTGGGATATGTTTCGGTAAACTTCTTTAAAAAGTATTTTTAAGAGAAGGAAAAAAAATTCATAAATAAAAATTAATTTATGCAATGTAGAAGCTTTCTGATATTAACTTTTTTTTAAAAAGATGGTTTTTAATTTATGCATAAGTTAAACATTTTTATGAAAAAGTTAATTTCATTGTTTTATTTTTATGTTGTATTCTTTTTCGAGGAGTATTTCTAAATAAATTTACCCGACAAGCCCCTGATATTGAATAGAAGAGTTAAATTAGTTTGTATGAGATTTTAATTTTAGATGAACTACTTTAAATATTTATTCTGTAGAGGGTTTAAATAATTTGTATTTAAACTAGGATAGATTCGTGGGGCCGGGGGCAAGCAGGGTGCCCTGTTACTCCTCTCTTAGGATCTTTTTTTATGTATATATGAGGGGAAAAAATTAAATTAAAACAAACCAATACAAGAAAATATATATATAAAAATAAGAGACCATCAAGAAAGTGCAAGATAAGAGTTGAGAGAAAAGAAAACAAATAAATTTTTATATTAATTCATTCTCTACCATTGAAAGCTACATTTGTTCCTTGACCAATTCCACATGAGACTCCTCAGTATAACCAAAGTATTCCTACAATCACACAAAAAAGTTATAAAAAGATTTCCTAGACTCTATAGAGAAATCAATCTACTCTTAATGAGAAATCCTATCTCATTAAATATTAACAAAGAGAAAAGGTTAAAGAACAATATCTTCTGATGTGATGAAACAAATCATTATGCATGAGTTGCCCCTTATCCGGACCTTGCCAATATATAACATCCCAAAATTCAAATATTAGAAATAAACCACAAAGGAGAGTGGATAGAGCACACATTCTTCTCATCATTTATTTATTTTATTAATAATATTATAGTAACAATCAAATATTTAATATATGATAGATACTGTCTAAACAATTAAGTCGACTCTAATAATATATATAATATTTAATCATTAATGCATCATTTATTTATTTTATTAATAATATGATAGTAACAATCAAATATTAATATGATTCATACTTCAATTAAGTCAACCTGATAATATATTTAATATTTAATCATTAATGCTCATAAAAAAAGTATTTAGTCCTTAATGCATTATTTATTTTTAATTCGTTAGTAACACTCAAATATTTATAGTAAAAAAACAGTCAAATATATAATATAGCTTAGTTGTCTATACCATACACGAGTATTAAATTTATATTTTATAATTTATAGGACTATTTTTTATAATATTTACATTTTAATATATTATTAATTATTTAGTTTAAATTTTAATAAATTTATGTTAGTAGATATGTCAATAAATATTTAAATATATTTTTATATATACATATGCTTCAAAAAATTGTTATTATTATGAGTGTTGTCCTAGGTAGGATCTTCTTAGCTTTAGTGATGTCTTGCATGCATGTTCCCTTTCCACTTTCTTTTTAAAAAAATTTAATTTAATTCATTTATTTTTGTTTGCAAGCTTGATGTGGGATAATAAAAAATGTGTGAAATTGTTTAATTACAATAGAATTTTGTGCCTTATTAAGTAAATATATTTATTATGGTTTGCACACATGTTTCTATATTTTATACTTGTAGTTAATTGCATAGTTTCAACATTTTAAACATATCATAATTAATCAATAAAATATTTCATTTATTATTTTGATCACATAATTGATTATTGTAATTATAAAAACTATTCCAGAAAAACTAACAATTAAATTAATGTATTATGTAAAATAAAAATTCATATAAGATTTAACAATTTAATCAAACCAAATATATACTCATGGTAATTTTCTTAATTATTTATATAATTTTGTCAAATTTTCTCTAGATAGTTTTTTTTTTGTTGGAAAGTAATTAAAACTGAAAAATAAAAAAAAGGAAATAAAATTACAAGTAGAATGATAAAAAAAATTGTTTGATTTAATTCACCTACAAAAATGGTAGTATGTCTTTTATTAAATTAATTTTGAAACTAAGTATACTTTATAAACAATTAAGTATTAGCCCAATCAAATATGTTTAATTAAAACAATCAAATATTCAAAATATCAATCAAATTTCAATTAACTATAAATAATTTCTTTTGAACTTTAAATTTTTAAACTAAATTTATTAACTTGACTGAAAGAAATAATAACGGACAAATAAAAATGCATATATAGGTTTATCTTTTAAAAAACACAATTTGATTAATAAAATTGAATTTACAAAATACAAAATTACTAATTCTCAATTCATAATCTTATAAATAAAAGGTTTCTTTTAGAGACCTATAAAATAGAAGATAAAACACAAGCTTGGTTGTGTCTCTTACATACATCTATTTTATAGAAGAACAAAATTAAATATCTACATGATATTCTAAATATCAAAACAATATATGGAATCCAATTCTTGCTCGTTTTTTGAAACTACAATATATGATTTGGTCTAGATAATTAAGTCAACTCTTGTAATATATTTAATATTTAATTTATTAATGCATCATTTATTTGTTTTATTAATAATATGATAATAACAATCAAATATTTAATACGGTTCAGTCTTAACAATTAAGTAAACTCTAATAATATTTAATATGATTCAGTCTTAACAATTATGTCAAATTTAATAATATATTTAATATTTATTCATTAATTCATCATTATTTTTTATTAATAATATGATAGTAACAATCAAATATTTAATATATAATTTATTCTTAATAATTAAGTCAACTCTAGTAATACATTTAATATTTTATCATTAATGAATCATTTTTTTTTATAATATGATAGTAACAATCAAATATTTAAATATGATTCAGTTTTAACAGTTAAGTCAATTCTAATACTCCTTCCAGTTCTCTTTAATTTTTTCATTTTGGGAAAAACAATTCTATTTATCTATCGTTTGCAAAGTTTAGTATAACATTAATTAATGTTTTATTAATTATATCCTTACTTTCTACCTAATTTTTTTTATTAATTTACACATATGAATTTATCGTAGAGTAGACATGAAAATGGTTAAAATATAAAACAAATAATTGTTTTATTAGGATCAAGAAAATTTGTTATATTTCTTAGTTTTTACGTAAAAACCTTAAATGATAAATAAAAAAACAAAGAGATTACTCCTTCCGCCTCATAATTATCAAAATAATAATTATTTTATCTTTTTATTGTATTATTAATTATTTTTTCACTTATATCTCTTATAATATTAATAATAAACAATAGAAATTATAAATAAATTAATAATGATAAGATTAATTTTTTAAATTGGATACTCTATTTGTTTCATTTATTATTTTTCCTTTGTTTATGACATTATGTAAAAAAATAAAATCTAGGAGGATAATTATTATGGGAGATATGAAGTACTTTACAATTCACTGTAATATCTATTCTAAGATAAAGTAAAGATATATTATAAAAGTTATAATTAATTCAATTATTTATTATTATTATTACTATCCAATTGTTTGGCATGAATGAATTCTTTTTAATCTTGACAAATTATCTTTATACAAATGGAAGATAAATATGTTTTCATATTTTCTATGATGAGTAAAAGAGAGGAAAATAATAAATAATACTCTAAATTAATTCCTAAAACTATAAATATTGCAATTAATTTAATCTTTGAAATAATAAAAAACATTATTCCAATTCTCAAAAATATTAAATAACAATGATTTTGATTTTTCATGTTTCTAAACGACACCATGTTAATTCAGCAAAAAAAAAGGTACCACTTTAATTTTTAACATTATAAAAATAAGAACTAAAATAGTGAAATTTAGTTATTGCAAAAATACACTTATATTTTCATAAACTAATTTGACAAGACAATAGTACAATGGATTAAACTCAGCTTCTCACGATACTTTTTATTTCCGCCAATGAAGCTAATGATTATTCAAAAATTACATTGCTTGCTTACAACCATATGAAGAGAACTCTTACTAAAAAGTTTGTTCACCATCTTAGAAGCAACAACAAATAAACCCTACTTCAGGTGCGACGACGCATTTCCCTGTCTTATGGTTGTGGGCCACGCAGTAGGCATTACAATCAGAAAAATCATCGCATTGTCCAGGACAAACCTGATTGCTACTCACACCTGCGTTTTACGGGCACTTAGAACAGTATGGAAAATTACGAAATAAAAAAATATTTCATAAATAAATCTCAATTTTGATGTCAATTTGGCCACATACCAAGTGAGAATAGAACAATCACCATGGCTGCAAAGATAAAAAATTTCAGCAAAATCATTGAGACAAGTGTGCGAGTCATTCTTGTGTACGAAGCTTGTGGCTCTCTGAATCCACTGTATTGCTAGGTTTATATAATGTGTATTCATTAATGGTGCATTCAAATCTCTATTGTATCTATTAATTATTCATTTAATAAATCATAATCCCTTTTAGACAACTAATGTTTTGACCAGTCAAGCACGTTTACATCTTTGTAATGCATATATAAAAAAGTATTTGTTTGAGTTGCTATACATATTTTTGAAGAATTAAATTAATAAAATATAGAATATAAATAATTTTCAAAAAGGTAAATTAAAAATTTTAGTTTTTAATTATAGGTAATATAAAATTGTAATTGTAATAAAAAAAATGCTTTTGAAATACATATTCATTTTTATTTAATAGTTTTGTGAATTGGAATAATGTTTTTTTTAATTATTTCAAAGATTAAATTAATCGCAATCTTTATAATTTTATGAATTAATTTAGTGTATTATTTATTATTTTCCGCTCTTTTACTCATCATAGAAAATATGCAAACATTTTTATCAAGATTAAAAAGAATTCATTCATGCCAAACAATTGGATAGTAATAATAATAAATAAATGAATTAATCATAAATTTTATAATATACATTTACTTTATTTTAGAATAAATATTACAGTGAATTGTAAAGTATTCATAATAATTATCGTCCTGAGTTCTTTTTACATATAGTCATAAACAAAGAAAAAATAATAAATGAATGAAATAGAGTATTCAATTTATAAAATTAATCTTATTATTATTAATTCATTTACAATTTTTATTGTTTATTATTAATATTATAAGGGATATAAGTAAAAAAAATTAATATTACAATAAAAAGATAAAATAATAATAATTTTGATAATTTTAAGACGGAAGGAGTACTCTGTGTTTCTATTTATTTATCTTTTAAGGTTTTTATGTAAAAACCAAGAAATATAACAATTTTTCTTGATCCTAATAAAATAATTATTTGTTTTGTATTTTACCCTTTTTCATATCTACCCTACAATAAGTTTATGTGTAAATTAATTAAAAATTAGGTAAAAAAATAAGGGTATAATTAATAAAACAGTAATTAATGTTATATTAAACTTTACAAATGACATATAAAATATTTTTTTCCCAAAATGAAAAAATTAAAGAGAAACCGAAGGAGTATTAGAATTGACTTAATTGTTAAAACTGAATCATATTAACTATTTGATTGTTACTATCATATTATAAATAAAATAAATAAATGATGCATTAATGATAAAATATTAAATGTATTGTTAGAGTTGGCTTAATTGTTAAGACTAAATTACATATTAAATATTTGATTGCATATTATTATTAAAATAAATAACTGACGAATTAATGAATAAATATTAAATATATTATTAAATTTAACTTAATTGTTAAAACTGAATCATATTAAATATTTGATCGTAACTATCATATTAATAATAAAATAAATAAATGATGGATTAATAATTAAATATTAAATATATTATTAGTGTTGACTTAATTATCTTAACCCAATCATATATTATATATTTGATTGTTGCCACCATATTATTATTATTAATAAAATAGATAAATAATACTTTAATGACTAAATATATTTTTTGTGAGAATTAATGACCAAATATGAAATATATTATCAGAGTATAATTAATTGTTAAGACTGAATCATATTTGATTGTTATCATCATATTATTATGATCGAAACATACACTTAATTGTAGAATTTACACAGTAAAATTTATACTACTAGAAAATATAGATTTAATATTGTTAGGTTAAAATCAATTTTCTATAAAATGGATATTAACAAAAAAATGGTGGCATAATAATAAATAACGTGAGTTCCTTAACATCAATTTTTAAAAAAAAATCGATGTTAACTCACTTATCTTAACATCAATTTTTAAAAAATCAATGTTAACAATGTCATGTTAACCACGGTTTCTCAAAAACCGATGTTAACGCACTTATGTTAACATTGATCTTTCAAAAATCGATGTTAAGTAATGATAAGTTAACATCAATTGATTAACATCAGTTTTTTTAGTGAAAACCGATGTTGAACTTAAATTTAAAAATGTATGAACACGAGCCCTATCTTCTCGCGTTATCTTCTTCTCTGTCTCAGCTCCCTCTGCGACTCCACTCTGCGTGTCTCTGTCTTCCTCCACCGTGACCTGTGACGTCTCCGTCAGGTACTTGTGCTTATTTTTGTATTTGGTTGTTGTTCTCATGGCCGTCGCCGCCGCGTCCGCCTTCTCTTTGTCTTGTTTTCGTTCCATCGTAGAAAACTTCCATTGTTATACATTTTTTCATTTAATGTTTGTTTTATGTTATTCCTGGTGTTGAGAACATTTCCATTGTCCTTCGCGAGCCCATAGTCTGTGATATTATCAACGTTTCCATTGTCAAAAACATGAATGCTCTGGATGTTCTATTTTTGTCGAAAACGCGAATGTTCATTGTTTGCCAGTGTATATGAAGCAAGTTACTGAAGTTGTCTACTATTTTATCTTGCTTCCATTATATTTTTGTTGTTTTTTATCAATCCATTTGTGCCCTTTGTAATTTTTTGTTTTTGTTTTTTTTGGAAAACAAGGAGTTTACTGTGTTGTGTAACACTGAAGTTGTAGACTTTTTTCGAAGGCTTATTTGTTGAGTGAATTAAGTCTGTTACATGTGAATTTGCACTTTGAAATATTGTGTGCAACACTAGAATTCAGTCAACAAGGTATGTTGCTTAACATTGAACCTTAAGCCTTTTTTTTCGATGTTAAATCTAATCTGTAATCACTCAAGTGACTTCTTAGGACTTGGGAAGTATTAATAACCTTAATTGGAAGTACAGTAAGTTGTTAAAAGGATTAGTTAGTGTGCATGCATACAATTATGATTATAGGAGTTGCTATATATAATGGTCAGTCATGGTGATTTGGTGCCTATGAATATTAATTGGTAGCCGGTAGTTAACTTGAAAATATTGGTTATGTGATTTGGGAAGCTCCTTGTTAGCCCTGCCCTATAGACACTGGCTAGAACATTTAAGGAATGACCTAATTGATTTGGTTATGTGTTGTATAAATAATGTTTACATTTGTGTAAGTGGTTAGGCTATTAAATTGAGCTTCACCCTCCTCTTGAAATGCTAAAATGCAACAAGTAAACATTTAGCTGAGGAGTTGATCTAGTTTTAGGGAAGGAAAGTTCTTGCATATGACATTTGATTCAAAATGATTTAGAAATATTTTATTTTGAATTGAAAATGTAATTTTACTAAGTTTGGCCATCAATCAAGTATAATTTTATAAGTAACTTATTTTGTTTGAGCTTATGTTGGTGTTGGTATCATATATAAAAGTACATGCATAGAAACATAAATGCCAAATTCATTCCATACATAGTGGCAAGATAGGGAGCTTCAAATTTTTCAATATGCATGACAATGAAACTCAACACTTGTTCATTTTGCAAGTTTTGACAATGAAACTCAACACTTGGTCATTTTGCAAGGAAAGGACCTCAATTCTTCTATCTTTGTTTCACATATGCATCATATTCTTTTTATAGTTAATTCTGAGTTATAATCAAAGTTGTTGATTTCAGTATTTGTAGCATATTTGGGGTGTCTTGACTTGGTTGGTTTTCTCTTTAGCCTTGAGTTCAAGCTTGATTGGTTGCTCCCACTCCAACCCATCTTGACACTAGTTTGTTGCAACGATTCTTGATAAGTTTGCCAATTTAGTTTTTTTATTACTTGTTGAGTGTGATTAATGAGTATTGATTTGTATACAAGGTATGTTCGTGATGAGTGAACCTTAGATTCCCATTTGAGATTGAATACAATGATTCTTGCGGACAGTTTGCATTAATCATTGTATTGAATCTTGAATTGTTTGTTTGAATAGTTTGGGAAGAATCATATTTTTATGGTAGATTCATGCGTAAAGGTTAAGATTATTTTGTTGAATTTGATGAAATTTAGGTACAATGCATTTCTATTTGTTCTTTGAGTACATACTTGATAGTCGAGGAATTAATCTCACCACTTTCATGTCGTGTACTTGGAGATCAATGTGAAATGCTGACAAAATTTTGTCAAATTTAACAAAATAGACTTAACCTTGACCTATGAATCTACCATAAAAAATGTCTTCCTGAATGAGATAGGATCACACCTTTAATGAAAAAGTGATATTTTCATGCATCAAATAACTTTGTGAGTATCACGAAGTTATTAATTAGATAGATCGAAGTTGGATGAATGAAAGTCGCATGAGCCCTGCGTATGAGGAAAGCATGGAACAATTTTTGCAATTTGCTTCCGAAAGAAGTCAATCGGATGAAGACAAATTTTTTTTTTGTCCTTGTATAAATTGTTTGAACAGAAGATGACAAATACTCGACGACATAAGGAACATCTACTGTGTGATGAGATTAAGAAGAATTATACAATGTGGATATAACATGGTGAATTGAGAGACATGTAGAGGGGGTCCCAATCTGAACCTTTTGATGTAGAAATGGGAGATCGCTTAGAGGACATGATTCGTGATCTTGGACAAGAGTCTTTTCAGCAAGCACATGCCCTTATGTATAATACATTGCAAAATGATTCAAAGAAGCCTTTGTATCCGAGGTGCAACAATTCATTGACACTGTTGTCAGCGATGTTAAGTTTGGTTAGTGTCAAGGCCAGATATGGGTGGAGTGACAAAAGCTTTAGTTCACTGCTTCTAGTAGTGCACAATATGCTTCCAGAGGAAAACATGTTGCCAAAAAGTTACTATCAGGCGAAGAATATATTGTGTCCGATGGGTATGTAGTATCAGAAGATTGATGCATGCCTTAATGATTTCATCCTGTACAGACATGAGTTTGAAGAAATGCAAAAATGCCCTAGGTGTGGGGTATCATGGTACAAAGTGAAGGATGATGACAAGGGTAGCAATGACGAAAACTCAAAGAAAGGCCCCCCAACGAAGGTGTTTGTTGGATCGAGTGGCCTCACAATAATTAAGAAGGGGGGGTTGAATTAATTATCCCTAAACCTTTACTAATTAAAAATTTACTCTTCTAAGGCTTTTACTATGTTGTTAAGTGAATAAAGAGTAGAAGAGAAACTTAACCAAAAGTAAAAGCGAAAATTAAAATGCACAGCGGAAAGTAAAAGAGTAGGGAAGAAAAGACAAACACACTAGAGTTTTTATACTGGTTCGGCAACAACCCGTGCCTACATCCAGTCCCTAAGTGACCTGCGGTCCTTGAGATTTCTTTCAACCTTGTAAAAATCCTTTTACAAGCAATGATCCACAAGGGATGTACCCTCCCTTGTTCTCTTTGAACCTAGTGGATGTACCCTCCACTAGAACTGATCCACAAGAGATGTACCCTCTCTTGTTCTCAATCAAACCCAAGTAGATGTACCCTCTACTTGTACCACAAAGGATGTACCCTCCAACGTGTTAAGACAAAGATCTCAGGCGGTTAAACCTTTGATACTTTGTGAATGAGGATACAAAAGAATTCTCAAGCGGTTAGTCCTTTGAACACTTTTGTATAAGGGAATGGGAAGAATCAAAAGAATTCTCAGACTGTGTCGTTTTGAATTCCTTGACAAGAGAGAAGGGAGACACAAAAGAATTCAGGCGGTTAGTCCTTTGTTCTTTTGGAAAAGGGAGAAGAGAGACACAAAAAGAATTCAAGCGGTTAGTCCTTGGCGAATTCTTTTTGGCAAAGGGAGAAGGGAATGAAAAAGATGAATAACACAAGTTTTTGAACAAAGAACTTTTCTTGAAAGAGAAAGTTTTGAACAAAAACTTTTAGAAAGATGAAGAGAAGATGAAATAGAAAAACTGTTGAAAGAGTTGAAAGAAAACATTGAAAGATGATTGAAAGAGATGATTGAGATAATTTTATTGTTTCATGCCAAGGTCACATATTTATAGTTTCTTGATGACTCAAGTCAAAACTTGTAACTCTTGGCAATTCCTTTAAAACTAATCACTTAAAAAGATACGACTTTTGAAAGAATCTTCAGAAACAAGTCACTTGAAGAAATGTGACTTTTGGAAATGAATTTTTCGAAAACAGTCACTGGTAATCGATTACCATAAAGGTGTAATCGATTACACATCAATATAGATGTGACTCTTCATTTTGAATTTTGAAAATCTTAATGTTTTAAAAACACTGGTAATCAATTGCATGATTATGGTACTCGATTACAGCTTTGTAAATCAATTTGAAAAACAATGCTGGCTACTGGTAATCGATTACTACCTTCTGGTAATCGATTACCAGAGAGTAAAACTCTTTGGTAAAAGATTTTTGTGAAAACTTCATGTGCTACTCAATGTTTTGAAAAACCTTTTAATACTTATCTTGATTGAGTCTTCTCTTGATTCTTGAATCTTGATCTTGATTCTTGAAACTTGATTCTTGAATCTTAAATCTTGAAACTTGAAACTTGATTCTTGAATCTTTGTTTGAAACTTTGCTTAACTCTTGATTCTTTGGCATCATCAAAATAACCTTGGAAGGCATTGCTTCCACAATCTCCCCCTTTTTAATGATGACAACCCTGAAATCAAGAAACACATACACATTATTTTTCCTAGTCGATCACTCACTTATTTCTCCTTATTCTCCCCCTTTGTTTTTGAATTTATGCTTCACTTGAAATTAAGTTAATTACTTATGTGAGTTCTTGATTTAATCCCTATTTCTCTCCCCCTTTGGCATCAACAAAAAGCCAAAGTACGTAAGACATATAAAATATACATAAATGACTAATCATACAAAAGAATAGAAAACAATCAAACAAGATAACTTAACCATTCATCAAACTTAGAAAGACAATACTTCATTCATAACATCAAATAAACTAGAAAGTCATCCACAATATTCAAATAAAACATATATACATAAAACATAATACCAAATGTAAGTACATACCACTAGTCATATATCATTAAAGTAATTAAGTTTAAAACACATAATCATAAATAACCAAGGGCAAGTCAATATAATCATCATGTTCAGTCATACTAAGCAAGTATTAAAAGAAATACTAAGTATTCAAATGTCATAAAAACATAGCCAAATACAAGGATTAAAATCAAAATATAATAATTAAACAAGAAAAGAGAAACTTATAGAAATCAAACAAGATAATAAATTATCCTCATATTATAATAGAAGCATATGTGCATAAACAACAAATAAGTCATAAGTCATCAAAACATAAATCATTTGTCTAAGACTATGTGGTTTTGTGAAGATGTCTATAGGTTGGTTTTTAATATCTACAAATTTTAAAACACAGTTACCTTTTTCCTATGACTAAGTGCTAATTGACTATCAACACATACCAAGATGATTTTTTTTTATTAACATAGAAGGTTTCACCATATTAATATAATTTTATTTGAAATAAAATATAATAATTTTGAAAAGCATATAAATTTTTTTTTGAACAATCAATCAAGTAATTCAAACATATCAAACAAGAATTATACAAGGATTGAAGGATATAGATCACAGACATCATTAAACATTCAGATTTCTTAAAGATAATTTAAAAACTTAGAAAGTTCAAAGAACTCAGTCAATCATGTAAACATTATTTTCTTTGAAACCTATATGCTCAATATCTTTATCATGCTTATGCTTGATAACACATTTTTCAGAATAAAAAAAATTACTTTATATATGAAAATTCTTATATAAAAAAGAAAAAAATATAACATAATGGATTTTGAAAAACTTTATGAATGAACCTTAAGCAAGTAACTCACATGTCATATTAAAAATTATGCAAGAATCATACAAGAGATATAAAACCATACATAACCATTCATAAATGAATAATCACATATCACATCAAAAATCATGCATAATCATTTTAAAAATATATATTATCAAAATAATCAACATAACTTTTTAAATGTAAAAAAATCATAATAACTCTCAAACACAATCAATCATCAAACATTTCAAATTTAATTAAATTTAATTAACAATCAACTAACTATGCACAATAATTTCTATTTAAAAAATTTCAAATTTCAAATTTTTAAATTTCAACTTCCAATAACTTCCTTTTTCAACTTCCAATAACTTCCATTTTCATTTTCAACTTTCAACTTTCAGTAACTTCCATTTTTCAACTTCCAACTTCCATTTTCGACTTTCAAATTCCAATAACTTTCAAATTTTAATTTTCAAACTTCCAATAACTTCGATATTTTAATTTTCAAACTTCCAACTACTTAGACACAATTATCAAAGACAAAAAAATCAATCATGTATATTGAAATTTTTAAAACTAAATATAGTTAATTAATTACAATAAATTTTAACATAATCAACTAATTTTGGACTTATCTTCAATTTATAAAACTAAGTCTGTTCTACTATAATCGATTAATTAAACACTAAATTTTAAGTATCAAATAACAATTATCAACACATGTCATGATAATTATTTACTTAATTCAATTATTCTAACATGTCAAAACATTTTTTATTTTTCAACAGAATATCATCATCTTAGAAACAAAACATAAACAATTCAAGCATTAATCAATTCAGACAAAATTCAATTAATCATACATATTCAAAATTAAGACTAAATATAGTTATTTAAACATTGTAAACACAATAAAAAAAATTTCAACAATTATTTTCTATTAGCCACAAAAATAAATTAACTGAAAATATTACTTATACCTTAATTCATAAAGATGGCTTAGATGTTACCTCTTTTGAGATTTTACTAATATTGTTGTCGCCGTATGTAACATGTCCACCTTTCTTGGGGGAAATAGTTGTGAATTTGGATATATCACCCGTCATGTGCTTGGAACATCCACTGTCTATGTACCACTTCTTCCTTACAAAATCTTCTTTGTTATTCTCATCAGATTTTGTTATGAGACACAAATTGACTTGGTCTTCATCATGATCTTGGAATAACCTGTTCCTAAAAATTCTTTTGAAAGACAAAGAATCTAAAGAGGCCATTAATCTTGGAGTTGTTAGACTTTCTACAAGATACCTGCTTTGATACCACTTGTTGGATCGAGTGGCCTCACAATAATTAAGAAGGGGGGTTGAATTAATTATTCCTAAACCTTTACTATTTAAAAATTTACTCTTCTAAGGCTTTTACTATGTTGTTAAGTGAATAAGGAGTAGAAGAGAAACTTAACCAAAAGTAAAAGCGAAAATTAAAATGCACAGCGGAAAGTAAAATAGTAGGGAAGAAGAAGACAAACACACAAGAGTTTTATACTGGTTCGACAATAACCCGTGCCTACATCCAGTCCCCAAGCGGCCTGCGGTCCTTGAGATTTCTTTCAACCTTGTAAAAATCCTTTTACAAGCAAAGATCCACAAGGGATGTACCCTCCCTTGTTCTCTTTGAACCTAGTGGATGTACCCTCCACTAGAACTGATCCACAAGAGATGTACCCTCTCTTGTTCTCAGTCAAACCCAAGTAGATGTACCCTCTACTTGTACCACAAAGGATGTACCCTCCAATGTGTTAAGACAAAGATCTCAGGCGGTTAAACCTTTGATACTTTGTGAATGAGGATACAAAAAAATTATCAAGCGGTTAGTCCTTTGAACACTTTTGTATAAGGGAATAGGAAGAATCAAAAGAATTCTCAGACTGTGCCGTTTTGAATTCCTTGACAAGAGAGAAGGGAGACACAAAAGAATTCAGGCGGTTAGTCCTTAGCGAATTCTTTTTGGCAAAGGGAGAAGGGAATGAAAAAGATGAATAACACAAGTTTTTGAACAAAGAACTTTTCTTGAAAGAGAAATTTTTGAACAAAAACTTTTAGAAAGATGAAGAGAAGATGAAATAGAAAAACTGTTGAAAGAGATGAAAGAAAACATTGAAAGATGATTGAAAGAGATGATTGAAAGAGATGATTGAGATAATTTTATTGTTTCATGCCAAGGTCACATATTTATAGTTTCTTGATGACTTAAGTCAAAACTTGTAACTCTTGGCAATTCCTTTAAAAATAATCACTTAAAAAGATATGACTTTTGAAAGAATCTTCAGAAACAAGTCACTTGAAGAAATGTGACTTTTGAAAATGAATTTTTCAAAAACAGTCACTAGTAATCAATTACCATAAAGGTGTAATAGATTACACATCAATAAATGTGACTCTTCATTTTGAATTTTGAAAATCTTAATATTTTAAAAACACTGGTAATCGATTACAGCTTTGTATATCAATTTGAAAAACAATGCTGGCTACTGGTAATCGATTACTACCTTCTGGTAATCGATTACCAGAGAGTAAAACTCTTTGGTAAAATATTTTTGTGAAAACTTCATGTGCTACTCAATGTTTTGAAAAACCTTTTAATACTTATCTTGATTGAGTCTTCTCTTGATTCTTGAATCTTGAGTCTTGAATCTTGATCTTGATCTTGATTCTTGATTCTTGAAACTTGATTCTTGAATCTTAAATCTTAAAACTTGATTCTTGAATCTTTGTTTGAAACTTTGCTTAACTCTTGATTCTTTGGCATCATCAAAATAACCTTGGAAGACATTGCTTCCACAGTGTTGTGTTATCTTTTGATCATTCCAAGGTTTAAGCGTTTGTTTGCTAATGGAGACGACGCAAAAGACCTTAGTTGGCATGCAAATGGGAGAAACTGTGATGCAATGCTCCTTCATCCGACTGATTCCTCATAATGGAAGAAGATTGATCGTTTGTATTCGGATTTTGGCAAAGAGGCAAGAAATCTTAGGCTTGGACTTTCTACTGATGGAATGAATCCATATGGCAGTTTAAGCACTCAACACAGTTCGTAATCAGTTTTGCTAGTAATTTACAACTTGCCTCCTTGGTTGTGCACGAAGCGAAAACACATGATGTTTTCTATGATGATATCGGGCCTAAGACAACCAGGAAATGACATCGATGTTTATCTCAATCCCTTGAATGAAGACTTGACAAAGTTGTGGGACGAGGGGGTTTCAGTGTTTGATGGGTTTCAAAATAAGACTTTTGATTTTTGTGAATACTTTTCTGAGAAAAATGTCTAAGATAGTGTCATTGGGACACTCCTTAACATTCACGGCAAGACAAAAGATGGTTTGAATACTTGTCAAGATCTAGCTACGATGGGTATACAAGACCAATTACATCCAAGGTTTGATGATAAGAAAATATATTTGCCTCCATCTTGTCATACTTTGTCCAAAAAGGAGAAGATAAGTTTTTGTCAGTGTCTGCACCATGTCAAAGTCCCACAGGGATACTCTTCAAATATTAAGAGCCTTGTGCAGTTGAAAGATCTAAAGTTAGTGGGCTTAAAGTCTCACGATTGCCACGTCTTGATGCAACAATTGTTAGTCATGGCCATACGAGACATTTTGCCTAGCAAAGTATGGCATGCCATAACTCGCCTGTGCTTTTTCTTCAATGCCATATGTATCAAAGTTGTTGATCCTGCCAAGTTAGATGACTTGGAAAATGAGGCCGCCATTATATTGTGTCATTTGGAGATGTATTTTCCTCCTGCGTTCTTCGACATCATGGTTCACTTAATTGTTCATCTAGTGAAGGAAACATAATGTTATGGTCCTGTTTATCTGCGGTAGATGTACCCGGTTGAGCAATACATGAAGATCTTAAAAGGGTATACAAAGAATCTACATCGTTCTGAAGCATCTATTGTTGAAAGGTACATTGCAGAAGAAGCTATTGAGTTTTTTTCAGAGTACATTGAAAAGGCAAAACCTGTTGGGTTACCTAAGTCTTAGCATAACGAAAGAATGGGAGATAAGGGTTCAAGAGGACTATATGTGATCACTCCAAGTCTAAAAGATTTGCAACAAACTCATTTGTATGTACTGAATAACAATAATGAAGTTTTGTCATACATAGTATGTCATGAAGGTTTAGCGAAGGTAAGTAATCCAAAAATGTCGAAGAGCAGGGTGTTGAAAGAGCATAACAAGACTTTCCTAAATTGGTTTAAAGATATAATCTTTGGTGACGATAATGCTTCTGAAATGTTAAGAAAGCTAGCAGATGGGCCTAAAAGAAATGTTATAACTTGGCAAGGATATGACATAAACATGTATTCATTTTATACGAAAGCACAAGACGACAAGAATAAAATTCAAAATAGCAGGGTTAGTCTAAGGGTTAAATCTCAACACTTTGCGAGTGTACATGATGGCAATCCCCGTCTAGCTTTCAACCCTTACTCTGGTGTCATTGAAGAAATTAGGGGGCTTAATTATGTCAAATTCATTGTATGTGTTTTCAAGTGTAAGTTGGTTGACAACAATATTGGTGTGCGGATTGATGATTTAGGATTTATGTTGGTAGATTTGAAGAAACTCGCTTACAAGAATGACCCTTTCATCATGGCAGAACAAGCTAAATAGGTACTTTATGTTCAAGACCCGTATGATGAAAGGTGGTCAGTGGTTCTACACGGAAAAATAATTGATGTTAATGTTTAAGATGATTCACTCATTGATACATATGTAGATCCTTTGTCCATACAAATGTCGTCTAACGTCATCAGAGAAGAAGAAGTTGACAACGTGCATGCAAATCGTAATGATCACGATGAAGGAGAATTAATTAACATTGTATAATGTAATTTATTTTTTATTAACTTGCTTTAAGTTCATTCAATTACATAACATAATATAGTTTTTAGACATTGTTTAATTAATGTTTTTTTTTCTTGACAGGCACATGGCTACACCACCCAGCTCCCCCCCTAACTCCTCCTCCTACTGATTTAGCAACACATTAGCAGACAAGAAAAGTGACACGACTGAGATCATTGGCGACTAGACCAATTGGGGCGGAGAGACCACTGGTCCATGTGGATCCTGCGACTGGGAAAGCCGACAATCCCCACAAAAAGAAGTTAAGGACATATTTGGGGATTGTCACTCATGATAAGGTGGATGTCACATATGAGAATTGGAAACAAGTCCCTGCAACTCATAAGGATTTGATATGGGAGGATATTCAGGTATAAAGGTGAAATGTTGCATGTTGTTGTAATTAGTGGTAATAATATTATTAAATTGTAATTGCCTAACGATAAAATGTATATTTCATTTGTTAGGCTGAATTTGACATCCCTGAAGCATCCAATTTGAGGACGAAGAAGAAAATACTTCAGAATGTGAGTAAGTGGTAGAGACAATTTAAGTCTGATTTGATGTCAAAATGGACACTTGCAGATGGCAAGGAGGGCGTTGATGATATTGTATGTGAAAAGTATGACACTAGCAAGGAGAAGGGGAACTGGTTTTGTCAGAGCTGTAGAGACCCTTCGTGAGAGGTAAGTTAGTGATTTTCTTTGTTTTAAACTTTATATTTATGTATTATTTTCAAACTTAATAAGTGATGCTAATGTTCGAAAAAAGGCACAAGCCATTCAGAAATAAAACATTACCCTTCACCTGTTGTCTCATGGGGTTTATGAGTATCTAGAAAACAAGTTGATGGAGGAGAAGAAAAAGAAACAATTGGAGGAAGTAGCCCAACCCGAGAGCATTGACACCATCATTGATCCTCTATCTCCCATCAGACGACACATGAAGTGGAAGATGGTCCGCACAAAGAAAACTTGTCAAATGACGTCAGAGGCAGTAAAGGAAATTACAGACAAGATTGTAAGTCACTTTCATTTGTCAATGGTCCTTGTTTAAAATAATTGTTTGATTGAGTAAATGTTGGATTTCCCCTACAGTTACTTTTTGGTCCAATTTTTCTTTATGCAAATATGTTCAAGGTAAATCCGATTTGCCAAAAGCGCATTGGATCGTCAAGTATTTAAAATTAAAACGGATGAATCCAAGTATCGAACTTAGGGAACTAATATTAGACAAGGTTAAATTCAGAAATAAGGCATTGTTGAAAGAAACATTGATAATTGATGGTTTAGAACAAAACTAAACTAAGTCTAGGCTAAAAACAGTAAAAAATGCAAGTAAGTAAGATTGAGAACAGTAGGTAAAAGTGTTGGGTCTTTCTAACAAACAAGCTGATATATATAAAGATCTTTCTCTAATCAATCATGCTTTTGTGTTATATGTTGTAGCCTAAATTACTAAACCTCGATCCCTAGTTAGGCTGAATCAATCCAAGCTTCGTCCTTAGATCCCTCTTGTTGGACTAGACTTAATTTAGATAGTCCTCGTAGGTTTAGACTAACTTAAACTAAGCTTTGTCTGCAGATCCCTCATTTAAGACTAGGCTTAGCTTAAATAGCTTACGAAAGTTTAGACTAATTTAACCCAAGCCTCGTCCGCAGATCCCTCATTTAAGACTAGGCTTAGATCAAACAACATTATTGTAACAACATATTTGAAACCAAAACTTAATCCGCAGATCCCTCATTTAACACTAAGTTTCAATCCTGCTTCAATTGAGTTCTAAGTCAACAGTACATTTCCTAATGCTAAAGTCACCTAACTATGCATACAAATGGGTGATCAGACCAAGAGCATACAAAATTTCAGCACTAAAAGAAGCATTGAACACAATAAACACAACCAATTAGATATTAAAGGAATTACATAAGTTGTTCTTTAGAAATCCCCAACAAGGGTGTTTAGCCAGCCATTGTAGAAAACCCTAACAATAATGAGATTAAGAGTAGAGAATAACTGCTCCTTACATAAGAAGGGGGATCCCTCCTCCTCTTCTCAGCATGTCACAATCACTTTGCAACTCACTAATCTCTCTCTAATTACAAAACCTAGGTCTTTCTGCAAAAGCTGCTCCTCTTGCTGCCTCCAATGCTCTTTTCCCGAAATAGGCACTGTGGTGTGCTCTGGAATTCTTTAAAGTTGTCTTCTCTCTGTGTGTATCTCCCCTAATTCTGCACAAGACAAGCTTTAAATAGGCTCTAAATCCGTGACGTTGCGCTTAGCGCCACCCTCGTGCTTAGCACGAGTAAGTGGATTTGAGCTTAGCGTCAGTTATGAGCTGAGCCTGGCTGAAGACAACCGTTACGCTTAGCGCACTGATATCACACTTAGCGCGCAGCCTTGATATTGATGCTATGCCAGATTCTTCTGTCACACTGAAGTTGTGCTTAGCGATGGATGCACGCTTAGCTCAACTGATGAGCTGAGCTTAACTGCCACTTTTAACACTTCATGACTTAACCTTTTTTTAACCTGAAATTGCACAGATTTCATCATTAAATCCAATGGAAATATTCTAGAGACAACTTTAACAATAAAACAAGATTTATTTACAAATTACTACAAAATAACCATAAATTGGGGAACTATACAAGTTTTGGAAAATATTTTCTATACAAAAGTTAGTCATATAAGACGACTAATGAACTCCTCCAAATTTACAGTTTTGCTTGTCATCAAGCAAAGAAAGAACAGTTCACTTGTCCTCAAGTGACAAATTGTAGTGGTCACTCAAAAATGGTGTTTGCTTCACAGAGAAATTCAACCATATGAACTGAATATCATGGAATGCTTCACTCAATTGCTTTTCAGTTTTCACAAATATGCAGCTTTTCAAAGATAGAAACACACGCATTAGAGTCACAACTGAAATAAGCTAGTAAGAATGACAAAAATCAAGGAAGGATCATCAACCAAAACCTCACAGTCATTGTTTCACTCAAGCTCAAGTGTTTAAGCTCATTCCATCATAAACAACTAACACAAGTCCCAACCTTTGTCTTTCATCTTATATCATACAACAATGAACACATAAAATGAATCTGAAGGACTTTCTAGGCTTGTAATGGGGTTAGGCTGCCAACAATTCATGGTTTTTCTAGGATTCAAAAGCTTAGGTTCTAGGAGAGCATTCATCCATAGATAAACCTTCACTTTTTTATTCATTCCTGCCCCGTACTTGCCTTTTATTTAGGCACTAAGCTTTCATTCATGGAATTACAACATACACATTTATTAGATTGATCCATATTTACAGTTTTTTTAACACATGTACAGAAACAGTATGTGTATATACAGAAATAATGTGTGTATGCTATTTACTTTTACCATTTCAATTCTTACCTAGTATCTTCCCCAAATTTGGAACAAATTTACCTTGATAATTACTCCCCCAAATTTGGGACAAGTTTGCTTTCAACCAAGCTTCCTGAAGATGATGTTCTCCTACAACCTAAGACAAGGTAGCAGGAGATAACACTGTATAGACTCAGGGTTCAATCAATCAATAATTCATTCAGCTCAAACTGGGTGCAAGGGATAAATCATTCAAGCACATGGTCAGCTTTTTGGCTAAGTGGCTATCACAATCAAACATGGCCTTCATCATCCTCAATTTCATGCATTCAATCCATACTTCAGAGATTCATGCAAAAGTCAGTACTAAATGATAGTCGTTTCTCTCAAAATTTAAGGATCACACTTTCACCGGGATACGATCGATACATTCCTTCACAATCAATTTGACAAACTGACTAACATTTTCAGTCAAAGTTCTAATCACATGCTCATTCTCTTCTAATGGCTACAAGCTTGATCAAAACAATTATCTAATCATTCCAGTCCACTCAAATGATACAGTTTCTCATTCAATTCATTCGCAAACACTCATTTCATACAAAACAATCCACTGCATATCATTTTCAATCAGTTCATTATTCAAACAAGCTTTTTATACAAGCAATCAACTCAAAGTACTGAAATGTTTAAAGACTGGAATTAAAACAACTAAAATATAAAGCAAGCTAAAAAGCAACTAAATAACCGGTAAACTAAAATGTTCATGCTTTGCATAAATTAAACTAAACACAATTTAAACAATTGAACAAAATTTAAACATCCTGCTCATCTCATGGCTGATCTTCATTAAGATCCAGTGCTGGAGCTGCTAATGAATCCTGAATAGGCTACTCTGGCTCCATGACTGGTGAACATGGCAAGGTCTCCTTAGGAACAGGTGCAGGAGATGGCTCTGGTATCTGATCTGTAAAAGTCTCCTCTTGAGCCATGTGTACATCTGTATCAAAATAAAAAGGCTCAGGAGAAGTGAGCTCATCCTCCCCCTCTGCTGGCCCCTTAGCTGCTGCTGCCGGCTCCTTTGGTTCAGGCTCCTGGGCTGCGGAGGCCCCATCCCCTCCAGAAGGAGAAGGCTGGGCTCCTGGCCAGGCCACCTGTGTGTCAAACTCATCCATGCTCATGATGGATGGCAGGCCTAAGCCCTGAAGGCTCTGCATGATAATGGTCTGCCCCCTGTGTAAGCTCTGGAGCATAGAATGAAGCATTTGTGGTGTAAACAAAAAAAATCTGAGGGTCCAAAAGATAAAGGAGCTGGAAGTGGTGTCTGAGTAGATGGAGTAAAAGAAGAAGGTGTTGAAGTCTATGCTGGTGTCGAATTATGAGGTGCTAGAGCTGTGGAAGAAGAAGGAGCTGAAGTGTCCGGCACTGCTGGAGTAGTGGGGGCCTCTGATCTCCTACCCCTGGCCTTCTTTGGCCCTCTAAATGTCACTGTTGGATCATCCAGATTCCAATAGTTCTTCTTAATGTATGCCAAGTTAATGGCAGGGCTCAGGATCTTTAGGGATCTAGAATCTGATTGGACTCCTCTAGCCTTGCATAGAGTTGTGATCAAAGTAGAGAATCCAAGTCTGGATGAATCATGTTGTGTAGTAATAAAGATCTGGTGGGAGATGAGGTACCCCACATTCATATCCATCTTCATGATGATGCCATAGATTAACTTGGCTCTTTCTAATATGACATCAGATGTGTGGGAGGTAGGAATTAAGTTAAAGAAGGAAAAAACACTCCATGTCTGAGCTAAAATGGTCATGTTCTTCCTTAAAATCTTCAATGGCTGACCATTAGCGTTTAACTCAAATCCCCTCCTTGGGATACAAAGCTTAGCAACCAACTCATGAGGATTAGGCCTCAGGAGTGCAAACCTGGAATGAGCACAGACATTCTCCCCCTCTTCCACAATCACAGGGGTCTTCAGAAAAGTGTTCAAAGTATCTTCATCAAATTTGATCAGATGACCTCTGACCCTCACCTGCTTAGGTGACTTGTCTTCCAGGTCATAGAGGTTTGCATAAAATTCCTTCACAATGGCAACATCGATGCTGCCGTCAGCAAAACTAGTCAGCTCCTCACCCCATTTCCTTCTCTTGAGTTCCTCCTTGAACTCATCAAACTCAGTGTAATATACTACTACATTTCTCTCTGGTAGTAGTTTCCTCGGCACCACAATATCGTTATTATATCTGTCCCAAGCTTCCTGAGAATGGAATCTTGATCTGTCAAATATGATCTAAGAGGATGAAGAGGCAAGGGACTTTCTTTTCTTAGATGCCATTTGCAAAAAATATAAGATCAAACATAAGAGATTAGCACAGGTTAGTTTCAACAAAAACAGAAGAATAAAACTCAAATTTTGTCTGGGCACTTAGCGCAGAGGGCTGGGCTTAGCATGCCTTATAAAATTTTACTCATAGGCTAAGCGCAACAGACTCGCGCTTAGCCTAAAGACACAAAAAATATTTTTCTACAGATTAGGCTTAGTGTAGCAAGCTGGGCTTAGCCTAAGTCTACAATTTTCAAAACGAAAGAAAGTCTGGGCTTAGCGCAGCATGGCGCGCTTAGCTCAGCCTCACCAGAATAACACTCAGGCTTAGCGCACAGGGCGCGCTTAGCCTAACTAAAACAACTCAAAAATAGTGAGAGAGTTGAGCTTAGCGCAACAGGGTGCACTTAGCTCAACCTCCTCGACACACAACTAGGGCTTAGCGCAACAGTTGCGCTTAGCCTTATTCAAAGGATTGACTTCAGAAGCAAAGTGGCGCTTAGCCTCACAGGGCAGGCTTAGCGCTGAACGAAAATTTCAAAAATCTTAATGTCTGAACACTAAGCCCGCTTAGCACACAGACGCGCTTAGCGGGATCATCGTTTTCATTCATCAGTAGGGATGAACGCGCTTAGTGCATCATGGTCCGCTTAGCACGATCATCTGGAAATCCAAAATTTTAACAGTTGCGATGAACAGGCTAAGCGCAGCAGGCGTGCTTAATGCATTCATCACGACTTCCAAACAGAACCACAGGGTTCTTCACCCCTTTCAGCCACATTGCCCCTAATGGGCTTCTAAAATACTTAAAATCCGAAAATGACTAATTCTAAAGCTAAAAACCTTAACTTAATAGCATTAATAACTAAGAAAGCAAGAAATAATCTATCCTATGGTTTGAAGGATGAAAAATAAAAATGGAAATGTATCCACTTACTTGGATTGTGATTGGAATGCAGAATGAAGCAAGGAAGATGCAGACAAGTCAGTTCAAGCACGCAACATAAATGCACAAATGCTCAAGGGTAGCAAAGGAAAAGGCTAATGATTTTTGGGTAACACCCAAGTGCCTCAGCCTTTGGTTTTTAAAAGCTGAAATTCATATGGCACGCTTAGCGCAGAGCTGTGCTTATTGTGCCCATGTAAAATTTGAGTTAAAAAACCCAAGCGCTTAGCCCAACCTCGCGCTAAGCCCAACATGAAGTTGCAAATTCCAGTGAGCATCTGGGGCTTAGCGCAGCAAGCTGCGCTTAGCGCTTTCAGGAACACAAAATTTTCTGCAATATTCGCTTAGCCTGAGATGTGAGGCTTAGTGTGCCATCAAGCTTTAACTTACAGAGAGTAGTTCAGGCTTAGCGCAACAGGCGCGCTAAGCTCACTTCCAAGAATTCAAAAACATTAAGAGATTGGCGCTTAGCGCACTTGCCCCACTAAGCCCAGCTTAAAAGCTCAAATTACATAATTGCTCTGGGGCTTAGCTCAGGATAGCGCGCTTAACGCTGCTACAATAAAATTTCTCCAGAGAAGAAGTGGCGCTTAGCGCATCATCCACGCTAAGCCCACTGATTAAGGTTCAATTGTCTATGCGCTTAGCACGAGCAAGCTCAAGATTAGCGCATGAAAACTGAGTGCTTAGCGCAAGGTCTGCGCTTAGCGGATAAAGAATTGCAAAAAATTTTCTGAGTCTTTTTCTGTCTATCTCTTCACACAAGCTTAAAACCCCTTGTTCATTACTAAACAAGCTGATAATTAATCGCAATCACAAGCAAGGTATCCTAACTACATGCAAGAGATAAGAATGAAATATAGAAAAGGGAAAGAAAAGCTGGGTTGCCTCCCAGTAAGCGCTCTTTTAACGTCACTAACTTGACGCATCATCCTGTTATCCAGGATCGAAGCGTAGAACAATGTTCAATCTTTCCATAGCTCCACCATGATATTGCTTCAACCTTTTCCGTTCACTACCCATGTCCTGTCAGGATCTTTAGATTGAGGATCACAAAGCTCCATTGCTCCATATGGTCAGACTTTCTTGATGGTAAATGGTCTAGACCATTTCGATTTAAGCTTTCCAGGGAACAATTTAAGTCTTGAGTTGAAAAGCAACACCTGTTGTCCTAGCTGAAAGTCCTTCTTGAGCAACTTTTTGTCATGATACTTTTTAACCCTGAAGATTCATAAGTAGTCAATCTCATCTCTTCCAACTCAAGAGCTGCAGTCTTCTTTGTTCTCTGGATGCGGCTTCATCAAAGTTCAAAAATTTAAGGGCCCAATATGCTTTATATTCCATCTCTACTGGTAAGTGACAAGACTTGTTGTACACCATCTGAAATGGAGATAAGCCTATCGGAGTCTTGAATGTTGTTCTGTATGCCCATAAAGCATCATCTAATTTGATGGACTAGTCCTTTCTAGTAGAAGCTATAGTCTTCTCCAAAATATTTTTCAATTCCCTGTTTGATACTTCTGCTTGCCCATTGGTATGGGGGTGATAAGGTGATGTTACTTTGTGTGTCACATTATATTGTTTCAAAACCTTTTGTAACTGATTATTGCAGAAATGTGTGCCTCCATCACTAATCAAAATTTTGGGCACCCCAAATCTTGAGAAAATGTTATTCTTCAGAAACTTCACCACAGTCTTAACATCATTATGTGGGGTAGCCACTACTTTAACCCATTTAGAGACATAGTCAATAGCCACTAGTATATATTCATTGCCAAAGGACGAAGGGAAGGGACCTACAAAATCAATCCCCCAACAATCAAATACCTCAACCTCCATAATATTCTGTAAAGGCATTTCATTTCTTCTTGATATACGCCCCATCCTCTGACATTGATCACAATGTAGCACATGCTGGTGAGCATCTTTAAAAAGTGTGGGCCAAAAGAATCCGGATTCCAAAACCTTGGCTGCCGTCTTGTCTCCACCATAATGGCCGCCACTTGGAGAGTTGTGGCAATGCCATAATATACATTTGGCTTCTTCTTGTGTCACACATCTTCTTAGGAGATTGTCAGCTCCTATCTTGAACAAGTGTGGATCATCCCAGATATAGAATCAAGCATCATGTAGAAATTTCTTCCTCTGCTGCCAATTTAAGTCCTTTGGGATGATTCCTGCAACTTTGAAGTTGGCCATATTGGCAAACCAAAGTCTCTCACTCACCAAGAATAATGATTCATCAAGGAATTCATCTCTAACTTCAGCTTCTTTCGATGTGACTTCCTCATTCACCAATCTAGACAAATGGTCAGCTACAACATTTTCCGATCCCTTTTTATCTCGAATCACCAAATCAAATTCTTGCAACAACAAGATCCATCTTATCAATCTGGGTTTGGAATCAGCCTTGTTGAGCAAATATTTAATAGCTGCGTGATCGGTGTAGATGATAACTCTTGAGCCTACCAAATAAGATATGAACTTTTCAAGTGCATAGACAATTGCCAGCATTTCTTTTTCTATGGTAGCATAGTTCACCTGTGCATCATTTAGAACCTTGTTGGCATAGTGTATAGCATGAAAATTTTTTCCCTTCCTTTGTCCAAGCACTACACCTACGGCGTAATAACTCGCATCACACATCAACTCAAATTCTTGTCCCCAATCTGGTGATGTAATTACTGGAGCAGACACTAATCTGGTTTTCAGATCATTAAATGCTTCCATACATTCTTCATTAAACACAAAAGCAACATCTTTTTTCAACAGATTGCTAAGTGGTTTGGCGACTTTTGAGAAATCTTTTATGAATCGCTTGTAGAACCCTACATGTCCTAAGAAGCTTCTCACTCCCTTGACATTCATGGGAGGAGGAAGTTTCTCAATTACATCAATCTTTGTCTTGTCCACCTCTATTCCCCTTACTGAAATCTTATGCCCCAGCACTATCCCGTCTTGAACCATGAAATGACATTTCTCCCAATTGAGAACTAGATTGGACTCTTCACATCTCTGTAATACTCTTTCAAGATTTGATAAGCACCATTCAAAAAATGGCCCAAAAACAGAGAAATCATCCATGAAAACTTTAATGCATTTTTCCACCATATCAGAAAAAATAGCCATCATACACCTCTCAAATGTAGTTGGGGCATTGCACAGACCAAAAGGCATGTGCCGATATGCGAATACACCAAAAGGGCAAGTGAAAGCAGTCTTCTCTTGATCTTTGGGATCTACAACAATCTGATTATAGCCGGAATACCCATCCAGAAAACAATAATAAGATTTCCCTACAAGTCTTTCAAGAATATGGTCCATGAAAGGAAGTGGATAATGGTCCTTCCGAGTGGCATCATTCAGCTTCCGATAGTCAATGCACATTCTCCACCCGGTGACAGTCCTTGTGGATATTAACTCATCTTTGTCATTTTTAATGATTGTCATACCTCCTTTCTTGGGGACAACCTGCACAAGGCTAACCCATGCACTATCCGAAATGGGGTAAATAAGGCCTGCTTCCAGCAACTTAAGCACCTCCTTACGCACCTCTTCTTTCATGATTGGGTTCAGTCTTCTTTGAGGCTGTCTCACTGGTTTGTAATCAGCTTCCATATTGATTTTGTGCATGCAATAAGATGGAATAATTCCTTTCAAGTCAGATATGTGCCATCTAATTGCAGCTTTGTGTCTCTTCAAAATCTGCACCAGCTGATCTTCTTCTGTTTTCTTCAACAAGCTACTAATAATCACTGGTTTTGAGTCATTGTCCTCCAAAAATACATACTTCAAATGTGCAGGCAAGGTCTTCGATTCTACTTTTGGTTTTTCTATTTGCCCACCGTTCTTTAATTCCTCAAATGTAGAATGTCCCTTAGAATTTTCTCCTGCACCATCCAACTCTTTAATACAAGTCTGCACTTCATGTTCCTCCTCTTAAGTAAGACATTCCACCTGATTAATCAATGCTTTTTCCAAAGAATAGTGCAGTGCCATGGCTGTAGCAGCTATTTCTATTTCATGTTCTACCTTGTCCAGATCAAAGCAAGCTTTCATATCATTTGGATATTTCATTGCTTCAAATAAGTCGAATGACACTTTCTGATCCTCCACACCCAATTCTAACTTGCCTTTCCCCATATCTACTATGCAGTTGGTCGTGGACATGAAAGGGCGGCCCAATATTATGGGAATGTCAAGATCCTCTTCTATATCTATGACAACGAAATCAGCTGGAAATATAAGGTGCTTAACCTTCACCAAAACATCTTCAATGACTCCATATGGCCTTATGATGGAGCAGTTAGCTAACTGGAGGGTCATGCGTGTGGGCATTATTTCCAGCTCTCCAAGTCGTCGGCACATGGAGAGAGGCATTAAATTGATATTGGCTCCCAACTCTATGAGAGCTTTTCCTACAGCAACCTCGTCGATAGAGCACAGTATCGTGACAACTCTAGGATCTTTGTGCTTGGATGGAAGAATGCGTTGAATAACAACACTAAAATTACCTTCCACAACAATTTTGTCACTATGGATGTACTGGTTCTTCTTAGTTAGCATATCCTTCAAAAATTTGGCATAGAGGGGCATTTGCTGAAGTGTTTCTCCAAAAGGCAAAGTAATTTCTAGTTTCTTGAAGATATCAAGAAATCTCGCCAAATGTTTCTCTTTATCTTTCCGGGAGGGTACCAATGGATAAGGTACCTCTTTGCATTCAATAGGAGTAGTCTCTTTCTTCTTTTATATGTCAGCCTCACTCTTGCCCTTCTTCTTCTCAATCTCAACAACCTTCTCTTTTTGTTTTTCATTTTTCAACTTTTTTTCTTTTTCTTCTTCTTCTTTTATTTCTTCGTCTTTTTCTTTTTCTTCTTCTTCATTCTTCTTTATTCTCTCTTGATAGTCTCTTATTGGTGTCTCTTCTTCTTCATCACCTTCTGCTTCCTCAACAATTTCTTCAAGTTCAACTAAATCATCAACCCGTTCCAGTGTCGATTCATCAGTCAACTGTTGTTTAAATCCCTCCACCTTCTGATCAGCTTTACTTTCCTCAGCTTGAATCGCCATTCTGCTTCTAGTTATCATAGCTTTGCACTCTTCCTTAGGATTTTTCACTGTGTTTGCTGTAAAGCTGCTGGATGGTCTTTCAGCAAACTGCTTTACAAGATGGCCCACCTGAACTTCCAAATTCTTAATTGCAGACTTCGTGCTCTTTTGGTTAGACATTGACACTTGCATAAGTTGAGCTAAAGTCTCTTCCAGCTTTGGGGTTCGGTCATAGAGACTTGGCATCTGCTGCTGTGGCCTTGTAGATGAACCACCCTGGTCTCTGTTGAATTGGTTACCAGGGTGATTTTGCCACTATCTCTGTTGTTGATATTATTGGTTGTTTTGAAATCCTGGAAATCTGCTTGTATTGAAATTGCCTCTGGGTTGATTCCCCATATAATTAACTTCATGTGCAATTTGCTCTTCATTAGGGATACAACATCCATATTTATGAAGAATGTGAAGTTTGTGCAGAATGAAGCTGAGTTGGCAACTTATCGAGTGTTTCTGTTAATGCCTCTAATTGCTTGGATAACAACTTGTTTTGTGCAAACAAAGCGTCCTATGAGGTTAGCTCCAATAAGCTCTTTTTATTAGGAATGTGGGCTCGGTCTCTCAGAATGGCAATGTCACTAGCAGCCATGCTTTCAATCAAGTCCATTGCTTCCTCGGGGGTCTTCATTTTGATCTTACCCCCAGCTGAAGCATCCAAGAGCTGCTTAGATTGTGGTCTTAATCCATCTATAAATATGTTGAGTTGTATTGGTTTTGAAAAACCATGAGTAGGAGTCTTCTGCAATAAACCTCTGAACCTTTCAAGTGCCTCACTCAATGATTCATCTGGAAACTGGTGGAAGGAAGAGATGGCAACTTTGCCTTCTGCAGTCTTCGATTCAGGGAAGTTCTTCTTCAAGAACTTTTCTACTACTTCATCTGATGACTTCAGAATGTTTCCTTTAAAAGAATAAAGCCATCTCTTAGCTTCTCCTGCTAAAGAAAACGAGAACAGACTCAACCTGATTGCATCCGCAGGCACACCCTCCAGCCTGATAGTATTGCATATCTCTATATAGGTGGCCAAGTGAGCATAAGGGTCTTAATTGGGTAGACCATGAAACAGATTATTTTGAATCGGCTATATCAAAGAAGGAGGATAAGTGATTGTCTGAGCTTGAACTTCTGGTTGTGCAATACTGGTGAAAAATTATGGCACAGTAGAACTTGAATAATCCTCCAGGGTTACTCTTCTTGGCTCTTTAGCCATGATTGGGTCTTCAACAGGTTCTATATGAGAATGCCATGCAATAGCAAAACTAGAAGATGCCTCCAAAGATCGAGGTTCTTCTTCTGGAGTTGCTGCTGCTTCTAAATCCTGCAAAATTTTTCTGATTCTCTCTGAATTATGCCTTCTACAAGTGGCGTTAATCTCCAAATCAATGGGGATCAAATCACTTATAGTAGATCTTCTTTACATACAAGAAAACAGAACAACAATTATCCAGTTCAAAAGAACAATGAATGTACAGTAACTAAAATATGAACAAAAAGAATCAATGAATCAAAGAGAAAAATATAAAGCAATGTCGTAAAATTGAACTAAACTCTTCTTGTATCTAGTTCCCCGGCAACGGCACCATAAATACTTTGTTGGATTTCCCCTGCAGTTACTTTTTGGTCCAATTTTTCTTTATACAAATATGTTTAAGGGAAATCCGATTTGCCAGAAAGTGCACCGGATCGTGAAGTATTTAAAATTAAAATGGATGAATCCGAGTATTGAACTCAGGGAACTAGTATCAGACAGGGTTAAATTCAGAAATAAGGCATTGTTGAAAGAAACATTGATAATTGATGGTTTAGAACAAAACTAAACTAAGTCTAGGCTAAAAACAATAAAAAATGCAAGTAAGTAAGATTGACAGCAGTAAGTAAAAGTGTTGGGTCTTTCTAACAAACAAGCTGATGTATATAAAGATGTTTCTCTAATCAATCATGCTTTTGTTTCTATGTTGTAGCCTAAATTACTGAACCTCGATCCCTAGTTAGGCTGAATCAATCCAAGCTTCATCCTCAAATCCCTCTTGTTGGACTAGGCTTAATTTAGGCAGCCCTCATAGGTTTAGACTAACTTAAACTAAGCTTCGTCCACAGATCCCTCATTTAAGACTAGACTTAGCTTAAATAGCTTACAAAAGTTTAGACTAATTTAACCTAAGCTTCGTCCACAGATCCCTCATTTAAGACTAGGCTTAGATCAAACAACATTATTGTAACATCATATTTGAAACCAAAACTTAATCCGCATATCCCTCATTTAAGACTAAGTTTCAATACTGCTTCAATCGAGTTATAAGGCAACAATACATTTCCTAATGCTAAAGTCACCTAAATATGCACACAAATGGGTGATCAGACTAAGAGCATACATAATTTCAGCACAGAAAGAAGCATTGAACATAATAAACACAACCAATTAGATATTAAAGGAATTACATCAGTTGTTCTTTAGAAATCCCCAACAAGGGTGTTTAGCCAGCCATTGCAAAAAATCCCTAACAATAATGAGATTAAGAGTAGAGAATAATTGCTCCTTACATAAGAAGTGGGATCCCTCCTCCTCTTCTCAGCATCTCACAATCACTCTGCAACTCACTAATCTCACTCTAATTACAAAACCTAGGTCTCTCTGCAAAAGCTGCTCCTCTTGTTGCCTCCAAAGCTCTTTTCCTAAAATAGGCACTGTGGTGTGCTCTGGAATTCTCTAAAGTTGTCTTCTCTCTTTGTGTATCTCCCCCAATTCTGCACAAGACAGGCTTTAAATAGGCTCTGAATCCGCGACGTTGCGCTTAGCGCCACCCTCGCACTTAGCGCGAGTAAGTGGATTTGAGCTTAGCACTAGTCATGCGCTGAGCCTGGCTGAAGACAATCGTTGCGCTTAGCGCACTAATCTCGTGCTTAGCGCGCGACCTTCATATTGATGCTCTGCCAAATTCTTCTGTCGCGCTAAGCGCCTAAAGCTGCACTTAGCGATGAATGCACACTTAGCCCAACTGATGAGCTGAGCTCAACTGTCACTTTTAGCACTTCATGACTTAGCCTCTTTTTAAGCTGAAATTGCACAAATTTCATCATTAAATCCAATGGAAATATTCTAGAGATAACTTTAACAATAAAACAAGATTTATTTACAAATTACTACAAAATAACCATAAATTGGGGAACTATACAAGTTTTGGAAAATATTTTCTATACAAAAGTTAGTCGTATAAGACGACTAATAGTAAACCAATAAATCTATTCACTACGGGATTCCTTGGGAGAGCAGGCCTCACAGGGAAGCTTTGTCACCCATGGACGTCAGGATGTACTAACTGCTGCCATTGGGTGACCAGAATACCTTGGTTGTGTCCATGCTACTGGAGTTGGTGTCACAATCAAACAATACTTTGGACCAGCTCCAAGAGCCTCCCACACATATTTGTAAATGGCCCCCGAAGACCTGGATATGCAATCACAGTTTCAAATGCATATGCAATCACAGGGACTCACACTGTCTCTTGAGCTTAAGGTTGGTCCTTCTACTACTCATGTCATCACAAAAGAGAGTTGGTTTGATCCCTCAAGACATAACCCGAACACGGGTGAGTCAAAGAAATATGGATTGTATGTCGATGAAAATCCTCCCTGTCTGGTTGCCCTAGGATGACTTTATGAGGGGTCGACCACTGTTCATAATATCTCTTTGGGCAATGATCAAGTCAAGGTTGGTGTTGAGAAAGTTCGAGATGTTGATGCTCGTATTCCTGTACCTATTCAAGAGGTTTATAGAAGGGCAAACACTTAACACCTTCCTTACTTGGCCGATACATCTTGTCAAACGTTTCTCAGAACATGTATTTCATTTTGTTTCTTTTAACAATTATTAAAAAATGATTTTTTCCAATTAAAGTTTTCACTGTCATTAAATTATGTTTATTAACTGTGCAAGATAAATAGGGAGCTGAGGGATCAACAAAACCTACAGATAGGCTGAATCCTGATGTCGATCCCCTATATCTGATGACATTCACTATCCCACAGCTTTTTCTGAAGTCGTTGCAAGTTATGTGGGATGCTATTGTGTTTGGGGTGTATAATGACAACTTCCCCATGTACATAAAGCATGAAGATCTATTTGAAATAACATACAGTGGTCAATGTCTCAACATCTTTGCTATACAATTATGGATTTTGTAAGTCACTTTGCATTATTATTTAATAGCTAACTTGTTATTTTAAATTCATACATAATTTACTTTATTTTAACAACAATAGGCATATGACTGAGACAAGTATGCGAGCGGGGAATGCCGATGTGTATGGATTCCTCGAGTCACAGTCCATATAGAGATCTAGGCAATCACAATTTGAATCAGAAAGTTATATTAGGAACTAGATGCAGAATTCAAAGAGATATGTGTACCTAGGAGCCTACTTGAATGGGTAAGTTAAACTGAACAAATGAATTTAAATAATGTATGAAATGTAATAACTTATTGTTCTCCACTGCAATGCACATTGACAAATGGTCGTCATATGTCCTAAGGACAATGTTGTCATTTGATTTTATTCCTTGCACAATAGGCCAGACAACTACCTGACAGGAATTATTAACAGGTTAGATGTATTTTTCAATACATTTATATTAGCATTACTCGGGAACATCAATATTTTAATTGTACAATACACATGTATGTTTCTATTGAACAATGCTTTGAAAGGATTTGACAATAGTCAACAAAGTAAATCTAAGCCTGCTACGAGATGGATTGTTGTTAAAGTAATTTAAACCGTGCTTCTTGCCTTCAAAACTATATTTTATTATTGTGTAGACTAATTTGTAGTTAACTTTGAATATCTAAATTTCATAATGTATTTAATGTAATAAACAAAAAGGAAGCACTGAGTGCGGGTACTACGTAATGCATTGGATGTCAACGATAATCTTAGGAAGTTTCAAGAATAATTAGGAAACGATAATTGTTTATTTCAAACGTAATTCAATTTGTTATAATTGCTATTATATATGCTTATTAACTTATGTTTTATTATATCATGCAATATTTTAATGATGCAAGACCATTGGAACCAAAGAGAATGAATGTGCTTCGTATCCAGTGGGCAACACATTATATGAAAGTTAAAAATGAAGCAATTGGTGTTTAAGTAATTTTAGAATTGTAGTTTAGTTAATTTACATTTTTTACAATTCATTTTATGTATGAACTTTAAATATTATTTATAATTCATAGTAAATATTCAATTTTTATGCTGAAAATAGATTGAAAATTATCTGGATTGGTTCTGATTTTCAATTTGTAGGTTAATTTGGGGTAATTAAAAAAAAGACAGTATATTAAAAAAGAATCCAATAAACGACATCAATTTTTACAAAAACCGATGTTAAGTTTGACTCGCAACATCAGTTTTGCTAAAAATCATGTTGTCCTTTGCTTACCATCATCGGTTTCTAACAAAATCGATGTTGTTGTTGATCAGCAACATCAGTTTTCACTAAAAACCAATGTTGGTTACTAGAACACAACGTTGATTTTTAGTAAAAATCGATGTTGGGGAGTACAAATTAGCATCGGTTTTTACTAAAAACTGATGTTGTAAGTATAACTTTTTTTTGTACATATTTCACTTTTTTTGTTATTTATTACTATACAACATCGGTTTTTTTTTTAAAAATGATGTTGTGAGGTTTATGTTAATATCGGTTTTGTAAAATCGATGTTGAAAGTCCTTAATAACCGATGTTAAAACCGTATTTTCTACTAGTGATAAATTAATTCACATATAGTGTATTATACTATTGTGAAACATACATGTGCACAATTTTAATTAATTGTCTAATAAAATAATTTAAATCAACATTAATTTATTATAGATATTTCTAAATATTATATATTTATTTATAATTTGAAAAATTTTAAATTCACCATAATTTATTTTAATATTTTAAACAAATATAAAACGACAATTAATTGAAATCATAATTAATTGATTGTCCAATATCCTTTAATTTCAATTAATTAAGTTAATTACGAACATAGTGATCATTCTTTCTATTTTTATTTCATTAGTAGTTCTTCTATGATTACATATACCAACATATTAAAATTGAAGGCTTTTCATATGGTCATTTTTGTTTTCAATTTCTTTCATTTGACTTGCATAAGACAACACATCATGATATTTAAAATGATCAACTCTCATTGACGATATACAATGATGTTTCTTATTCTATGTTATTTATGAAATTTTATTCTTTATGTCTAGGACATACTTTGATGGCACTAACAAAGTTAAGCATCGAGTTATCTTTTCAACTATTTTTATTATTCTCAAATTCTTGTATTATCATAATTTTTCTTCTGCACACACTGTATTTGTTTTTGCAACTCTTGCTTATTGTGTTTCATCTATACATGTTTGCCTTATAGATAAAAAAGGAAAAATTGTTCAACTTCATGTTACAAATAATGATCCGAGCAAGAATTGGATTTCATATATTCTTTGACATTTAGAATGTCATTACATATTTAATTTTGTCCTTTTATAAGATGGATGTATATAAGAGACACAACCAAAGTTGTGTTTTATTTTCCATTTTATAGATCTAAAAAAATCTCCTATTTTATAGGATTATGAATTGATAATCAATAATTTGCATTTTGTAAATTCAATTTTGTTAATCAAATTGTGTTTTCTAATAGATAAACCTAGATATGCATTTTTTTTTATCTCTTATTGGTTGTTTCCGTCACATTAATAAATTTAGTTTAAAACTTTTAAGTTTCAAAAACAATTATTTGTATAGTATTATATAATAAAAATGATAATTTATTGAAATTTGATTGATATATTGAATATTTGATTGTTTTATAGACATATTTGATTGCATTAATAGTGTTTGATTGATAATTAATTGATTTATTAAGTATATTTAGTTTTAAAATTTATTGAATAAAAGACATACTACCATTTTTTTAGGTGAATTAAATCAATTTTTTTTATTTTTCAGTTTGAATTACTTTTAAACAAAAAATTATCTATAAAAAATTTGACAGAATTATATAAAATTAAGAAATTTACCATTAGTATATATTTGGTTTAATTATATTATTAAATCTTATATAATTTTTATTTTATATAATACCTTAATTAATTTATTAGTTTTTCTTAAACAGTTTTTATAATTACGATAATAAATTATCATGTGATTAAAATAATAAATAAAATATTTTAATTATTAATTATGATATGTTTAAAATTTTTAAACTATGTAATTAACTACAATTATAAAATATAAAACATGCGTGCAAACCATAATAAATATATTTAATTAACAATACATAAAATTCTATTATAGTTAAGCAACTTCACTCAATTGTTGTTATCCCAAATCAAGCGTGCAAAGAAACAAAAAAACTAAATAACCTTTTTTAAAAGAAAATTGAAAAGGAAAATGCAAGATATTATTAAAGTAAAAGGGATCATACTTAAGACAACACTTCTAATAATAATAATTTTCTGAAACATATGTATATATAAAAATATATTTATTTATTGAAATATCTACTAACATATATTTATTAAAATTTAAACTAAATAATTAATAATATATTAAAATTTAAATAATTAAAAAATTACTCCTATACATTATAAAATGTAAATTTAATATCCGTACAAAACACATAACTTTTTAAGTAGTCACATGACATTAAATTTTACTGTGCATATTTGATTATACGATCAAGATTTAATCATCTACTCTCATATATACCTTTCTCTCATATGATATGTCCATTCTATATATATGCATCACCAATTTTTCAAATATAATTCTTAATTTTATGAGATATTAATAACAAGTAATATATCGTGTGTTAACAAAAAGGCAGTGACATTTTTGTAAATAAACTGGTTTTGTTAACATCGGTTTTTAAAAAAACCGATGTTAACATAGCAATGTTAACATCGATGATTAAAAAATCAATGTTGGGTTTTAATGTTAACGTTGGTTTTTTTAAAAACCGATGTTGTCTTTTTTCTTTTATTTAATGTTAATGTCACTCTCGCTCTCTTGCTCTCTTCTTTCTCTCTCTTGCAACTCCAAGAGACCTCTCATTTGGCCACTCCAAGAGAGACTCTACGCTGCCACTGATAATGGCTCCCAAGCCCGTCGCCAACACCATTGTTGACGACATTCCCTCTGTGCTTGGCCAATTCACCACCTCCCTCTCTGATTCTGACCTCACACTAACTACCTACGCGATCTTCGTCACCGTGTGAATGTTCTAGCCTCATAAATTAGGAAACAATACAACTTCTCCTTTTCTCTCCTACTACAGCCTTCTCTAGATCCGCAGTTAGCAGCGCTAGATCCGATGGAGGGAGCGCTCAAGCTCGTGTGAGTAAAGGACATGAAGAAGGGCATGGCAGTCAAATGTCATAACAAGAACACCCATTGTACTACAACAATCCACAATCCAATGTCCCCAGTGCACAAAGATAACAAAAAGAAAATAAAATAAAAGGAAAAGTACATCAAAATGTAAAACAAAAAAGAAAAAGGAACACATAAAGATAAAAAAACACTCAAGAGGAAGGTGCACCTCCATGAAATTGGTGCTGAAAGTATCCATCCAATTTGGCATCATAGGCATCCAGGCGAGTCTGAACGATCGCCTGGTAAGTGTCTATACGCTCTTGCATGTTGTCAAGATGAGTCTCCTTAGTGGCATGGTGAGATTGGATGTAGTTCTCCATTTGATCAAAATGGGTATAGATCCCTGCCCTCATCTCATCTAAGTAGCCATAAAGGCCCTGTATGTCAAAAGCATGGCGAAGAGGTTGCTACTGATACTAAGGCTCTTGATAAGGAACCTCCTCCACTCGAGGGTCCTGGGGATGCTCTTTCATGACCTTATCCTGCTATGGTACTTCCTCAGGCTGTTGTTGTGGCTGCTCCTACGACAATGGTAGCTCACTGAGGACATATGCATTGTCCTCTTGGCAGATGTAGCCGATGGCCACAAGACTGGGTCGATCAATGACAAGCACGATAATGAGAGAACCCACGATGATGTGGCTAGTGTGTTCTCTTGAAGCCCACTTCCCTGCATCCATACAAGTCTGGACATACATATAAACGACATCACATAGATATCCCTTAAGCATGTCGTGAATTAGGTAAGCATCTTTGCAGGTAACCACTCAGTCACTCTTCTTGCGGCCATGGATGGAACCTGATAACCACCTGTGAAAGGCTCACAAGATAGGGTCCTTGATTTGGCTAGCCTTTGTGTGTGTTGCAACATGGATCACGACGGGACGACATCATAAAATTAAATAAATTGTTTCCCCAAAAATGGAAAACTTAGGGTGTTGCCACCAATGTTTATTTAAGGAAAACGTCAGAAAAACCAAAAAGCATAAGGAATGGTCTACGATTGGAGAAAAACGATTTGGGAGTCATTTACGCATGGAGAAGGTGTTAGCACCCCGCGCGTTTGTCATGAAAATGCTAGCCTTTAATCGAGTGTGCTAAAAAAATAAAGTGACTTTTTAATTATTATCTTCCCTTGAGAACATCAATTATGTTTATTATATTTTTTATTTTGAAAAGAAAATCAAATTTTAATTTTAGGAACAAAAATGAATTTTTTTTTTGGGTCGACAAAGGATCTGCCCTTGCTCCTACGTATCCCCAAGTGCAATGAGGAAATCAGACATACGTAGTTCTTTATAGAAAAAGAGTTTGTTTGTTCGGTTGATTTTATTTATTTATTTATTTTGAAAGATTTTGGTTTTGTGGTAAACTTTGTGAAGTTAAGCAAGTCAGAGACCTAACAATACATTACAAAATTTTCTAACAATTTATTGAAACACCGCCAAGCAAGTCGGGGACCGAGCATGGAGTGTGTATAACATGAAAAATGAGAATTGAATGGTTATTTATTTGAGAACGCTACCATTTTTAGAAAAGACTTTAGTTTTGTGATAAACTTTGTGAACACAAACAAGTCGAAGACCGAGCATGTCATTCACAAAGTTTACTCACATGTTATTGAAACACCACCAAGCAAGTCAGAGACCTAACATGGAGTGCACGGAGCGTAAACGTGTACTAAAGAATACTAATGCGGATTTGCAAAAAATAGATAAATAATTGATATAGTGATAGGAAATCAAATAAATAGAATGGAAATATAAAGAGATAGAATAGAAGTGGGGAGTACACTTAGTAATTAAGGATGTGAGATTGAAACGTGGGAAAAATAAGATGAATAACGAGATATTTACACTATAATATTAATTAAACTAACTAACAAAACAATGATAAAAAGAAAATCACATTGAAGAATAAAATAAATGATAGAGACAATAAAGAAATAAAATAAAATAAAGAGCTATCTCCTAATATTTATAATTATTTTTATTATTTTTTTTGTCCTTTTATTTTTGTCAAAGTCAAAAAGGTTGACTTTGACTTAGTCAACACTGGCGGAGTCTTGACATGGTGGGCCTAGTCACCGACCTAAGTGGTGCATATATAAAGAAGTGGGTGTAAGTAGCGATTTTCATTTATTTCGAACTTAATAAATAAAAATGGGCTAGGCCCAAAACAAAAGAAGGTGCATGTGTTGAAAAAGATAGTGTAAGTAGTGGTTTTCATTTTCTTTCAAACTTCACCAAAACGGGCTAGGCCCAACAAGAAAGAAGGTCCATGAGTTAAAGAAAACGGTGTAAATAATAATTTTCATTTTATTTCAGACTTCACAAAAACGAACTAGACCCAACATGAAAGAGGGTGATGTGTTAAAGAAATGGTGCAAATAGTAGTTTTCATTTTTTTTACAGATTTCACACAAACAGGCAAGAACCAAAATGACGGAAGGTGCATGTGTTAAAAAGATTGTGCAAATAGTGGTTTTATTTTATTTCAAACTTCATAAAAAATGGGCTATTCCCAAAATGAGAAAAGGGTGCATGTCTTAAGAAGGGGTGTAAATAGTGTTTTCTATTTTATTTTAGATGTCACAAACAGGCTAGGCCCAACATTAAAGAAGGTGCATGTGTTAAAAAATTGGTGCAAATAATGGTTTCTATTTTATTTCAGACCTCACAAAATGGGCTAGGCAAAAAATGTAAGGTGCATGTGTTAAAAAAAGGGTGCAAACGATTTTTATTTTATTTCATACTTCACAAAAACGGGCTAGGCCCAAAATGAGAAAGGGTGCATGTTTTAAAGGGGGTGTAAATAGCGATTTTTATTTTATTTTAGAACTCACAATAATGGGCTAGGCAGAAAATGAAAAAAGTGCATATTTTACAAATATGGTGCAAATAGTAATTTGTTTTTTTTTCGTTTTTGTTTTTTGTTTTTTTTGGGGGTAGTGTTGGATTCGGGTCAAGGTGACCTGACCCAACCCGCCATTAGCCAACAAGGATGGAAAACCCTAGAGTGTCGTGCCCCAAAATGGCGTGGAAGGATGCGAAAGTCACCACAAAGGGTGATAAGCCTCCCTGGTGCCACCGGTGCAAGGCCTGGTAGCGCAAGGCCACCATGGGGATGGCGGTGGCACGACGGTGGCAGCGCGATAGAGGTATGGGAATGCGAATGAAAGGATAATAATTGAGGAAACGTGGACCACTAACAACGAAATAAAATAGAGCATAAGGAAATCAAATATGCCAACCTATACGAATCTCACCGGCAGCCAAGGCACCCTCCAACGAGATGAAATGAACCAGATAACGACCTACGAAGTTGAAAAGAAGAGAAGAAAGGAACCAGATGAAAATGAAAAGAACGAAGGAGAAGAAGAAAAAGGGAGCCAAGGAGAGAGAATAGGAGAAAAGAAGATAAGACAGTGAGGGAATGAGGGATACCTGGAGAACCCCCTCGCTTCTCTGACGGTGCTACGAAATGTCGCTTCTTCGTTGGTTCTTTTCTGTTTTTAGGATCCGTGCCGCTATATCTGCAATTAGTGTAGAGACCTTCCTCTTTTACACTTTTATGCACTGTGCTGCCTCTCTTGACCTAATGAAGTTTCCTTGAGAGCCCAATAGGCCGCACAATGTATATTTTTTCTTCTCTTTTTTTTTTTAACATTTTCTTCTTTCTTTTTCTCTCTCTCTTTTTTTTTTAATGTTCTTTTCTTTTTTTTTTGTTTGCTTTTTTACACATTTTCTCTTCTTTTTTCTTTTTGTCTTATTTTCTCTCTTTTTTTTTCCTCTTTTTTTAATTGTTTTTTTCTTCTATTTTTTTTTTGTTTCTCTCTTGTTTTTTGGGCCCAAACTGAATAAGGATCTGACAGTGTGTTTGGGCTTATGGTAGAATTATTTGATGTATGGGGAATTGACTTCATGGGTTCTTTCACCAAATCTTTTAGTTGTCCTGCAAGCATATTATTTTGAGGCATTTCAAGGCACCTTGATAAAGCACCAATGCGTTGACAACTACCACATGACCTCATATAATAATTTGCATCCTGGTGAAGGGCGGGTAAAAAAAAGCCACATTGAAGGACCTTGTGAGCTATCCTTGTGTGGAAGCAATGACTTCCAAGATTATTTTGATGATGCCAAAGAATCAAGAGTTAAGCAAGTTCCAAAGAATCAGGAGTCAAAAAGCTTCAAGAATCAAGTTTCAAAGAATCAAGATTCAAGAACAATCAAGTTTCAAAAATCAAGATTCAAGAACAATCAAGATCAAGATTCAAGACTCAAGATTCAAGAATCAAGAGAAGATTCAATCAAGATAAATACTAAAAAAGTTTTTCAAAACATTGAGTAGCACAAGAATTTTTCACAAAATCTTTTACCAAAGAGTTTTACTCTCTAGTAATCGATTACCAGAAGGTAGTAATCGATTACCAATAGCCAACATTGTTTTTAAAACTGATTTACAAAGTTGTAATCGATTACCATGAGCATGTAATCGATTACCAATATTTTAAAATGTTAGATTTCAAATTTCAAAAGTCACAATTAGTGATAAAACATTTTCAAAACATTTTAAACTTGTGTAATCGATTACACAATACTTGTAATCGATTACCAGTGTTTCTAAACGTTTTGATTTTCAAATTTAAACATGAAGAGTCACATATTTTGATGTGTAATCGATTACACTATAATGGTAATCGATTACCAGTGACTGATTTCGAAAAATAAATTACCAAAAGTCACAATTCTTAAAGTGATTAGTTTTCTGAAGATTTTTTCAAAAGAGTCACAACTTTTAAAGTGACTAGTTTTCAAAAGAGTCACAACCTTTTAAAGTGATTAGTTTTAAAGAAATTGCCAAGAGTTGCAAACTTTAACTTGAGTCATCAAATGACTATAAATATGTGACCATGGCATGAATTTCAATAACTAAGTTTTTATAGAAATTTCTGATTCATTTCTCAACTTCTTTCTAAGAGTTTTTGTTCAATACTTTTTCTTCTAAGAAAAGTTCATTGTTCAAAAACTTGTGCTACTCTTCTTCTTCGTTTACTTCTTTCTCTTACCAAAAGATTCAAAGGACTAACCGCCTGAGAATTCTTTTATTTCTTCCCTTCTCCCTCTTGACAAAAGATTTCAAAGGACTAACCGTCTGAGATATCTTTTTCCCTTTCCCTTTATACAAAAGATTTCAAAGGACTAATCGCCTGAGATATCTTTTGTATCCCCCTCACAGAGAATTCAAGGGACTAACCGCCTAAGAATTCTTTGTCCTAACACATTGGAGGGTACATCCTTTGTGGCACAAGTAGAGGGTACATCTACTTGGGTTGTTATACTGAGAACAAGAGAGGGTACATCTCTTATGAATCAGTTTAAGTGGAGGGTACATCCACTTGGTTGTTCAAAGAGAACTATGGAGGGTACATCCCTTGTGGATCTTTGGCTTGTAAAAGATTTTACAAGGTTGAAAGAAATCTTAAGAATCGTTGGTTGCATGGGGACTGGATGTAGGCACGGGTTGTTGCCGAACCAGTATAAATCTTGTGTCTGTCTTCTTCTTCCTTACACTCTTTAATTTCCGCTGTGTACTTTTAATTGCCGCTTTACTTTTGGTTAAGTTATTGTTATTTACTTTCTTAACTTAGTAGTAAAAACCTAATTGAATCTAGTAACATTAAGAAGGATAAATTTTAATTAGTCAAGGCACATTAATAATTAATTCAACCACCCCTTCTTAATTATTCCGAGGCCACTTGATCCAACACCTTATAGGACCATGGTGGCCCTTAACCTCTATACCATGATAGTGCTAGAGAATATAACTTACCTCCTTATAAGGCACATAATGTCTTACCACATCATCCCCACAAACCTTTTAGAGGTAGGGATGATCCCAAAAATATTGCTTGGTTTCTACTATCAACCTCTTCTTCTCCTGAAATTTGAACTCAGGTGGGAACACCTTGCATGCTAAATAATTAACAATGTTAGCATACCAATGTGCTCTTAGTAGAGCAGCTACAACAAGCAAGTGTTCATCAGGGAATGTCTCATGTATTGCTTCGTCATCAACAGTCAGTCTCATAAAGGGGTCAAGGTGAGACAAATGGTTAGCTACCAAGTTTTTTGACCCCTTCTTGTCCTTTATCTCCAAGTCAAACTTCTGAAGCAACAATATCCACCTGATGAGCCTAGGCCTGGCATCCTATTTACTGAGCAAAAACTTAATATTAGAATGGTCAATGTAGACAATGACTTTAGACAAAACTAAGTAATGCCTAAAAGTTCATTTTCAGTAGAAGTGTAACTTTTAGGGCCTCATCTAGCGTCCTGTTGGCATAGTAGATGATATGAAACACCTTCTCCCTACTTAGACCCAAAATTTTCCCCGACAGTCGTGTCACTAACATCACACTTTAATTCAAACGCCAATGACCAATCGGGGGAAACAATGACAGGAGCATTAACCAATAGTTCTTTCAACAACTTAAAAAAAATAGACATTCATCAGAAAAGACAAAAATTGCCTCTTTGGCTAGGAGGCCATTCATTAGTTTAGAAATTATTGAAAAATCCTTCATGAACCTCTTGTAAAAGCCAACATGGCCCAAAAAACTCCTCGTCGCCTTAACACAACTGGTAGAGGCAATTTTGCAATCACCTTCTCCTTGGCGGGATCTACCTCAATGCTAGTAAAGGACACCTTGTGTCCAAGCACAATTCACTCACGCACCATGAACTGACACTTTTCCCAATTTAACACCAATCTTGTCTCTATGAACCTTTTCAAAATTGCATTTAAATTTTTTAAACGTCAAAAGATTGACTAAAAATAGAACAGTCATCCATAAAGATTTCAATAGTGTTTTCAATGATACTCTTCTTAACAACTAGAAACTCCATATGAAGGTTCCACTGGTATAGGTGAAGTTCCCATGAACGAGTCTATGCAAACACTTACTTTGGAAGAACCTAATCAATCTGAGTACGTCATCAACACAAACAGGAATATGGAGGCTAAAAGTGTTGTGTGGAAGCATTTTGAAAAGGTTAAAGTTTACGGAAAAGATAAGGCCCAATGTAGATATTACAGGAAATTTCTTGAAGGAGAAGCAAAGAATGGAACAAATCACTTGCACCACCATATGGAGAGATGTATTATAAAGATTGCCATGGCAAGAGGAAAGGGGGGCAAACAATGCTTTTTCCTATGGTTACACAAGGTAAAAATGAATTGGCTTGTGGAAGTTATAATGAAGACAATTCAAGGAGGGAGCTTGCATTTGCAATTGTCATGCTTGATTACCCACTCTCAATATTGGCTTTAGGAGATTTGTGGCTTCCCTTCAACCATTGTTTCCAACTCCTTCATGAAACACTTCAAAGAAAGACATATTGAGTATCTACGAAGAAGAACGACAAATTGCTATGAAGTTGTTAGATACAAATGAAGAGTGACAATTACAATAGATATATGGACTTCAAGCAATCAAAAGAGAGAGTATATGGTTGTCACAACTCACTACATTGATAGCTTTTGGACCTTACAGAGTAACATTTTGAGGTACAAACATTCTTAAAATTTATAGCTTTTGTTATATCTTGTGTTGCTATTTTTTTGAATGCTTTTTTGCATGATAGTATGATTAAATGTTAATCTTGTTATATATTAGGTTCATTTATGTTCCTACACCTCATACAAATGAAAGACTTTGCAATGCATTGGTTGATTGTTTATTTGAGTGGAACATCGATAAAATGGTTTGGTTTGAGATTTTGAAATGTGCACTTGTTGCGGAAGTCCCAAATAAACCAAACAACATAGGCGATTTCTGCCATCCTCGCATCATTAAGTTGCTGGGAGCACTTAACCTGCATAAAATCTAAAATAGCCAAAATAGAATATCTATCTAGGTAGCCTTCTAGATTAGAGTCTATCCAATTCCAACTTGGAAAGAAATGTAGAAGCAAAGCTTCATGGTGAATCAAAGGTGATTCAAAGGTGTTTTGATGATAACAATGATGATAACAAAGGTGATGACAAAAAGCTCAAAGATCAATCAAAGAACAACTCAAGTGAATCAAGAACAATTCAAGAGTTCAAGATAAGAATCAAGAAGAATTCAAGACTCAAGAAGAAAGTTAAGAGTCAAGAATCAAGATTAAAGGTTCAAGATCTGAAGAATCAAGATCAAGATTCAAGACTCAAGATTCAAGAATCAAGAGAAGGCTTAATCAAGATAAGTATGAAAAGGTTTTTCTCAAAAATTGAATAGCACATGGTTTTTCTCAAAACATGTTTACCAAAGAGTTTTTACTCTCTGGTAATCGATTACCATATTGTTGTAATCGATTACCAGTAGCAAAATGGATTTGAAAAAGTTTTTTAAATTGAATTTACAACGTTCCAATTAATTTCAAAAAGTTGTAATCGATTACAATGTTTTGGTAATCGATTACCAGTGCCTTTGAACGTTGAAATTCAAATTCAAATGTGAAGAGTCACATCCTTTCACACAAAAGCTTTGTGTAATCGATTACACTAATTTGGTAATCGAATACTAGTGTTTGTTTCTGAATAAATCAAAAGATGTAACTCTTCAAAAGGTTTTTGACTTTTTCAAATTGGTTTTAAGTTTTTCTAAAAGTTATAAATCTTCTAAATGGTCCTCTTGGCCAGACATGAAGAGTCTATAAAAGCAAGGCTTTGATTTGCTTTTCAATACAATTATTCATTCAATCTTGAACACTTATTCATACAATCCTTTACAAGCCTTGAATCTCTTTGAACTTCTTCTTCTTCTTTGTACCAAAAGCTTTATGAAGTTTTCTGGTTTTCTAAACCTTGAAAACTTGTGCTATTCATCTTTTCATTCTCTTCTCCCTTTGCCAAAAAGAATTCGCCAAGGACTAACCACCTGAATTCTTTTTGTGTCTCTCTTCTCCCTTTTCCAAAAGAAAAAAGGACTAATCGCCTAAATTTTTTTGTGTCTCCCTTCTCCCTTGTCAAAGAATTCAAAACGACACAGTCTGAGAATTCTTTTGATTCTTCCCTTTCCCTTATACAAAAGTGTTCAAAGGACTAACCGCCTGAGAATTCTTTTGTATCCCCATTCACAAAGTATCAAAGGTTTAACCGCCTGAGATCTTTGTCTTAACACATTGGAGGGTACATCCTTTGTGGTACAAGTAGAGGGTACATCTACTTGGGTTTGACTGAGAACAAGATAGGGTACATCTCTTGTGGATCAGTTCTAGTGGAGGGTACATCCGCTAGGATTTCAAAGAGAACAAGGGAGGGTACATCCCTTGTGGATCTTTGCTTGTAAAAGGATTTTTACAAGGTTGAAAGAAATCTCAAGGACCGCAGGTCGCTTGGGGACTGGATGTAGGCACGGGTTGTTGCCGAACCAGTATAAAAACTCTTGTATGTTTGTTTCCTTCTTCCCTACTCTTTTACTTTTCGCTGTGCATTTAATTTCTGCTTTTACTTTCTGTTAAGTTTCTCTTCTACTCCATATTCTCTTAACAACATAAGTAAAAGCCTTAGAAGAGTAATTTTTTAATTAGTAAAGTTTTAGGAATAATTAATTCAACCCCCCCTTCTTAATTATTCTGAGGCCACTCGATCCAACAAGAAAAACATCTCAGAGATACATGGTTAGACGTTTCCATCGATCTATGACAAAGGCGACAATGAGAGGCTGATATGCAACCTCTGGAGGCTAGAATATCATCTGTTCGGAGCTTATTCTAAATGTATTTCCAGAGCACAAGAGATTTGGCTTAGAGGGATAAAACTTCTCCAAATAATTTCACCCAAGGAAAAGAGTTGATGGCTGGATTAAGGAATTCAAAATCCTATTTAAATGTTAAAGTACCCAAATCTATACTCCAAATAGGATGGTCTTCCACATCAAAATGAGGAATTCAAATGCTTTCAATTTCTGTAGTGATTTGTTGCACTTTGCGATATAACCATGGGGGAAGATACCAACTTTTTTGCCTTATGAAATTAACCACAACAACATAGAGAATATTATGGAAGCTCTCTGGAATATTCAAAGTTGAGATTATGTTATGGGACAACCACCTATGGTTCTAGAAGTTTAGATTATAGATAAAACATATATCTCATCCTTAATTATTTGATAGCCTCTACGACTTTTAAGATTTTTGAAATAAAATTTTCAAATATTTATACATTGTATATATATTTTAATTTACCTTTATCATTAATCAAATTACTTTTAAGCATTATTTTAATTTAATCTTTTCATATTTCTTAAAATTACCCGCATAATGTAACTTCCTAGTCATAAAACTAATCAAAGTAAATGCAAAAAAAAAAAAAAATTACCAAAGATTGTCGAAAAAGTTTACATTTTATTTGAACAAAAGAGTATCTAGCAATCTTAAACTATATCATTTTTACAAATATACACCCTAAACTTTAATTTTGCCCTAATTGATCCATAAACTCCATCTCTTTTGCAAATAGACACAATGAACTTAATTTTGTTTTAATCAATCCTTAAATTTTACTTGTTTTGCATATATACCCGACTTTTGCGTTTGATCCTTAATAAATTTTTCCTTCGAATCAGGTCCCTAATATATGAAAAGTTTTGTTCGAGGTCCCTGCTTTTAATCGAGATTCGTTAATTGCTTATGTGACCGTTAATTGGACACGTAGACAAGCTACGTGTGGTGCCATGTCGGAATAAATTTACATGTAAGCCGACGACGTGTTTGTTGACATGGCACCATATTTTAATTAAATTTTTTTGTCATGTTTCAGTTGTACGTAGCTTGTGTATTCTTCACAGATAGGGCATGCACGATATCCCTTAACACTGTATCCACTCAAATTCTCATATGTTGAAAAATCATGGTACAAAGTAACATTGCACACAACTTGAATGTCTCATTTCAATACCCATCATACACGACAACCCCCTCGTCCCACAAATTTGTTAAGTCTTCAACCAACGAGCTTAGATAAACATCGATGTCATTTCCTAGCTGTCTTGGGCCGAATATCATCATACAAAACATCATGTATTTTTGCTTCATGCACAACCAAGGAGGCAAGTTGTAAATTACAAACAAAATAGGCCACAAACTGTGCTGATTTCTTAAACTGCCAAAGGGATTCATTCCGTTAGTGGCAAGTCCAAGCCTAAGATTTCTTGGCTCTTTTCTGTATTCCGGATACAAATGATTAATCTTCTTTCATTGAGAGGAATCAGCTGGCTGACGGAGCATTCCATCGCAATTTCTTTCATCTACATGCCATGTAAGGTCTTTTTGCGTCATCTGCATTAGCAAACAGACGCTTGAACCTTGGAATGATCAAAAGATACAATAACACCTTTGCTCATGATGTCCAAACGTACAATTCAAGATTCAAAACAACAATTAATACAAACTATTTGCAAGAATCAATGTATTGAATATCTAACAGGAATCTAAGGTTCGCTCATGATGAACACAACAAGTATAAAAAACAATAGTCTTTAATCACAATCAACAAGTTATAAAAGCATTGGTAACAAAAAAGACCACCAAAAGTTTACGAAAAACATTCACACCTGGGATGATGGTCACTATAATGTCTAAAAAGGAATGTCGTGATCACAATGCAAACAAGAAAGCGAAAAGTCCTAAAAATTTAAGATTTTAATGCTAAGTGAGAGATATGACAAACTTGGATATATAAAGTAAGACTTTACATGGAATGAACAATGACACTTGAGAATGAATGAACTATATCTATCATGAATAATGTAATTCATATAATATATTAATTAAGATTCATCAACCATGATGAAGCTCTATGGTACTTATTTTTAGAAAATGGGTTTGGATCTAACCCAACGTTGCCAAACCGAAATGTTAGATTTGAAAATCCTTAATAATAAATTTAAATGTTACACATTTTTTTATTAATTTTAATTTTAGAATAAATAGCCTATTACTAATAGAATAAAATATTTTTTTTGTAATTATTTTGAAATTCATAATTAGCTATAGTTTCTTAATGATTAATAGTATAATATTTTATTGTAATAATTTATAAATTTAAATTCTTAATTTCAATTGTTTAGTAAAATAAGAATTATTATATATCATGAAATTTTGTACTTGGTGTCTACTTAGATATATGGCCAACTATATATAATTTTAATTCACAAGTGATTAAGAGTAAATTAATATAATTGTATATAATTATCCATGTGTTAATGTTAACCACTTCAAGACTCAATTACCTTTTATTAATTAGGCAGTAGTCTTTTTTTAGGGGAGTTAGGTAGTAATATAAGTAACTATATCTATTTCTTCCTCAACTAAACTAACTAATAAACTTAAACTTGCTTTAACCAACATAAAGTTAGAAGCTGAATTTGACAACAACAAAAAAAAACCAGCCTAGTTTTCCTTGTCTATATAAGCCTAATTATTGCGGTCAAAGCCACCACTCACATTAACATCTCAAGCAACTAGCCTTCTCAAATTGCATTTCTACTTCCTAATATCAAATTGCCTTCTCAAATTTCGTACAAGTGGAGACCTGTATTGTTGCTGATTCCAAAATCAATTTTAAACATTGGTTTTAAAACTAGAAAACTGGAAATAATATGCCTTGTATTGAATTTTTACAAACCAAATTACTATAGCAAAAAAAAAATCAACTATTCAAATCGGGCAAGCTTTCACAACATATAGACCTACCAATTCAATATATTCAACCTTTTAAACATAATTTCAATCAGCAAGTTCTATGTCACAAAGTGTTGTAACAGGATATAAAAGAGGCCAGTGTCAATGACAATATTATGCATACATACAACATCCGCACCAAAATTAAAAAACCAAAATTAACCAAAAACATTTCTCTCTTTCTCTTTCATGCATATTCACAAACACATGGTGCTCACCATCTAGCTCAACCAAAATCCAAGTAAACTCAAAGTAAATAATTTTAGAAATATATAAATATGTTCAAGCAAAAGCAAAACATACAAGCCATGAATAAAATCAAAATCAAAAGAATAATAATAAAAAACAGTGTACGAGAGAAAGACCATGAATATTAGAACCTACCAACGAGAGAAAGAGAAATGGAGTAGGGGATGTGAGAGAGGCAATGCAGTGGTGGCACGGTGGGCACACAACGACACAGTGGGAAACACAGTGGTGGCAATGTGGGCACACAATGACGTGGTGGGCAATAGAGTAAGGAACAGTGTTGACGAAATTGTAAGATCAAGAGGGAGAGTGACAGAGGGAGAACGAGAGTTGCAGCACCGGGAGGAGGAGAGTGAGAGTCAGAGAACGAGAATGGGATGATTGAAAGAGACAAAAAGGGTTTGGGCGCCAGAACCTTTCTTTTATAAAAAAACCTAACATCGGTTTTTAAATAAAATCGATGTTAACAAGTTCATGTTAACATCGATTTTTTAAAAACCGATGTAAACGTGACTATGTTAACATCAATTTTTTAAAAAATAAATGTTAAGAGGCTCTTGATATTCACGAATATGCCACCATGTTTTCGTTAACATCGATTTTTTTCGATGTTAACGTAATGATGTTAAAACTATTTTTTCTAGTAGTGTGTCTCTTAGAGTTATCCAAATTGTATGACCAATATCAATTATTTATTTTCTCTTCTTCAACTACTTCACTATTGTACAATTTTTATTTTATGATATTTTTAATGATACTAGTGTTCTACGCGAGATTTTTTTTGTGTGGATATTTTCCTTAACATTTTGGAAAGGATTTTTTGGAACAAAATTTTATTTTTTTAACATTCTGAAAAGTACTTTTTGAAATACAAAACAATATTAAAAAATGTAAAAATTAAAACATTGTTATGGAAAACATTATGGAATAATGATTTTGTATGAATGTCATGGATATAAAGAATACATATGATAATAAAAAATATAAAAATAATAAATGAAAGTGTTAAAAAAAAAAAAGTGGATATAGCAAAAGCCATCGTATGATACCTAAGATCTCACTGAAGAGCCAAACACTTTAATTATGGTTATTTAAAAAATCAAATAATTAATTAAATTAAATCAAATTATTTAATTGAATGATGGAAATTAATTGATTGGTTGTCACAAATTACATTATATATATATATATATATATATATATATATATATATATATATATTAATTAGGATTTTATAAACCGTATGATCATTTATATTAACTGTTTGGATTCGGTTTTAGTGTTATATTATGTATGTATAAAATAAGTTGGCCTATTCATGCTTAATAAGTTTTCAAAAATCTTAAGCGTGTCCTATTTAACAAGAGTTAATGTTTATGTATCAAAAGTGTAAATAATTTTACACTACCATTTAATTATAAATTATCATTTGAATTATTTTAAAAATCAACAAACTTATCATATATGATAAATTGTGATTGAATAACTATATAAAACTTTTTATTCTTTCAATACATAACCCTTTTCTTTTTTAACTATTGGTCAAGTTTATACAATTTGTACAGGTTGTATGTTCTATTTTCACCATAATCAATATTTATTCATTTTTCTAAAAAAGAATATTAAATGTAAAATTGAATGAATTAAAAAATTATAAATATACACATAAAATCACACAAAAAATATTACATGGAATTAACTTTATCATAAACTACTTCTGGAATAATATAGTCTCTCCTCTTACATTATAATTTTGAGTCTTCATTTTTTATTTTTACAAAGTCTTTCTCATTCTTATATGAAATCACATAGTACTCTTTCTCATGTCACTATTGAGTGTACGTGTAGATAAACTGTCACAAAATTGTCCTAACTTAATTAATGAAATTGACCTTATATTCTGGACATGTTATTAAGTTAAATACTTAAAGAAAAAGGGTTTGGTTTAGTACTTCTATTCAACTTGAACATATATCCATGGTTTGTATCATAATAATGTCTTTTCTCATATGTTATGACACTTGTTCTAAACTCTTAGACTACTAAAAAAAATAGTTTGTACGCAGTTGGATCTACATCAGTAATATTATTTTTTTTTCTTAATTAAAACTATGAGACTAAATTTTGACATTTCAATAATTTTGATAATGAACAATTAATTTTCTTCAATTAACACTAACTATAAAATTTTTGTAAATAATCATTGAAATATAATTATATCACTTTGTAAGATTTTTTAAATTAAAAATATCAAATATTTAAACACTATATATTTTTAATTTATTTTATCATCAATCAAATTACTTCTAAGCATTATTTTAATTTAATCATTTCCTATTTCTTCAAATAACCCTCATAATGTAACTTCCTAGTAGTCATAAAACTAATCAGAGTAAATGCAAATATATATATATATATATATATATATATATATATATATATATATATATATATATATATATATATATATATATATATATATATATATCACCAAAGATTGTTGAAAAAGTTTACATTTTATTTCAGGAAAAAAGCATTCAGGCATCTTAAACTTTATGATTTTTACAAATATACACCCTATACTTTAATTTTGTCCTAATTGATCCATCAATTCCATCTCTTTTTCAAATAGACACAATGAACTTAATTTTGTTTCAATCAATCCTTAAATTTTACCTGTTTTGCATATAGACACCTAATTCCAATTTCTTCTCAATTAATTCTTAAAATGACCCCTTTCATAAACATAATCTTAATTATATTAAATTTGAATTAAATTAATGATAAAAGAATCACAGTTGTTTATTTATTAAAACTCAACTGTTAATTAGACTTTTTTACAAATCACTTTTTAAACATTATATTCTTGATTATATTTTAAATATGAAAAAATGAGTTGTAACAATAAAATGAATAATTAACCTTTAAGATAAAAACATTTGAAAAATAATATTAGTAAAAAGAAAAATTTTAAAGATTAATTGAAATGTAATTAAAGTGTAAGTTGTTTATTTATGAAAATTTAAAGTTTAAATATCAATCATAATAGTTTTAAAGTTCATGGTATCTATTTGAAAAAAAAATTATAATTTAAGGATTAATTAAGACAAAGTTAAAGTTAAAGATGTCCATTTACAAAAATAAGTAAAGTTTAAGGGAGCTTAATGCTCCTTTCATTTTTATTTAATATCGAAAGTTAATGTTCAATACAATAATTAATAGTAATATGCAATTCTTCCTTACTAATCCATTCTTTCAAAGTGCATGAGTGTGATTATTTTTGGTGAGAGGAGGAGGGCCTCCTGGACATGTACACCAAGTGTCAATGCATTTGCAACCACAATCTAGACAAAGATTTTGACAATTCTCATCAACATGGCAGCGGAGAGTCACAACATTTCTTTCCTCTAATTTCATGCAGATAACTATAATTACAAACAATACATTAGCATAAAATCAATCCCAAGACATAACATATGAAGTAAAATGGATTGAACTATAACATCTCAAGCATTAATGTTTAGGAAATTGATACATTTAGCAAACTTATAAAACATAAATTAAATGAGAAAAAAGCATGGCATATAACCAAATGAAAAGATAATGATTGCAAATTTCACATTAATTAGACTTTTGTGGAGTGGCCATCTTGATCCTAGAGATCATTTTCTTAAGACAATTGTGCTTATATAAGCAAATGGTGAGACTACCGTGGTTTTTTTTTTAAGGATGATCATCCGTTTATTTAAACCTAAAAAATATTATTTTCTTAATGGCTTAAATATTTTTTTGATCTTTAATATATACTTGACTTTTGCGTTTGATCCCTAATAAAATTTTCCTTTGAATCAGGTCCTTAATATATGAAAAGTTTTATCTGAGGTCCCTACCATTAATCGGGATCATTACTAGAAAAAACACTTTTAAAATCGGTTATTTTGGACATTCAACATCGGTTTTGAACTGATGTTGAAAATACCGACATTAAAAATATCAACGTTAACATCGATTATCAAAACCAATGTTAAAATACACTATACAACATCGGTTTTAAAGAAAATCGATGTTATATTATAAAAAATAAACAAAAAATGTAAATTATGCAAAAACCAACATCAATTTTTAATAAAACTGATGTTATCATGCAAAAAACAACATCATTTTTATAAAAATCGATGTTGTAGTACAGAAAACAACATCGGTTTTTAGGAAAAACTGATGTTGAATTGTGTATTCTGAAACACTTTCTACATCGGTTCTGTAAAAACCGATGTTGAAAGTCAGATATAATATCGGTTTTTGAAAATTAAAACTGATGTTGAATGTGCTTACAGTATTGGTTTTGGCCAAAATCGATGTAGAAAGTGTGTTTACAACATCGATTTTGGTCATAACCAATGTTGTAAATACACTTTCTACATCGTTGTTTACATTTATTTAGTTTGATATAGAATTTTATATTAATATAACATTATAAAAATCGATGTTGTAGTACAGAAAACAACATCGGTTTTTAGGAAAAACTGATGTATCAAACTAAATAAATGTAAACAACGAATTTAAACTCGATCAACTTCTTATGAATAAAATTATCTAAGAAATCAGATCCTCTAGCCAACAATAAATTGATAGAATTCAAACTAACCTTATATGATTTATTTTCCACCTCGAGAGTTGCACATCAAAATACCAATAATATTGTCATATATTATAAAATTACTACACCAAAACCAAATACACTGCAAAATTATACTTGCTGGAAAACCATTAATAATGACCAATTATCCAACACTGCAAGTTAATCTGCATTATGAACCAAACTTACTACAATTTAAGATCAAGCATAGTATTATGGTAAAGTTGATTATTCAACAGCTAGCCCATTGTTTTTCAAATAATAAATTTCACCTTTTACAAGAAGACAGGATTATTACTTTTCCTGATGATGTTAGGTCCAAATTTCTGCCTTTTCTTGGCAGGGACAGCTGATGCTAAAGTTCCTGCAACAAAACCAGTAGAAAAATTTGCTCCAAGGACAGTGGTTGCACTTGCTCCATCACCCCCTAGGCCAAGAATGCTTTTTCTAATCTGTGAAGCAACTCTAAAGTCAACACATAATACCCAAATACAATAAAAATCAACTCATTTTCATATAAAAATAGCACAGGTAAAACAAAATTTATACATATTTAACCAATTGTGTTACTTTGAAAAGGAGTGGATTTTGCCCAAGTCAATAGGTGAGTAATAGCCTATTCTTTCTCTCCAACATGTAAAAAGGATTGGACAACAAAAAGATAAACACTTTTTTCCTCTAATTATGGAGTGGCAACAATGAAAACATCTATGGATACCATCTCATTAGGATATGCAACCTTTTCTAAGATTAACTTTCAATTCAGTATCCACTTTACAATAAAATAAGGCCTAATGTTACTTGGGGCCTGATTGTGCAACTAGCCAACCACAAATAGTTGTCTAACACTAATTAAGAACATCTTTGATCCTAATTGAATATGCTCTGTCAAGTCCTTGCACTACTACAAAATTATTTTTTTATGATGCGCATTCCTAGACGGTTATATGTAACCATCTTAGAAAGTCATGCGGTGACAGTTTTGTAATTAAGAAGAATATTTTTTTTTATGACACACATTCTAAGACGGTTTTACAAAATCGCCTTAGAATGTACTAGAAGGAACAATTACCACGATGGGTTTATAAGTAAAAACGTCATTGTTTTTAGCCCATTTATGACACACTATCTTTCACGTTCTCATTTTCTTAGACCACATCGCACTCTTCACCCACACAAACAACAAAACCCTAATTTTTCTATTTCCACACTCTCTCTGTTTGTCTCTCTCAATGTTTGTCTCCAAAATCACACTCTTCGTCTTCCGTTTTCTCTCTGAACTGCATTCCCCTCTATATGTAACCCTAGCTTCGGGAGGATTTTTTCCCAAGGTGGAGCCATGTCCGCATTGTTGTCCTTGCCATCCAACTCCACGTCGTTTTGGCGGTCCCCTCGTCGTTTCGCTGCCACCACCATGTACAACATCGCCATTAGCAGCACAAACATTGTGCAAAGCAGAACCACCATCGCCACGCGCACCACCCTCGCCCGCTGCTCCGACTTCCCTCTGCCGCTGCACTCATTGCCGGAGAAGCACAACTCTGGGTTCCCCGCCAGCACGCTCAGCGGCAGCTTCACAAAGAATAGCATGTCTGGAACGCGTCCTGTGAATTTGTTGTACGAGATGTTCAGCACCACGAGATTTTGCAGGCCCGCGAGATATTGGAGGTTTCCCCTGAGAACGTTGTGAGATATGTCCCTGCGATCATGTTTATTTGTTTTTGGCATTTTTTTTTGTTTTGTGTGTGTTTTAATTTATTATTTTTATATTGGATGCCAAATTGAGAAGATTGAGGCATGAGACCCCATCTTTTGGGCTTTTCCTACTCTCTCCCTCAAGAAACTTATTCTAAAATGCATCAATGTCACTGCCAAAGATCAACAGTAGACCCATTCATGTTATTACCAATTTTTTTTGTATCTCATGTCTCTTGGGAGCTGCAACATTTGGAGAAGATGTGGCCATATCGAGTTTTGCATTTCATTGTTGTCATGCAAGTGTAAAGCTTTCATATATGAAGGTGAGAGGATCAAATACTGATTATTAGATTTTTTTCATGAATATTGAAGATTAAAACATTAAAGTGATGTTAATTTTTTTTTCATTTGGTCATGCAACTTTAAGTAGTCTTTAATCTTGACTATCTATGTATGGTTTTATGATCAATATTTACTCCTCTTGCTCTAAGCCTCCAATATAAAAATGACCCTCAATATATATACTTCCACAAATATGGTGGTGTTCATGTGATTGGTGAGGATGGGTTTAGTTTCAATTTAAAATAAATTGCTAAATAAAATTCTTAGTTAACCAGTAAACTGAGAAACAAATTTAACCCCTTATGTTCTGTGATTTTGTTTGTCTTGATTCTTATAGTTGCTCTTTTTTTTGCATATTTTAGAGCTAGAAGCAAGGTATTGATAGGGACGATCCATCATCAAGTCAAGACACCTCATGGTTTAAAAAAAAATTCTGATGGAGGCATTGAAAGATACAGGAATGCCAATACAGGATCAAGTCATTGGTACAAAAGTAAGGATGCTTGAAATATTTGTGCCATGACAGAATATATGACAAATGACATCATGTATCTTTTAGTACTTGCTCTCTTGATTGGTGGTTGTATCTCTCTAGGAAGTCATCCAACTTAATCTTGTTTGGGAGCTTCATGTCTACTCAAATAGGATTGGAAGATTTAAACTTGCGGAGATCAAAGATAGGATTTGATTTGAACTTGCATCATAAGCTTTCTTAAATTTGTTGGGGCTGATGTAAATTGGGGTGAGAGATTCAAAGATAAAAAAGTTAGATTGATAATATAACCACATGGTCCACACTCATATATTTTAGAATTTAGACAATTTGTTTCCTCTTTTTGCTTACTAGCTATCAGCTTTAAAGCTCATTTAATCACTTATACAATTGATTTAGTTTAAATGTTCAACTAATCCAATATCACTTAGTAGCTTCAAACTTCTTTTCTGATTCTTTTATTAGAGCTCCAGCTTTATGGCATTTGAGTTTGTTTATTGCTTGTAGAAGTTTCTGATAGCTCATGCTTTAATTAAAACAAATGGATTATTCTTTAGTTGTACTTGTTCCTTTAATATTTCAGGTGTTGGGGACTTTCATCACTAAATGGGATGAAGGAAAGGTTGTCTGTGATACACTGTTTTCAACAAAGGAAACTGCACATATGTATGCAGAATGTCTGGTCGAGCTTGCTGTTGATCTAGGCTTTGATGGGTGGCTAGTAAATAATTTTTTTATCTCTGTGTGCTTATTAGCTTTATATTCATGTCTATTACTCCATTTGAATTTTATATTATATAATTGAATTGATATTTGAGAAATAGGTGAACTGTTGGCCTGCACTACCAGAGCATAAGATGCTTCTAATGTGCATATAGTGCCAAATTTAATAGACTAAAATTATTTGAATTTGGGCTTTTATGTTGAAGGTGCATCGTGTTTCATCTAATTACTGCCCAGATTGATATATAAATAAATATATAAGTAAATAATGGGGAATAATAATATTGTAGAGATTTTACTAGAACAATTACTTGGATATTTTTTTAAACTTAAGTTAGTAAAATCTGCAATTTTTAGAAGAGAAGTTTATCGTTGATAATGCATTCTTCTATGCTTGGATCATTAGTGATATGGTGAATATTAGATGATAAGTCAACAATTTTTGTATTGCTGTGCATTGTGCCAAAAGTTGACTTTCATGTGTTTTCTTGGTCATGTAGGTATGACAGTGTTACACTTGATGGTAAATTGAATTGGCAAGATCAAGTAAATGAACATAATAAGCCGTTCTTTGATATATGTGATGGAATATTTGTGAACTATACATGGAAGGTATTGCTTATCTTTCCCTGGCATGCTTGTGCGACTCAAATGTTTAATCAATAGTCATTTTCCTTAGTTAATTTTAATGACTACCATGTAGGAAGACTATCCAAGGCTCTCTACTGCTGTTGCCGGTAATTGGAAGTTTGATGTGTACATGGGCATTGATGTATTTGAAAATAAATTTTAATTGTTATGAATGGAACATAGGTTAGAAATTGAATTTGATCTGCATGTTTTATTTCACTTTAAGCACACTCCCTGTGTGGGCATGGTCTTTCTCCCGTGTTTCATTTTGGCCACAAGGCTATGAAATACCTCGTGTTCTTCACATTTAATTTCATTAATAGGATTAACAGTTATGATTAAAATTATTAAATGTGGTTTTGCATAGTATTCTAGACATTTTAATCATCAGAACATTGGTTTCATTCTGGTTATTGCAGAATATATATAATGTGATATAATGTGATTTTTTTGAAGATTTTGAATATTCTTTTCTTCGATTGTTTGGTTGAGAAAAAAATCGTTGATTTTTTTTCTTTCTATTTTTGCTTTTAACTTCTCCTAATTTCTGTGTTTGTTTGCAGAAGTTTGTTCATGGGATGATAGAAGGTATTCAAAAAATTACAACTCTTAATGGGTAATTCTCAAAAATCATCTCTGTTTAATTACATTCGTTCTTTTAATATTATGAAGTCCTTTAGCATTAGCGTGATACGTGAGTGAAGTGAAATTATACTGGTGTTTAGCCTGTTTCTCTCTAGTTCAACACTTAACAATTGAGGTGTTTATATGTGGAGCTGTTACTTGCTATCTTTTTAAAAATAATTTATTAATTTCCTAATAATTTTTTTTTGTTCCGACTTTATTCTTGATCTCTCTACGTCCTGTCCTTTCTCTTGAACAAATAATGTTTCACATATAAAAATAAAGAAAGACAAAAGAAACCTTTGTAGATAACCTTAGTAAATTGTTTCTATGAACACAATGAAGTGAGTTTTTTCTTACGATGAAATACATATATGTAGGAGGACTACTGGCCCTACAAGGCGCTCTACCAAAGGATAATGGACACCTGAAGAGGTCAGTTTTTTTTAAGCACTTAAAACATATTTCATTTTTGGAAATATGGTAATGTTTTGCTTGTGCTACACTTTTTTTTTAAAACTTATAAATGTTTTAATTGTACTATAAAATTTTGTAACTGGTGAAACTAAGCATGTTTATGACTTATTAAAATGAATTTTGCATGCAAAAAATATGTTTACTTACAATCAGTTATAGTTTTTTTTTTTTTTAATTTTGTTACCACAAAAAATGGTCATAATACATTTTTTTAATCTTTTTGATATGTTTGTGCATTTAGCACTTTAAGAGTTACCGCTTCTAGGATATATAGTTTGATTGATAATTATATTCTATATTATTTGGTAAGATAGCATAAATACGCATAATATCAAAAATTGGATTATTTGGAAGAATCTTTTCTATATAATTAGTTTGATGCTTCAGATTAAAAAAGTCTCTTGTGAAAATTAATATATTGATATATTTACTATATTTAATGTGGTATGAAAATTATTTGGACCGTATTTGTGGAAATTAAAATATTTACTATATTTAATTATATATTTTAGTATGAAATTATGAAAATATATACTGATATTTAATAATAGTAGTAAACTTAAAAATGTCTAATATATTTGAAGTTAAATGCGCTTTTGAATTAGTTTTGCTAAAGTGAATTACAAATGATAATTGAAAAATTAATAAAAATAAAATAAAATGCTTAGATTATTTGATTTAGTTGATTTCTAACTAATTTAAAAAGTGAATAATAGACCAGTTGCTTACACAGAAGCGATAATTATATTTGAGGTTACTGTTATAGTGGAAGTGGCTGATGCTCTTGACATAGCTGTGAAATTTGTGAGGTACACTCGTGGAAGCTTCATTTTCAGGTATAATCATAAGCCTCTTGTAAATTGGGGATACCTTTTGTAAATTGGGGATATAGAAGGGACCTAATTATATTATATTGAGCATAGGTATATTATCAATATATGAAATCTATATTATCAAACATTAGGAGTTAATTGGAGTGGAACTCTTTTCAGTTTGCAGGAGGCTTTGATACGGAGAGCATAGAAGCTTTGGAAGAACTAAGGAGCCGCATCCATGCTCCACCAGGTGAAGATAATAACCAGAAACATAGTTGATCAACAAAAAGTTTTTTTTCTACTTATTGTTCACACTAGTAGTTACTTCTTTAATATATATTACCTTTTTTAGTTGTATATGTCATTCCTACTGGATCTCCATAGCATGACATGGGTTTTTGTTGTTGCGGCACTTACATAGTCATTCATTGAACAATCATAAGTAAGGCTTATGAATTGAATTATTTTCAATTTAATATTGTTGATAGCAAAACTTCTTACATACATGCATGAAGCTTAAAAATTTTATTGTATTGTGATGGTCCTATATATATATTCATTTTTTCACACTTGTAAATGATGATGATACTTTTATAATTGGTGAAAATGATTTTATAATTGTTGAAAATGATGATGATACTTTTGGTTGTCATCAATGTATGTCTTATTGAAAGTTACCATAAACAAACAAAAAAAAAAGAAAAAAATTGAATGCATACTAAAACGGTTCTAGGAATAACTGTCGTAGTATATTCGACATACTAAGACGGTTATATGGATAATCGTCTTAGTATGTAGTGACAATCTAAGACAGTTACAGCACAACCGTCTTAGTATAGATGACTTTCTAAGACGGTTATAAAATAATCGTCGTACAAATGTATTGTTGAAAAGACTCTCTAACGACCGTCTTAATACACCTAATAAAATCATGTTTTTCTAAATCGTCGTAAAAAGTGGAACATACAAAGACGGTTATCCAAACCGTCGTAAAAAGTGGAACATACAAAGACGGTTATCTAAACCGTCGTTGTTTTTTTTTACTTTTTACGACACCCATTTTAACGACGGTTCAAAACCATCGTAAAATATGTGATTTAACCGTCGTAAAAAGTGTTTTTTATAGTAGTGTTACAAAATGCAAGGTTGCCAGCAAATATTTGAAAGGAAAGCATAAAGAAAGCTCTTAATAAAGAAACACTAATTGCCAGCAAAGCATTGTGTTTATAATAATACAAGATAGAATAAAAAGTAAGGGGGGAAATGGATAATGAATAGTGTTAGTAGTTGAGGTCGTTTATGGCACGAAGATGAACTTAGTAGACCAGTTAATTGCTCCAAGCTTTAACTGTGTAGATAAAAGGATTTATTGGAAGTTAAGAAGTTGAAGTTATGCATATACTGTAATCAAAAGTGTTGGAAACTATAATTATAGGCGATAAAAAAATTGCATTAATTATATTGGTACTAATAGTGTTTATAATATGTTTATTTTAATTCACATGTATTTGCTCTAAAAATATATAATCAGAGTAGTCAAATACTCAAATCCTGATTTTTAAAAGGTTTATCTTTTTTGTTTTTATACATTAAATTAGGACTTGTTTTGTGCAGTAGATAAACAAAGATAGAATACTATAAGATTATAGAATAAAGTTGATAAACTCCCAAGGTTCGTTTTACACATTAGTTTGATCTTGTTGTGGATGCTTATATAATAATAGAAGCACATTTTACCGGTTATTAGGTGCAACATTATATTTTATAACCTTAAACAACAAAGCCAATTTATATCTAATAAATGGAGTAAATTCTTAAATTGGTCTTTCAATGATCATAGTTCCCAAATTAAAACATCCATATATCGCTATATTATTTTTCCAAAAAATTTGGTTAACATTAGTTTCTCAAAATTTTAAAACTGTATATCCACCAAAAAAATTAAAACATCACCGTAAAAACAAAATTTCAAAAAATAAAAATAATATTCTCATATAAAATTAATCGTTTATAGTTTATATCAGACTTAATTATAGTGACAGTTAAGTTTAAACAAACTTGGTCACCTTCACGATATTGAAAAGGAATTCAGCAGGGAGATGATCATTCTTTTTCATCATGTTTCTACTTGGTGCTATCAACTCCATCAACAGGAGGTCAGGCCTACATAGGAAAAAAAATAAGTAAACAACATTACAGTAAAAAGATCTTGATCCTATAAAATGCATCCTAGGCACTTTATATAGTATAGTGTAAGACTGTAAGTGATAACAGATGATATTATGATAAGAAAATCAAGGGAGTTAATGGCTACATATCCATGGCTTTTTATCAAGAGTTTGTATTTTATACATTAACCTATGCCTAAATTAATTTTAACTTATAGAATAAGCTTAACTCATTTTGGTTTCTCATTCTTGTTCTTGTCAGCTTCAAACTTATCAATTGCTACCTACAGTACATCAGTGCCTCCAACAGCCCTTACTGAAATGAGCATAGACACAATAATGATTATTTACGAGAAGATAAGGATGCCAATAGGAAGAGGTAATGAGCAATTAGCATTTCACAATTTGGTGTGACATAACTTAAAAAAAAAAAAAAAGCTCATATGTTGTGTAGTAAATTTATGTAAAATCACTTTTTTATTATTATATAATTCTTAAAAAGCTGTCCTTTAATTTAAAGAAATTGAGAGAAAAAGAAAAATAGAAGGACGAAGAAGAAAATGAAAGGATAGTAGATCAGAAGTGACCACACCTTTGTCACGGCCATGCCTGCTGTTAGCATGCTTTTTGTCTCAAACAACTTTTATCGAACACATTCCACACAGTTTCTTTTCTCATCAATAAATTAAAAGCAACATACACAAAAATCTCACTCTCTCGATTCTGGAACTCTTGCTCTCTCTCTCTCTCTCTCTCTCTCCTGACTCCTTCTTTTCCATAATAAACAAAATGAAAATCAAAAAAAGAAATAGTGCGTTCGAACTTCAAAATTAGTAATTGAAGCACCGTTGTGCACTTTAAATATCAAAATCAAACAATACAAATTTTTTAAGTGACATTTTATTTTATAATCTCCTCGACACCACCACCATTGTGAGCGCACAAGCGGCGGAGCTCTATGGCCTGAACGTGATGGCGGACGAAATCCAAGATGATCCGAGCAACGTCACACGATTCGTGATGCTGGCGAGAGAGCCTATCATTCCGCACATAGACCATTCTTTCAAGACGAGCATTGTTTTCCCGCACGACAAGGGAACTTTCATGCTCTTCAAAGTGCTTTTCGTGTTCGCATTCTACAACATCAGTCTAACGAAGATTGAGTCACAGCCGCGTCGAAATTGTTCGTTAGGCTCGTGGATGACGCGAACATGGGAACAACGAAGCACTTCAAGTACTTGTTCTACGTTGATTTTGAGGCCTCCATGACTGAGGTTAGGGCAGTGGAGAAGTGTGAGATGAAGAGAGTGGGTAAGAGAGTTTTTAGAAAAAGGTAGGGAAAAAGGGAAGACACTTGGAGGGAAGCTCGAGAGGCTTCAGGGGATAGGGTTTCAAAGAAGAATAAGGTAGCGCACAAGTGGGTAAGAGAGTTTTTAGAAAAAGTGATAACATCGATCATTAAAAAAAACTGATGTTGTGTATATTTCTTAAACGATTAACAAAACCGATGTTAACATTATCACGTTAACATCATTTTTTTCAAAAATCGATATTAATAAAATCAAGTTATTTACAAAAATACCACCGTCCTTTTGTTAACATCAATTTTATTAAAAACCGATATTAGAGTAGCGATGTTGAAAGTATTTTTTTTAGTAGTGGATCCGTTAACTGTTTACGTGACCGTTAGCCGGACACGTCGATAAGTTACATGTGGTGCCACGTTGGAATAAATTTACATGTAAGCCGACGATGTATTTGCTGACGTGGCATCATATTTTAAATAAATTATATTCAAATTAAAATTAAATTAAAACAAAAAAAGAGAAGATTATGGTTCATCCACAGGTTTAGCCCCTGCATCAACAGGCCTCCTCCTTCCCTTAAGAATAACAAATTGGTTCATCTGCTGAAATGGATCCAAAAATGGACGAAAGGAAGGGAGGGCTTGGTTAGAGTGGCGATGAGGCTTTCTTGGGCGAGGAAGAAGATGATGATTACGAGAGCATATACAACGACATCAACTTTTGTGGAGGGTTCCTTCAATTGTTGCACAAGAATGATGATTTGGGGTTCTGAAACGGTGACGTTGAAGAAAAGAAGTCTTTGCTACTACCGTAAGAGGTTCCGGATGCCGTTGGGGTTTCACTAATTAAATGTAAATATATTCTATTAACTATTATCTATAAATTATTATTATTAATTTTATATAAATTTTGGTAGTTGTAGGTGTTCAATATGATTTTTGATTTATAATTAATAGATATTACTATACCTTATTTTCTAAATTATGCTCATCTCAGTTTAAAAAAAAAATAAAATCTTTGAACATCTCATATTTCTATAAATAAATAAAAACTGCTATTAATAGCTCATTTTAACCCTGCCTTCTATTACCGTACGTTCAATATGTTATTTATTTGTATTTGTTAATTATTATATAATTTAATATTAAAGGTGTTATTTTTATATTTATTTTAAAATAAATGATGATAATTAAGAACCACAAATTATATTAAATAATATCATGAAAGAATTTATTTCTTCCGTAATTTCTTTAGAAATAATATCACTAATAAATTAAGCGAAGTCCATAATAAGCATAACTATGCCTTTAAAAAATATTATTGATAATTGTGTTTTTATAATATTGTTAGGTATAAATTATTATTTTTTTATTCATAAGTACGTTTTTATAAAAAATGTTATCAGATTCCTGATAATGTGAAAATAAGAATATATATTTCTAAGTATTCGTTAGAAGATAAAAAAAATATTTTTAAGTATTTTTTATTCTCAGAAAAATAAGATTTTTATATTTACATTAATTTTATCGTGTAAAAATGTAAATTCTTTTATACCATCTTATTTATCGTGTAAAAAACTAAAAATTCTTTTATACCATCATTACTAATATTCAATGTGTACCCACTGCCTATCTACCGTTGTTTGTATTGGCCGTAGTTTCTAAGTAATATTTGCCTTACTTTTTTCACATATTTTGTGGAACTATGGTGGATAAGGATTTATTTACAGTTTGTGAAGACTTTGTTTTGGAATTGATATTGGAGCCAATATCATTTTATGGAACAAATACCCCTAAAATTTTAGGTGATCCAGTTGGATCTCAAAAATTTTCATCTGGGTTAGAATAAACCTTAAGGTTCAATAAATACTAAGAGATATTTATAGATTATATAGATCATGATTATTCATAATTTTTTTGGGTGACATCATGCTTATTCACATATAACTTAATATTGGATTATTATGCATAAAAACAAGTCGGCTTATTCATTCCTAATATGTTGTAGACGGATCGAAGGGGGGCAAGATGGGGCCTTGATCCCTCCTTCCTTGGGACTCCTTGTATATATTATATGTCAGAAAAAAATAAAATTAAAATATATTAATGAAGGTAAGTATATATATATATATATATATATAATAGGTTTTTAGTTGATATTTGTTTAAATTTTTGAGAAGTAAATCAAATTTCTAAAATACCCTAAAGTTTCCCTTCCTTTGTCCCCAATCTATGGATTTGTATATCCCTCACTTCCTCCCCCATTTACTCACCTTTGCTTCAACCATTCATTTTAATTCGCTTACAATGCTAGGAGACACTACACCTCCACTAACACACACAAGCTGCCATCGCCAGTTTAAAGTTTATTTTATCTTGTTTTTTAATTAATGGAAACACGTTTCCATTGGTTATCAAAACTAGATACCTAATAGAAACATATTTTCATTGGGATGACGATGGCTATATCCACTACTTTTTGTGCTAATTGCACTTTTCTTTCCTTTTTCTAAAATTAAATTACTTAAATAACATCTCTCTCTTCAAACCTTCTTTCTCACATAATCCGCTTTTTAAAGCAACAACACACTCCTTTTTTTCATAGTGTTGCAACCTACCTCACGACGGGACGATGAAGGCAAAATAGATAAATAAAAGCGTTCTTCTCCAAGGGAGAAAATGAGCGGAGTCGCCACCAACGTTAATTCAAAGAAAACGTTAGAAAAACCAAAATGAGGTCTGTGAATTTTGAAAATAAGGGTTCGAGAGTTGTTTATGCATAGGGAAGGTATTAGCACCCCACACGCCCGTCACAAGGGATGACAATCTTTAATCGAGTGTGTGCAACGTGACTTCGAAATTATTTACTTTTTCCTTTTATATTTTTTATTTTTTTGGGGGGTATGTCACATAGCAACAACATATTTCCTCTTCTTTCATCACACTGCCTCCACTTTTTCACTCCCTTAATCGGTCGACCCCTTGGATCTCTTGATCTTGTGTCTCTTTGTTTCTTTCTTGCTCTAGCATTAGGGTTTGTTCATCCTCCAAACTTTGAGTTGTTGCAACGGAGTGTCACTACTAGAAAATAGGATTTTACCATCGGTTATTAAGGACTTTCAACATCGGTTATTAACCAATGTTGAAACAATCGACGTTAAAAGTATTAACGTTAACATCGGTTTTAGAAAATCGATGTTAAACTAAATTACACAACATTGGTTTTATAGAAAACTAATGTCTTATAGTAAGAAATAACAAAAAAAATGTATAATATGTATAAAGCAACATCAGTTTTCTCAAAAATGATATTGTTTTCTGGAATTTATTTTCTAATATCCTGTTTGTTTTTTTTTATTACCCTAAATTAACCGGTAAATTGAGAAACAGAAACAATTCAGATAGTTTTCAGGCATTTTTATTAGGCAATTCAAATTGTGTCTATAATAATTAATATTTACTATCAATTAAAAGAAATATTAAAGTAATGAAAGTCAATAAATAAAATCAATTGTAACCTAATCTAAATTAACATAACTCTACAATTCTAAAACGACTTAAACACCTAGTGTTTCATTTTTAACTTTTAGATAACATCTTGTCCACTGAATGCGAATTGCCTTCATGATCTTTGGTTCCAATGGTATTGGATCAGTAAAATACTACATGATATAATCTTCTAAATTCAAATAAGCTGCTAGGTAAACATCTCTCTATGAATTCTGCATCCATTTCTTAACATAATATTCTAATTCAAATTGCAATTGCCTAGATCTCTATATGGACTATGGCTCGAGAAATCCATACACAGAGGCATTACCCACTCGCATACTTGTCTCACTCATATGCCTATTGTTATTAAAATAAAGTAAATTATATATGAATTTAAAATAATTAGTTAGCTAATATACAATAATGTAAAGTGACTTACAGAATCCACAATCGTATAACAGAGATGTTGTGACATTGACCATTGTGTGCTATTTCAGAAAAATATTCATGCTTTATGTACAAGGGGAAATTATCATTATACACCCCAAACACAATAGCATCCCACGACACTTGCAAAGGCTTGAGGAAAAGCTGTGGGATGGTCAATGTCATCAGATATAAGGGATTGACATCCGGATCTGGCCTATCTGCAAGTTTCATCGGTCCTTTAGCTCCCTGTTTGATGTAGCTCCATGTGGAGCTTGTAGGCCTTGGATCTTCTTCATCAATGGAGTCCTTTGCTTCTTAAAGATCAATGGCAGTGGAATGGAAAAGGAGGAAAGTGTTGGATCAAGCGACCTCGGAATAATTAAGAAGGGGGGGGGGTTGAATTAATTATTAATGTGTCTTGACTAATTAAAAAATTTATCCTTCTTAATATTACTAGATTCAATTAGGCTTTTACTACTAAGTTAAGAAAGTAAAGAATAGAAACAATAACTTAGGTAAAAGTAAAAGCAATTAAAAGTACACAGCGGAAATTAAAGAGTGTAGGGAAGAAGAAGACAAACACAAGATTTATACTGGTTCGGCAACAACCCGTGCCTACATCCAGTCCCCAAGCAACCAACAGTTCTTGAGATTTATTTCAACCTTGTAAAATCCTTTACAAGCCAAAGATTCACAAGGGATGTACCCTCCCTTGTTCTCTTTGAACAACCAAGTGGATGTACTGATGTGCCATTATTTTCTCCTATTTCTTAACCTTTTTTACACCATTTTAAGTACTGATTAATCTTAATTGTCAAATTAATTAGGCAGTTTTATTATTTGGGCCCATTAAGCTAATTTGATATTTTTAATCTAATTTCAGGAATTAATGAAACATTGGGCTTTAATTCAGAATTGGGCTTGGACTTGAAGAGGACAAACTATTTTATTCTACAAAATTAGATCTTATCTTATCTTTATCTTATCTAGATATTATTTAGATTTGATTTCATCTAGATATTATTTAATCTAGATCTTATCTTATCTTATCTTATCTAGATTTGAATTTAATTTATTTATGGGCTTGGATCTAAAACAGATTTGTAAGCTTTGGGGCTGGAAAACTATATAACAGTACCAAGGTTCTAGTTTAGTCTCTCCTCTCTCTTCTCTTCTCTTCTCTTCTTCTCTCTCTTCTATTTTCACTTTTTTAGTTTTAGGCTTTTGTTTGAGACATCTTTTCGTTTTACAATTCTAGTAGCAATAAAATTTTGTTCTTCAATTTATAAGTTCGTTCTCTATTGATTAATGGAAGGCTAAGTCCCCAGCGTTGCTTTCTCTTGAGGATCAAGCACAGTTCTCTTTGAGGTTCTATTATTACTATTACATTCTGTTCAGTTTTTCCTCTTCATTAATTACTCTAAATTTGTTGCTTTTAATTCATGCATGCTTAGTGCTTGATTAATTGTTTCTGCGCTTAATTTACGTTCATGCTTAATGATCGTTTATGAGTAATTAGTGTATGTGATGCTTAATCACATAATGAATGCCTTATGTTGAATTTCGCTTAGTAATTTAATTTAGGGTTGGATTAAGTGGTTAAACTGATAAAGGATAAATTCTCGCAACCTAGGATAAGAGACTTGCCTGTGAATCAAGGGGAAGCAATGTATTTTAATTCTGATATTTTTCTAATTCAATTTTACTCGCTATTTAATTTTCAAAAGCAAACAACCCCCCCCCCCCCCCCAATTTGTTACTATTTCCTACTATCTGTTATGAACATTTGGTTTATCATTGCTCATTGGGAAACGACCTAGGATCACTTCCTAGTTACTACATTTTAATGTTTATTTGATTCGGGTACAGCCTCGATCAAATTTGGCGCCGTTGCCGGGGAGCAGTGTCCAAAGGTTCATAATAGCTAGTGTCGCGTTAGTGTTTAATTCTTTTGTGTTTTATGTTTAATTGTTAGTGTGTGTGTTAGTGTTGTTTAGTGTCTTGGTATTTTGTTTAGTGTGTGTTCTGTTTTAATTTTTCTGTTAAACGCTTCTCCTGTTTCAGTTTTGAGTGTATTGCTGTGAATAGTGTTTTGCGACGGATTTAGCGACCACTTTTTCTTGCGGCAAAACAGAGTAGTAGTGGAAATCATGTAGCGACGGACCACCCTTGCTGAATTATTTGGCATTTTTTGTTTTAGTAGCTAGAGTTGTTATTTTTGGCTGAATTTTTTTGTGGTAACTTCTTTTAATCCATATTTTGTGGGAAAAATAGCTAGAGCCTTTAGTTTGTTAGATTTAAAAGTTCCAAAAAAGTAGCAAATTTTATTTTTGTCAAAACTTATTTTGCTCCGGGTATCAAAATGACTATTATTATATATGTATTTGGGATAGAAAAAACTTTCCCATGCCGTGGCAGCCCGTCGTAGGCCGGCTGAGGTCTCCTTCTTCCAAAAATTGCAATTCTGTCAATTTTTTTTTTATTTTCCAAGTATTATTCTCTTATTTTTCTTAACTTATCATTTTTAACTTATATAGTTAGACTTTGAATTTTCATTTGAATTTTTTTGTGCTATCTTCTCATTATTTTATAAGGTTGCTCACAAAATTTCAAGTCATTTGGATATCATTTAATGGTAGCTGTAGTTCAAACCTACACTGTTACTTGCATAAGAAGGCAACTAGTTGTGCATGCTGAATATAGTGTATGACTAAAGGCAATCTATCTGATTTACAACCCTTTGATCCTGATATAGATAGGACATTTCATAGATTAGTTAGACATCATTTAGTACCTTTTGAGCATTCTGAACATTCTGTTATTGGTGATTTTGAGCATTACAATTTTGAACATTATGAGAACATGGCACAACCTCCACCCCGTGAGAGGACTCTAAGGAAAATGGTTGCACCTGATTTCACCTATGAAAGCTTGTGCATCCAATACCCTGATGAGGATGTCCCATATGTTCTTAAAACTGGATTGATCCATTTGCTTCCAAAGTTTCATGGCCTTGCAGGTGAAGACCCACACAAGCATCTGAAAGAATTCTATATTGTCTGCTCCACCATGAAACCACCAGATGTCCAGGAGGATCACATATTTCTAAAGGCCTTTCCTCATTCTTTAGAGGGAGTGGCAAAGGACTGGCTATATTACCTTGCTCCAAGGTCCATCACGAGCTGGGATGACCTCAAGAAAGTATTTTTAGAAAAAAATTTCCCTACTTCCAGGACCACGACCATCAGAAAAGATATTTCAGGTATTAGACAACTCAGTGGAGAAAGCCTATATGAATACTGGGAGAGATTTAAAAAATTATGTGCCAGTTGCCCTCACCACCAAATTTCATAGCAGCTTCTTCTCCAATATTTTTATGAAGGACTCAACAACATAGAGAGAAGTATGATAGATACTGCCAGTGGTGGAGCCCTTGGAGACATAACCCCAGCTGAAGCCAGAAATTTAATTGAGAAGATGGCTTCCAACTCCCAGCAATTTAGTGCCAGAAGTGATGTTATTGTCATTAGAGGAGTGCATGAAGTAGCCACAAATTCATCCTCATCAGGCGAGACTAAGAAGTTTGAAGGTAAACTAGATGCCTTGGTTAACCTGGTAACCCAACTGGCTATGAATCAAAAATTTGTACCTGTCGCCAGACTCTGTGGTTTATGCTCCTCTGCCGACCACCATACAGACCTTTGCCCTTCTGTGCAACAATCTGAAGCAATTGAACAGCCTGAAGCTTATGTTGTAAACATCTACAACAGACCTCCTCAACCTCAGCAGCAAAATCAGCCACAACAGAACAATTATGACCTCTCCAGCAACAGGTACAATCCCGAGTCGAGGAACCATCCCAACCTTAGATGGTTGAATCCTTCACAACAGTAGCAGCAACAACAACCTTATTTTCAAAATGATGTTGGCCCAAGTAGACCATACGTCCCTCCACCAATCCAGCAACAACAACAACAACAGCCTCAGAAACAACAAACAGTTGAGGCCCCTCCGCAACCTTCCCTTGAAGAACTTGTGAGGCAAATGACTATGCAAAACATGTAGTTTCAACAAGAGACCAAAGCCTCCATTCAGAGCTTAACTAATTAGATGGGACAGTTGACTACACAGTTAAATCAACAACAGTCCCAAAATTCTGATAGATTACCTTCTCAATCTGTCCAAAATCCCAAAAATGTGAGTGCCATTACGTTGAGGTCAGGAAAGCAGTGTCAAGGACCTTAACTAGTAGCATCTTCCTCATCCGCCAATGAACCTACCCAACCTCACTCTACTCCAGAAAATGATGATGACAAAAATTTAAAGAGTAAGTTACCTAACAATTTCTATGCAGGTGAATCTAAAGAGAAGCAGCATATCCCTCTTCCATTCCCTCCAAGAGCAATTTCCAACAAAAAAATGGAAGAGGCAGAGAAGGAGATCTTGGAAACATTTAGGAAAGTAGAGGTAAACATACCTCTGTTGGATGCAATAAAGCAAATTCCAAGATATGCTAAATTCTTGAAGGAGCTGTGCACTAATAATCGGAAGCTTAAAGGAAGTGAAAGAATTACTATGGGCAGAAATGTCTCTGCATTGATTGGTAAATATGTTCCCCAAATCCCTGAAAAATGTAAAGATCCAGGTACATTCAGCATACCTTGTATTATAGGGAACAATAAGTTTGACAATGCCATGCTAGATTTAGGAGCTTCTGTTAGTGTTATGTCTCTGTCTATTTTTAATTCTCTATCTCTAGGTCCTTTATAGTCAACTGATGTGGTAATTCATTTAGCTAATAGAAGTGTTGCATGTCCTGCTGGTTTCATAGAGGATGTCTTAGTTAGAGTTGGTGAGCTGATTTTCCCTGTTGATTTTTATATTTTAAATATGGAGGAGAAATTTTCTAAAGGATCAGTTCCCATCATTCTAGGCAGACCTTTTATGGAAACTGCTAGAACTAAGATAGATGTATATGCAGGCACACTATCTATGGAGTTTGGTGATATAATTGTTCATTTTAATATTCTTGATGCTATGAAACACCCATCTGAAGATCTTTTTGTATTTTGTGTTGAAATAATTGACCATGTTGTTGATGAATACATGACTGATCTTCATTCTAATATGCATGCATGTCACTCTTCATGCATTGAATCTGAATTTGTACTTGATCATATGTCTGAATTTGATGTTGAGAGTGAATTTGAATTTGATATTGATTACATGTCTGCTGATGTTTTACCTCTTGAGATTGATTTTATAGAGTCAGATAGAACTAACCATGTTTCAGGAAGTACACATACCTCTGACTTTCTTTATGAGGTACAGGCTGAGAAACCATCTCTTTCTACCACTATCCAGCCATCCACACCAGAATTGAAGCCTCTGCCATCAAATTTAAAATATGCTTACTTAGATGATAGCAAAAGTTTTCCAGTAATTATATCTGCCTCCCTTGTTGATGAGCAAGAGGATAAGCTATTATCAATTCTCAAGAAGCATAAGAAGGCTATAGGCTGGACCCTGGTGGACATTCTTGGTATTAGCCCATCCACATGTATGCATCGAATAAATTTAGAAGATGAGGCTAAACCAGTAAGACAGCCACAAAGAAGACTCAACCCGGTGATTCTTGATGTAGTGAAGAAGGAGGTAACCAAGCTTTTGCAAGCTGGAATCATTTATCCTATCTCCGACAGCCAATGGGTGAGTCCCGTCCAGGTAGTTCAGAAGAAAATCGGCCTCACCGTGATAAAAAATGAGAAGGATGAGCTGATTCCTACTCGGGTGCAGAACAGTTGGAGAGTATGCATCGACTATATGAGGCTGAATCAGGTTACCAAAAAGGACCATTTTCCCCTGTCATTCATTGACCAGATGCTTGAACGCCTGGCAAGTAAATCTCACTATTGTTTCCTTGATAGTTTTTCTGGTTATATGAAAATCACTATTGCTCCTGAGAATCAGGAAAAGACCACATTCACCTGCCCCTTCGGCACTTTTGCCTATAGGAGGATGCCTTTCGACCTGTGCAATGCCCCTGGTACCTTCCAGCGGTGCATGATTAGTATTTTTAGTGATTTTTTAGAAAATTGCATAGAGGTGTTTATGGATGATTTTTTTACTATATATGGATCCTCTTTTGATGTTTGTTTGGATAGTCTGGAAAAGGTTTTGAATAAATGCATTGAAACTAACCTTGTTCTAAATTTTGAAAAATGTCATTTTATGGTTGAGCAAGGTATAGTTTTAGGCCACATTATTTCCAATAAGGGCATTGAAGTAGATCCTGCAAAAATTTATGTTATTTCACAATTGCCTTACCCCTCTTGCGTGCGAGAGGTGCGATCTTTTCTTGGTCATGCAGGATTCTACAGGCGCTTTATAAGAGATTTTAGCAAAGTAGCCCTTCCACTATCCAACTTGTTGCGAAAGGAGGTGGAGTTTGACTTTAATGATAAATGCAAAGAGGCTTTTGATTGCCTAAAAAGAGCATTGACTACCACCCCCATCATCCAGGCACCCGACTGGACAACCCCTTTTGAGCTTATGTATGATGCATCAAATTATGCATTGGGGGTTGTCCTTGCTCAGAAAATTGATAAATTGTCTAGGGTGATATATTATGCTTCTAGGACTTTAGATGCTGCCCAAGCGAATTACACTACTACTGAGAAAGAGCTACTAGCCATTATTTTTGCTCTTGAAAAATTTTGTTCTTATTTGCTTGGTACTCGCATTATTGTTTATATTGACCATGCAGCTTTAAAGTACTTGTTGCAGAAGGTTGATTCAAAACCTAGGTTGATCCGATGGATGCTCTGGTTCCAAGAGTTTGACTTGGAGATCTGTGATAGGAGCGGAGCACAAAATTTAGTTGCTGATCATTTGAGTCGGATCGAACATGTGTCTGATGAGGACTCACCCATTCGGGATGATTTCCTGGATGATCATTTATATATATTTGATCAGGTCATTAGACGATGCATTCCAGATCATGAGACTGACTCAGTCCTGCAGTTCTGTCATTCTTCTGCACCGGGAGGTCATCTGGGTGTTCAAAGGACAGCTCACAAAGTGCTTGACTGTGGCTTTTATTGGCCCACCATCTTTAAAGATGCGTGGAAGATTTGTAGCACTTGTGAGCAGTGCCAGAGAGTAGGAAGTGCACTTACATGGCGACAACAAATGCCTCAGCAACCTATGCTATTCTGTGAGGTGTTTGATGTTTGGGGTATAGATTTCATGGGCCATTTTCCTATATCTTTTGGTTATGTTTACATTCTTCTTGTAGTTGATTATGTTTCAAAATGGGTGGAAGCCAAGCCCACTAGAACTAATGATGCTAAGGTTGTTGTAGATTTTGTCAGATCTAATCTGTTTTGCAGGTTTGGAGTACCTAAAGCAATCGTTAGTGATCAAGGAACCCATTTTTGCAACAAATCAATGCATGCCTTGCTTAAAAAGTATGGGGTTGTCCACAGGGTATCCACACCATACCACCTCCAAACCAATAGATAGGCAGAAATTTCTAACAGGGAGATCAAGAGAATTTTAGAGAAGATTGTGCAGCCAAGCAGGAAAGATTGGAGTACTAGGCTAGATGATGCTCTTTGGGCACATAGGACTGCCTACAAAGCACCCATAAGAATGTCTCTTTATCGGGTTGTCTTTGGAAAGGCATGTCATCTTCCAGTGGAGATTGAGCACAAAGCATACTGGGCAATGAAGACCTGCACCTTCTCTATGGATCAAGCTGGTGAGGAAAGAAAGTTGCAACTGAGTGAGTTAGATGAGATTCGCCTAGAAGCCTATGAGAATGCCAAGTTCTACAAAGAAAAGACCAAGAAGTTCCATGATAGCATGATAATTAAGAAGGACTTCATGGTTGGGCAAAAAGTGTTATTGTATAATTCTAAGCTTGGACTCATGAGTGGTAAGTTGAGGTCTAAGTGGATTGGTCTTTTTGTTGTTACTAATGTTTTTCCTTATGGTACAGTTGAGATCAAAAGCGACTCCACAAACAAGAGCTTCAAGGTCAATGGACACTGACTTAAGTCATTCCTCACAAACCCTTCTTTAGTGGACGTAGTGGTGGAAGAGACTTCCTTACTCCACCTTACTCCTCCTCTACCATGACTTAGGGAGTTTTTCTTTCCTATCTCCTTTTTTACTTTTATTACATTTGTCCGATTCTATTTGGTGGTTTAATTGCTTTTAATCTTTTAATTGTGCCACATTGAGGACAATGTGTTGTTTAAGTATGGGGGGAGTGTGTTCTTTGGTTTCGGTTTTGTTAGTTGTGTTAAATTAGTTTAATTTTGTTAGTTTTGTTGGGTTCTAGTTTAATTTTGTTAGTTTTGTTGTGTTAAATTTGCATGTTTGTCTTTGAATTATAGGATATGTTCAAGTAATGGGTAATTGTTCTGAAAATAAAAGTCTCTTGAAATTTTGTGATTTGAAATCCTTGTTTTTCCTTTACATGTCATGATAGTTTTGAAAGCTCAATTTGAAAGTGATAAGTTTACCTTTGTGAGAATTTGAGCCATCCATCATCATAATCTTTTGGTGTGTTTTGCCCCATTGATTGCTTGCACAATAGCCTTGGCTTAATTCTTGTTGATGCTTCCTAATTCACATGCATATTTGGAAATGATTTAGGCAATTTTGTTCTCATAAGCTTCTAGCCAAATGGACTTACCTTGAATTAATTCCTTTGTTAACCCCTTGGAGCCTATTTTCCCCTTTCTTTGTTTTGAAGTTCATTACAAGCCTTAAGTGAAAAACCATGATATCACCTTACCCTTAAGGAATTTTGGAGCTTTGGAATTGTTTTGGGAATAAGCTAGGAATAAGTGTGGGGGGGTATGTTTCATTGGAAGATATGATTTTTGGCCATGCTTAATGTTTTATTTTGGCCATGCTTGATGTATATATATATTGCCTAGTTCTTTCTTTAATCTTCAATTTCGTACTGTTCAATCAAAATAAAAAAATGAAAAAAATAAAAAAAAATAAAAATAAAAAATGAAAAAAAAAACAAAAGAAATTCAGTTGCTGCAAATTCTGCAATTTCGTACTATTCAAAAAAAAAAAAAAGAAGAAAAGAAATGAAGTTGAATAAATAAGGTCTTGATATGAGAACTTGTTTTGGAGCCTTGGTTGATTTTGTTGATATTAGAGGGTTTGGGTTTACTACTTGTGCTTAATTTCCACTTATTCCCCATTGCTCCTCTATTCTTTTGGGATTTAGCTACTTATTCCATACTTTTCTTCCCTGCCTTGTCCTTGGCCCCGTTACAACTTCTAAAGACCTTTTGATACTCATGTGCATGTGTTTGTCAAGTTGTTGTCAATTTTAGAATTTTGCCAAGTCTATATGGTGTTTGTTTTCATGGGTGCTTCGAGAGTAAACAGTAGCCTAGACACTTGAGAGATAGAGTGTATATCTTGTGAGGCTTTATCACTTTTCATTATTGAGCTGATTTACTATTTTGCCATGATTGGGTTGCTTGGATGATTTTCACGAATGTCTTGACTCTTTGGATCTCTTCATGTTAGATGTTACCCATTTCTTTCATTCCTTGATGTTCATTGAGAAATATGTAAATGTTTTGTCTGTCTCTCTTTGATATCCTTGGATTTTGTTCTTTATTTCATTTTGCCCAGGAGTGCAAAAGGCTAAGTATGGGGGGTTTTGATGTGCAATTATTTTCTCCTATTTCTCTACCCTTTTTGCACCATTTTAAGTACTGATTAATCTTAATTGTCAAATTAATTAGGCAGTTTTATTATTTGGGCCCATTAAGCTAATTTGATGGTTTTAATCTAATTTCAGGAATTAATGAAGTATTGGGCTTGAATTCAGAATTGGGCTTGGACTTAAAGAGGACAAACTATTTTATTCTACAAAATTAGATCTTATCTTATCTTTATCTTATCTAGATATTATTTAGATTTGATCTCATCTAGATATTATTTAATCTAGATCTTATCTTATCTAGATTTGAATTTAATTTATTTATGGGCTTGGATTTAAAACAGATTTGTAAGCTTTGGGGCTGGAAAACTATATAACAATACCAAGGTTCGAGTTTAGTCTCTCCTCTCTCTTCTCTTCTCTTCTCTTCTTCTCTCTCTTCTATTTTCGCTTTTTTAGTTTTAGGCTTTTGTTTGAGACATCTTTTCGTTTTACAATTCTAGTAGCAATAAAATTTTGTTCTTCAATTTATAAGTTCGTTCTCTATTGATTAATGGAAGGCTAAGTCCCCAGCGTTGCTTTCTCTTGAGGATCAAGCACAGTTCTCTTTGAGGTTCAATTATTATTGTTACATTCTGTTCAGTTTTTCCTCTTCACTAATTACTCTGAATTTGTTGCTTTTAATTCATGCATGCTTAGTGCTTGATTAATTGTCTCTGCGCTTAATTTACGTTCATGCTTAATGATCGTTTATGAGTAATTGGTGTATGTGATGTTTAATCACATAATGAATGCCTTATGTTGAATTTCGCTTAGTAATTTAATTTAGGGTTGGATTAAGTGGTTAAACTGATAAAGGATAAATTCTCGCAACCTAGGATAAGAGACTTGCTTGTGAATCAAGGGGAAGCAACGTATTTTAATTTTGATATTTTTCTAATTCAATTTTAATCGCTATTTAATTTACAAAAGCAAACAACCCCCCCTCCCCCCAAATTTGTTACTATTTCCTACTATCTGTTATGAACATTTGGTTTATCATTGCTCGTTGGGAAACGATCTAGGATCACTTCCTAGTTACTACATTTTAATGTTTATTTGATTCGGGTACGGCCTCGATCATGTACCCTCCACTTGAACTGATCCACAAGAGATGTACCCTCTACTTGTGGCACAAAGGATGTACCCTCCAATGTGTTAGGACAAAGAATTCTTAGGCGGTTAGTCCCTTGAATTCTGTATGAGAGGGATACAAAAGATATCTCAGGCGCTTAGTCCTTTGAAATCTTTTGTATAAAGGGAAAGGGAAAAAGATATCTCAGGCGGTTAGTCCTTTGAAATATTTTGTAAGAAACAAAAGATGTCTCAGGCGGTTAGTCCTTTGAAATCTTTTGTCAAGAGGGAGAAGGGAAGAAACAAAAGAATTATCAAGCAGTTAGCCCTTTGAATCTTTTGACAAGAGAAAGAAGTGTATGAAGAAGAAAGAATAGCACAAGTTTTTGGTCAATGAACTTTTCTTGAAAGAGAAAGTATTGAACAAAAACTCTTAGAAAGATGAAGACAAATGAATGAAAGAAATCAGTCTTAATTGTATGAAAAGAATCAGTCTTAGTTGTATGAAAGAAATCAGTCTTAGTTGTATATGAAATTCGTGTCATGGTCACATATTAATAATCATTTGATGACTCAAGTTAAAGTTTGTGACTCTTGGCAATTTCTTTAAAACTAGTAACTTTAAAAGTTGTGACTCTTTTGAAAAACTAGTCACTTAAAAAGTTGTGACTTTTGAAAAAAAATCTTCAAAAACAAGTCACTTTAAGAATTGTGACTTTTGAAAATTTATTTTTCGAAATCAGTCACTGGTAATCGATTATCATTATAGTGTAATTGATTACACATCAAAAGATGTGACTCTTCATGTTTAAATTTGAAGATCAAAACGTTTAGAAACACTGGTAATCGATTACACAAGTTTAAAATGATTTGAAAATGTTTTATCACTAGTTGTGACTCTTGAAATTTGAAATCTAACATTTTAAAACATTGGTAATCGATTACATGCTCATGGTAATCGATTACAGCTTTGTAAATCAATTTTCAAAACAATGCTGGCTACTGGTAATCGATTACTAGAGAGTAAAACTCTTTGGTAAAAGAATTTATGAAAAATTATTGTGCTACTCAATGTTTTTGAAAAACTTTTTTAGTACTTATCTTGATTGAGTCTTCTCTAGATTATTGAATCTTGAGTCTTGAATCTTGATCTTGATTGTTCTTGAATCTTAATTCTTGAAACTTGATTGAATCTTGAAACTTGATTATTCTTGAATCTTGATTCTTTGAAACTTGATTCTTGAAGCTTTTTGACTCCTGATTCTTTGGAACTTGCTTAACTCTTGATTCTTTGGCATCATCAAAATAATGTTGGAATTGCTTCCACAGAAAGGTGATTGGAGATGTCACTTCAAGGAGAAGATGAGTCAAGAACAAGCTCACCACCATAGGAAGCCATAGATAAGAGCTTGAAAGTAGGAGAAGATGAACGGAGGGAGAGGGAGAGAAGGGGCATGAAATTTATGCCTCAAATGAGGTCTGAACTTTGAAGTGTAATTTCTTAAATGATCAAAGTTGAAAAATGCACACACAAGACATCTATTTACAGCCTAAGTGTCACACAAAATTGGAGGGAAATTTGAATTTCTATTCAAATTTCACTTGAATTTGTGGAGCCAAAATTTCACTAATTATGATTAGTGAATTTCAGCTATGGTTCAGCCCACTAATCCAAGATCAAGTCCAAGATTCTCCACTAAGTGTGCTTAGGTGTCATGAGACATGTAAAACATGAAGGACATGCACAAAGTGTGACTATATGATGTGACAATGGGGTGTAGCAAGCAAATGCTCACCTCCTCCTTCGGCTAGTCCAAAATTTAATTGGATTGGGCTTCTCCCAATTCAATTAAATTTCTCTCCCAACACACATCAAATAGTGCACTTAATGCATGTAAAATTGCAAAACTACCCCTAATACAAAAACTAGTCTAGGTGCCCTAAAATACAAGGGTTGAAAAATCCTACATTACTAAGGTACATTCCCTACACTATGGAACCCTAAATACAAGGCCCAAAAATAATGAAATTCTAATCTAATATGTACAAATATAAGTGGGCTCATACTAAGCTCATGGGCCCAAAATCTACCCTAAGGCTCATGAGAACCCTAAAGCCTTCTCTTGCATCTCTAACTCAATCTTCTTGGAGTCTTCTATCCAATGCCCCTTGGGGGGTAGGATTGCATCACCATAGACGAGAGACTTGTTTAAAAGCATAAATGGATTTCTTTAGTTTGCATACCATAGACTTTGAATAATCTTAAACAAGGTTTTTTTGGTTGAATCTTATAAATTATTTCATCAATGTTTCCATTTAGAAACATAAGCTTTACATCCATCTATGCAAAACAGTAATTAAAATGTCCTACAGTGTCATTATAGTCCTAAGAGAATTTTTCTAAGAAAAACTTTATATATCTTAATATTACCCATTGAATCCTTTTCGACTATAGATATTTATCTACGACTTATGGGTTTCACACTTTCAAGCAATTTGACAATATTCCAAATGTCATGTTTAACTATTAATTTTATTACATCATTTATGGCATCGATACACTTGAGATTTAGAGCACAACATGACTTGACTAAAATCAATTAGACCTTCTCGGTCAACTTAATGTCATATTCACGTTCTTAAAGAAATATGACATAATCATATCAAATTACATATTTCCTTTCTCTAGTGGATCTTCTTAGTGACACTTCTTGAGGCTAAGTTTGAACTTTAGGTGGTGCTTGAGAGAGAATCTCAGTGTTATCTTGTCTTTTAATAATGTTAGAAGTAACATCATTATTTAATTACCATATCCATTTCTTGAACAATGGTAAGTATAAAGACTTATTTATTGTCAATAACAAGTTATTCTTTAAAGACAATATTCCTTATGTTTCCTTCCCCTCCAAACTCAATTTTCATAAGGAGTCTTGCACGTCTCAAACATAATCTTAAAGTGAGATTGTAAAACTTATACATGCGAGAGCTTTAAATGTAACAAAAAAAAAAATTGTACCTAATTATCTTTAAGTCCACCTTACCTTCATGCAACCTATAAGGCATTACTTCGGCTAGACATCCACAAGTGTGCATAAGCCTAATGTTGGGATTTCCTTGGCTCACACCTATAGGGATTATTAGTGACTACTTTAATTGGTACCCTAAAAGGATATAAATTGTATTCTTTAATGTCTTTCCCCAAAGCAACTTTGGCAGAGAAGAATCAAACTTCTTACCATATTTGTACAAGTCTAGTTTCATCATTCTGCAACTTTGTTCATGATAGGTTTACCTAATATTATATGTTGTAGAACAATTTCACAATTATTGAAGAAAACACATGGGGGACTCCAAGTGTTGCACCTTGTGTCATATCTACCATAGTATTTCCCACAGTAATATTTGACAACCTTAATTTTATTTCCTAGTTGAAGTTCAACTTCAGCTTTGAAAGATTAAATGTCTAGAGGCCAAAACTTCTCATAAATTAAATAAAGAGGAATCATCTATGAACATAATAAAATACATTTGCTCATTCCATGAATCCATAAGGAATGGAACACTAATATATGTATTTATTAGTTCTTAGACATCCTTAGTTCTTTTAGCACCTAAATTCCATTTTGTTTGTTTATTTTCCCTTTATATCCTCAATGTAGACTATATGGTCCAACCAATATAAAGGATACAGAATTTCCTATAACACAAGCATCCAAATTCTCTATTAAGAAATATGACTTAAGGGCTTATGTTATAAAATGACGAAATTCTCATTTAATTTTAAGTTTTGCACCATCCAAAATTTTTTGCAATAGGAACACTCAAATATCCATAAAAGAACTCATAACTTTCAATATTTGAATCACAAGAGAGACTAACTTTTTTATTTCTTATTGAACAAGAATAACTATTTTTTTCCAAATTAGAAACTAAAATTTGGTTTAATAAACAACTCAATATATGTCTCAACCAAATTCAAATGAAATTGAGTCTTTTAAAGCAACATAAAAGTTCATATAGCTTCAACTTCAACTTTATGTCATCACCCACATAGATGAATCTTTCATTATTACTTGGTGGATGACTCCATAAGTAGCATCATATAGAACATGCTCATGTGAGTAGTAGAACCAAAATCTACCTACTAGCGTCCTTTAGTACAAAACTAAATTAACTTTAAAACAAACAAAAAAGATAAGTTTATCATTCCTCGCACACTAAATAGTGTAATTGGGACACATTTTTTTATGCCTCATCCTACAAAAGTAAATAGGAAATTCCTTATATTGTTCTCTTGTTCTTTTTATTAAAAAAAATGCAATATCCTCAACCCTCAACTAACTCTTTTCAAACTCTAAATTTTGCTTGGGGATTCAAATAATATGAGTAATTTAAACCATAGTAGTAGCAATAACAACAATTAAAGAAGAGAACAATAAACATACAAAGTACAAATAATTTTTATGGTAAATTTCAAAACCCAAACAAGATACTTAACGTACCATTATTCCTCAATCTTTGGATTGAAAAAAGATTAACTGCAAGTGGTACTCTTAACACATTGATCAAACATTGGTGATAAGTCCTGTCAAACAAAGGTTGTCTTTGGACACTCCATTGCTCACATGGAAAACTTATATGATGATTACTCCGATCAAATAATGATTGTCTTTGGAAATTTTATTATTCACATGGAAGATCACACTATTTATAATCACCACATGTTTACCATCACAAACATGTAACTATTCTACCAAATTGTGTCTTCATTTGGGTCGAGCACAATTCGCATGAATAATTCCATGCAACATCTATGTAAGTTCAATCAAATCAACTTATGCAACAAAGGTTACTTTGGCAACATGTTGTTTCAATCAATTTAACCAAAAAGAACAAGACAATTTAATATAATAAATGGGAGGTCTTAAAATTACATAACTTTCACATATAATCAAGTTATATAAAAATATATATAATAAGACGTGTAAACATTTTGAAGAACAGACCCATCACAAGATACCTAATACAACATTAATTCCTAGTCTTTGGATAAAAAATTAATTTGTAATTGGTACTCTCAACGCAATGATCAAATATTGACAATAAATTTTGTCAAATAATAGTCTTTCTTTGGACCGACTATTATTCACATGAAAACATCTTATAATTGTCACACATTTATCATCACAAGTACAATATTATTTGGCCAAATTGTGTCTTCCTTTGGGTCGCACACAATTTGCACAAATAATTTCATACTGATATCTATGTAATTTTAATCAAATCAATCTTCACAATAGGGATTACTTTGACAATATATTGCATCGACTAATTTAATTAAGAAAATACTAGGCATACCAATAAATGAGAAGGATATGTTGCGGTTAAATTTACATCCAATCATGATAGCAAAAATTATAAAACATTAATTACAATAAATAAATATCATATCCTTAAATTATATTTAATGCTATTATTGATTTATACTTAAAATACAACAAGTAAATATCATATCCGTAAATAACACTATCCTAAATTTATGAAAGGAATTAAAAAAAAAATCATGTATTAATTCCTCAAAGAAAGCTTTTCGGATAATAAAAAAATGGAAACGCAATAATATAAATCACAAAATAAATTGCCTTATTTCCTTGATCCTTAATCCTGCAAAAAAGAAAAAGCTAATTTGCAAAATTAAAATTGATTGATGAGGGATACGTGTAAAACATTCACGCTGATCGAGAAAACAAGATTATCCTTAATCGTCATTTGAAACGGCAAATGAGTAAGCACATGGAATTTTGCATCAATTGAAATCGAAAGGGTTCCTTGAATGAATCAGAGATATCTAAAATAAATAAATAAAAAGAGAAAAAAAATTGAGACTACAATGAGGGCAAAAAAAAAATCTGTCTGTAAATGTCAAGCATACGCAGTGTGTCTTGTCCTGGCTTGGACTGTTCCGGTTATACAATCTTCTTTTTTTATCATAACATAAAAAAAACGGGTTTTTTTTTTCACAAATATATATTTCACCAATCATAATAATATTCCCAAAATAAAATTTGGGTTCTTATAACCAAAGAGATTCGAGCATAACAAATCAAAGGATTTTAGATCCTAATAATCTAACAGTGTAGCTCTCATACCACTTCTTAGAATTTTAGGAGATCCTTATAAAATACCAATAAGGAACATATTACCTTAGATTATTAAGAAGATTTTTAGGAATACATGGATCCATAATGTTTGATCAAACAAACGCAATAGAATCTAAATCCGTAGGTGATTTCTGATCTATGCGTTTTTCCTTTGGATTTGTTACGAAATCCTATAGAGATAACGGATAACTAGCTAACAATATAGACAATGGCTTATTGGTTCTTCTCAACCGAAACCTCTTTATCCCTTAATAGAATTTTTGTAACTCTTCATATGCGGAAAAGAAAAACTATGTGTGACGGCTCGGTATATTGGAGACTATAATTTTCTTATAGTGTATTAATCTAATAGGGTTCTCAACATTCCCTGATGAGGCAACAACACTTACATCTACTTATTTAAGTCCATATCTTTTGATTTAGTTGTTTAATAGGTTCACTTAATTTGATCACATAAAATAAAACTCACTAATGATAAGTAGCTAATATAATTTTCTTATAATATTAGCCCACATTAATTATTGGAATAGAAAATTTCAACACATTATTCTTTTGGATCTAAAACTTGTGTTCACAATGTTAATCCAACCAAACACATGGTACTAAATCAAATCAATAAAGTTGATACTTATTTATGAGTTTTTTTTTTTTTGAAAAAATAGGTAGAGCTTAGGAACAATTTCTGATTAGAAGTTAAATATTTAAATAATTATTTAATAAAAATTTCAACCCCTTTAATACAATCTTGGATTCCTCCTTGATTTGTAGTAGAACCCTTAGAGGTTTTTTTGGCCTATTTCTAGCTTAATCAATATTTATCCATTTTTTTAAAATACTATTATATGTTAAGTTATTAAAAAAATGTCAAATAATTTAAATTTTAATATAAAAAAATGGTAAACAAGATCTACACATTTTATAGTTGGATCCATAAAAACACAAAAAAATACTACAAGAAATAATTTTATAATGATCTACCTTTGGGATAATTTCATCTTTTCTCTTATATACATTATAATATTGAGGCTGTATTTATTTACTTATTTTATTAAGTCTTTCCCTCCATTCTCAGGTTACTACTAAGTGACCTTGTGAATAAAACCACGTAAAATTGTCCTAACTTAATTAATGATCTCGACTTTAAATTTTGAGCATATAATTATATTAAATACTCAAAAGAAAAACATTACAACCTATAATGTTTCTCCTTAACTCAAAAATACACCCATGATTTCTACCAAAAATACACCCATTGAAATAAAGTTATACTATCAATTTTAAAGATATTATTAAATTAAAAAATTCAAACATCTGCGCATCTTATATTTTAACTTACTTTTATTATTAATCAAATTATCCACATAATATAACTTTCTAGTCATAAAACTAATCAAAGTAAATGAAAAAAAATCACCAATGATGGTCAAAAGTGTTTAAATTTTATTTAATATCAAAAGCTAATATGCGCATATACATGATATGCAATTCTTCCTTACTAATCATTTGTTATTCTCCTCCATTCTTTCAAGGTCTCTACTTCAAGGTGCTTGAGTGTAGTTATTGTTGGTGAAAGAAAGAAGGTCTCCTTGTGTTGGGAAACATTTACACCAAGTGTTGATGCATTTGCAGTCACAATCTGGACAAAGATTATAACAATTCTCATCAATACGGCAGCGAAGAGTCACAATGTCCCTCCTTGCCTCTAATTTCATGTACACATCTACAATTACAAACAATGCATTAGCACAAAAACAACCCCGTGGCATATATAACATGTGAAATAAAATGAATTGGACTATAACATCACAAGCATTAATGTTTAGGAAATTGATATACATTTAGCAAACTTATAAAACTGAAATTAAAATGAGAGAAAAGCATGGCATATAACCAGATGCAAAGATAATGAAAAGCAACAGGATTGCAAATTTCATAGTAGACTTTTGTGGAGTGGCCATCTTGATCGTATAGATCATTTTCTTAATACAAATGTGCTTATATAAGCAAACGATGAGACTACCATTTTTTTAAAAGGATAAAGATCTGTTTATTTAAACCTGAAAAATATAAGGGGATTTGATAGAGTTCTTAATATTGAAAAAAATTTATTCTTAATTCAAAACGTGTTTCTACTGCAACTTTAAATAAAAACTTACATACTAATAATGATAGCTACTTTTTAGCAAGAAATCTGATTTTAGCAACCAATTGGCAAATTAATACCTTTTTATGGAAAAACAAATCAATACTTTATAACAAATCAACTATTTGTTATGGCAAATCAATACATAATATTATTTGAAACAATTTTATTCTCTAAATCAAAACTTACATACCAATAAAGTAATAATAATAGCCCATCAAAACTTTATAGAAATAACACTTTAATTAGAGTTGTTGATTGATTGAATAAATTGATAACAATATCACAAGTAAGCTAATATTTACCAACCGGACGATTGAAATATTTTAGCAACTAAATTAACTTATAATTAAATAAATCTACAAGAATCAATAAAAGTATTCATGTTCACGTTATGCTTCTTTCAAATTTATTATAAATATATTTCGATTTCAACGGGCTAAAAACACAATCTCTCTAAATTAAGCAAATGTGTTGAAGATCGTTAATTGGTCAGTTGAACTTAGGGATTTTTCTGTAAAAAAAAAAAAGCAAGAAAATAGGGATTTTTTAAAAAAATAATATATAAAATATAGTTTTTCTACATAGAATAACGCTGCATGCTATTATATTTTTTAATTTAATGTCCAAAATTTTTTCTTTTATTTTTAGTTTTTTATTGTTTACAATTTTATGACAACCATTATTATAGGTTGTCAATTAATAGTCATAACTGTTTTAATTGATTTTGTTGATAATTAATTAATTAAAATTGTCCCAATTGCGATTGAAATTAGTAGATGTATCTTTAACCGTATTTCCTCACAGTTTTTAGTTCTTAGGATTAATCCCATATTGTGTTGATTTGGTAATATTTTAATCATTTATGTCAATATTTAATTATGTAATTAATCTATACTTGACAACATTATACCTAAATTAAAATCATTTTTTAAATTTGGCAACATTCTAACAGATTTTTCTGTACACTTAATTAATTGCAATATTTGAATTTAACATTATCTTATAATTTATAATTTTTAAATGATTTTGTTAATATTTTAATTTTAATAATCTATGTACAAGTTGAGTTTATGGGTTCTCGAGTCCTCCACGATTTTATGTAGAATAACGAGTTTGACAATCTTAACTACTATTATCCTTTGATGGTTTGGTTTGAGATTTTGAAATATGCACTTGTTGCGGCAGTCCCAAATAAACCAAACAACATAGGTGATTGTAGCCATCCTTGCATCATTAAGTTGCTAGGAGGACTTAACTTGCATAAAATCTAAAATAACCAAAATAGAATATCTATCTAGGCAACATTCGAGTTTAGAGTCTATCTATCCAATCCCAACTTGGGAAGGAAAACGTCTCAAAGATAAATGGTCAGACGTTTCCATCGATCTATGACAACAGTCACAACAAGAGGCTAATATGCAACCTCTGGAGGCTAGAACTATTAGAATTAATGTCTCTCAAGTCTCATATGAGAAACATGTGACTTATATAAGGACTAATAAATAAATAATTAATAATTAAAGACTAAATTGTAATTAGGTTAAATAGAATAAATTTCTAGAGATAACTGTTAGTTGATGGAAGTAGTTGTTATAAAAAAGGTTAATACCCACTAAAGTGAAACAAGATCTTCTTCCTGACATAAAAGTATTCTCTCTAACCTCTAGCCATAAAAAATATAGAGAGGCAGAAAGAAAAGTCAAGGAAGTAAAATCTTGTTTTTTCCTCTTCCAAGGAATCAAAGTGTCCTCTAGAGAAGCCTCACTATGAAGAAATGTATGCATTATTTATCTATTATTTGTGAGAATCATATATTTCAAGATCGTATTAGTTTCTTATAATTGTTAATCTAGATAACCCTTAAGATTTACATGTGGTATCAAAGCAAGGTTTTGAAATTATATGATTCTCCAATAATAATGTTTTCCCAAATTTTATGAACCCTAGTTATAAAATTTAGGGATTTTATTTTCTGCTGCATGTAAGGGTGGGTAAGCGGGCCGGCCTGCCTCGCGTAAGGCCCACCATGCATAAGCCCGCATTGGCAGCAGGCTGGACCAGCCCACCCCACACTCTTAAACGGACCTAATAAATTAGTCTGCCCCCGTCCTGCGGACTCCGTGGGTCAAACGGACTGGTCCACAGGCCTAGTTTTAAAAAATTACAATTTCAACAAAAATGTTACACAATCAAATTAAGTTCAACATAAATGTAAATAAAATCTCAACAATTAGTCGATTACATCAATAAAATAAATAATGTCTTAACAAAAGAAAATTCAAACAATAAATTTAAAATATGAAACTTAAACATCTCCAACAACAAATGATTTTTTAATTGAATGAAAGTAAAGGTTGTATCACATACAGTGTATGAATGAGTCTTAAAGATGCACTTGTACTGCAATTAATGTGTGTTACAAAATGTTGTTGATAAACCTCTTACAATACATGTTCTTAAGTAATGTTTAAATTATTTTTCAATTAAAATTAAAGTTGTGATTACTAATTTGTATGATAAAAATTGATATTATAAGATTATACATATTATCAAGATAAAACTTTATTAGTTCTAATTTAAAAAAAAAAACACAGATAACACTTAAAAGTTACTCTAGTAAAGAAATTTCACAGCAATGCCAAACACTTTTAGTTTTTAACTAAAAATGTATATTTGGACTTAGTAAGCGGACTTACAGGCCAAGCCGTGGACCAAACCCGCACAGTTCATGGGTTAAACGGGACAGGCCAAAAATATTGTATAACGATGGATTATTTAAAAAAATTAGTTTGCTACCCGCATGGACCGTGGGTCCGTGGACCTCTCCATGGACTCGAGCCCGCTTACCCACCCCTAGTTGCATGTATTATTTTATTGGCATGTCTTTTATCGTTAATTATGTTTTCCCATGCAAGTATGAACCTTGTGCCAAAATTTTATGGTTGTTGAAGTTGTTCCTTTTCGAAACAGTTTTTGTTCTGTACGGAGAAAGATAGTTTTTTTTAATTTGAATGGATATTACACAAAACTTCAATGTGAATTAATGAGAAAGATATTGCACGAAGCATCGGAGAAAGGAATATTATACTATCATACGAAACTTCAATGGTTTTGGCCTGCACAAAAGGTCTCAACATGAACAGAAAAAATCTTTTGGAATTGCTATTCTCAGCCCATGTTTAGCTATTCTTAGTCGCATGCGCCTGATTTTTTTTCAAGATTATTGTTAAATGGGATTAAAGGATTGAAAGTTTATGACCTGGAAATAAATTAATGTTAATGCTTTGAAATTATTTGTAGCAATAAATATGTATATGCTATATATTTACTTGATCGTGTTTTAGTGCAAAAAAGAAAATAAATAGGAATTTATTTTATGGCCTGGAATGAAATTAATAAAATGGCTATGAATTGTTACTAGCAATAAGTATGTATAGGCTGTATATGTGGTTGGAATTAAGTGTATGATGAATTTGTTAGTCACCAAAGTGACCAAATTTATAAGGTTATTTAATTCAAAATTAATGATTATTTCAATTACTCATAGAATAATGGATGTTAAATTATATGATTATTGGTTTATGGGTAATTGAAATTTATTATTATAAGACATTTATGGATCACCCAAAGGTTGATTAATTCTTATAATTAGAGAATATAATTGTAGGCGATTTGTGTGTATCATTAGTTTTATTTATATACCCAAAGGAAATAGGTATTACTAATTTGTGCATATTTAATTGACAAATAATGTTAAGAGGTTTATTAGCATCATCATGTTTGTATGTTGTGTGTTGGTGTATCAGCCAAAGGAGAACATCAATATACATTTATTGTTATCTGAATGAGTTATATGTATGACATGCGTTTTATGTCTCAAAACACTTATGTGAATTTTATTATGCAGTACATGTTCCCAATTCATTGAACTCTCACGTATCATCTGTGCCAATTTTTAATGGGCTTAACTTCTATAACTGGAATGAGCAAGTCCAATTTCATCTCAGTGTTTTGGATCTTGATCTTGCTATATTGGAAGAGAAGATTGCTACTATTACTAATGCTAGTAGCAATGAAGAGAAAGCTTATTATAAAGTTTGGGAAAGATCTAACCGACTCAGTCTGATGTTCATGAGAATGATTGTTGCATACAGTATTAAGACAGCTCTCCCTAAGACCGATAATGCTAAAGAGTTTATCGGGTTAGTGAGAAAATGCTCTCAAGCAGTTGATAAGTTTCTTGTTAGGACATTAATGAGTACACTGGCCACCATGAAGTTTGATGGATCACATACTATGCATGAACATGTCATTAAGATGACAAACATTGCAACAAGACTTAAGACCCTGAGAATGACTATGAATGAGAACTTCCTTGTTCAGTTTTTTCTGAACTCATTACTGTCTGAGTATGGCCCATTCCAAATGAGTTATAATACCATGAAAGATAAATATTGGAATGTGTATGAATTGCACGGTATGTTAGTTCAGAAAGAAATGAGGCTTAAGAATCAAGGAAGTCATTCAGTCCATTATGTAAGCCACCAAGGGAATTAAGGAGCTGGAAAGAAATTTGTGAAGATGCATGATAAAGGAAAAGGGCCATTAAAGATCAATTAGGGTCCTATGCAAATCTAGAAGAAGGCATCAAAAAGCAATAATTGTCATTTCTATGGAAAATGTGGACACTTCCAGAAGGATTGCCCAAAGTGTAAGTCTTGGTTTGAAAAGAAATGGATTCCTTACAATACAAATCATAAGCCCAAATGCGAAGTTCGTCTTCATAGGGAATAGAGTGAAAGCTCTTGTGGAGTTAACATATTGAGGAATATCCAGAAAGGATTTTAGGGAATCGCTCTGATTCTATCTCTATTCATTCCGTTTGAAGAAAGGAAGGATCCCAACAAAGAATTGATCTTTCTTTTAGTTGTCTAAACTTCATGTTACTGGATACTTTTAATTTTGGTAATGGATGTTTCAGCTTACTTAAGCATAATCATCTCATTGGTACTAGTGTTCTTTTTTATGATTTATATAAATTGAAATTAGATGATTTGTATGTTGAAACCATTTTAACTTTGCATCATAATGTTGGCACTAAACATAGTTTAGTGAATGAACGATCTGCTTTCTTGTGGCATAAACGTTTAGGTCACATTTCTAGAGAAAGGATGTACAAATTAATAAACAATGAAATTCTTCCTGATCTAGATTTTATGGATCTAAATATTTGTATGGATTGTATTAAGGGAAAACAAACAAAACATACAAAGAAAGGAGCTACAAGAAACACTCAACTTCTTGAAATTGTGCATATTGATATTTGTAGGTCTTTGATGTTAATTCTTTCGAAAAGGAAAGATACTTTTGTGAATCATGCAAGTTTTGATGATGCAAAAAAGAATTTACTTGATAATGGTTGTCATCATCAAAAGGGAGAGAATATGAATCATGCAGATTTTGATGATGCCAAAAAGAATTTACTTGATAATGGTTGTCATCATCAAAAAAGGAAAGAATATGAATGTATGAATACAGGTTTTTGATGATGCCAAAGTATAATCAAACAAGATTGCTTCAAGAAACATTCAAGGTTAAGCAAACAAATATTGCTTCAAGATTAATTCAAGGTCAAACAAACAAGATCAAGAAAAAGATAAGGCTTTAGTTTATTTGTTAAAAGAATCTCACTGGTTGATCAGTTTTGGCCTCAAACAATTATTTTCAACAACTCAAAGCACTTTATTGTAATCGATTACCAGAGACAAGATTGCAAATGGGATTTTCAAAAGGGTTTTGGAATTTGAATTTTAAATCTTGTAATCGATTACCAAATGTCTGTAATCGATTACCAGTAACGATACTTCAGAAAACACTTTGAAAAGTCATGACTCTTCAAAATATAACTGTGTAATCGATTACCAGAAACCAATGAGACAACTTTAGAAAAGTTTTTTGATAAGACACATCTCTTCAAACCATTTTGAAAAGGCACAATGGGCCTATATATATGTGTGTCTGACTTTGAAAAGTAAGAGAGAGAGAATGTTCTAAGAGAACTTAATTGTCAAATGCTCTCTAAACAACTATTGGTCAAACACTTGCAAATCTATTGAGAATTCTTCTAGGATCTTCAATTTGTATCATCTACTCTAAAGGAGAGAAATCTTCATGTTCATCTCACAAACTCAGCTATAATCAAGAGACTGTTTGTCTCTTGGATTGTGAGAATCCTGAACACAAGGGTGAGGGATCCCAAGGTGTGTTCAAAGTCTGTAAAGGATTTATAGAGATAGTGGAAAATCTCAAGTGGGTTGCTTGAGGACTAGACGAAGGCACGAGAAGTGGTCGAACCAGTATAAATTGAGTTTGCATTTCTCTCTTCCCCTTTTAAGTTATTGAGGCCACTTGTCCAACAACTTTATCACCTTTATTGATGACTATTCACGTTACAATTATACCTACTTACTGCATGAGAAATCTCAAGTAGTGGATGCCTTAGAAATTTACTTGAATGAAGTTGAAAGGCAATTAGACAGAAAGGTGAAAGTTGTTAGGTCTGGTAAAGGTGGTGAGTATTATGGAAGTTATGATGAAATTGGGCAACAGCCAGGTCCATTTGCTAAACTTCTTCAGAAATATGACGTTTCTGTGTAATACACAATGTCTGGTACACCACAACAAAATGGTGTATCAGAAAGGCGTAATAGAACTTTAATGGATATGGTTAAGAGTATGTTAAGCAATTCAACTTTACCCGTATCTTTGTGGATGTATGCCTTGAAAAATGTTATGTATTTGTTGAATAGGGTTCCTAGTAAGGTAGTTCCAAAGACACCTTTTGAACTATGGACGAATAGGACACCTAGTATAAGGCACTTGCATGTTTGGGGTTGCTAGGTAGAAATAAGGGTTTATAATCCACAAGAAAGAAAATTGGATGCAAGAACAATCAGTGGAAATTTCATTGGTTATCCAAAAAAGTCAAAGGGGTATATGTTTTATTTTCCTAATCATAGTATGAGAATTGTCGAAACTGAAAATGCAAGGTTCATTAAAAATGGTGAAATCAGTGGGAGTACAGTTCTACGAGATGTGGAAATTAAAGAAGTTAGAGTGTAAGTCCCTTTAGCTTGTGCCTCTAGCAGTAAGGTGATTGCTCATTTAGTTGTTATTACAAACAATAATGAAGAAGAGAAACACAATAATGAGTTCATGATACATAATGAACCTATTGAGGAAGAACCACGAGAAGTAGCATTAAGGAGGTCACAAAGAGAAAGAATGCCAACTATTTTCAATGTTATATGGTATACATGAATGAAACAAAAATAGACTTAAGCATTAATGATAATGATTCAGTTTCATTTTCACAAGCTGTAAGCTATGATAATTCCGAGAAGTGGTTAAATGCCATGAAAGAAGAGATAAATTCCATGGAACATAATGGTGTTTGGGACCTTGTAGAATTGCCAAAAGGTTGTAAGAGAGTTTGTTGTAAGTGGGTCTTCAAGACTAAACATGACTCGTTTGGTAACCTTGAACGTTACAAGGCTAGACTTATTGCTAAGAGATTTACTCAGAAACATGACATTGATTATAAAGAGATATTTTCACCTGTCTCACGAAAGGATTCTTTCAGGATTATCATGGCATTAGTAGCCCATTATGACTTGGAGCTATACATCAGATGGATGTGAAAACTGCCTTTCTTAATGGAGATTTAGAGAAGAATGTTTATATGGACCAATGGGATTCTCAGTTGAAGGAAAGAAACACATGGTGTGCAAATTAAAGAAATCAATATACGGTCTTAAGCAAGTTTCCTGCCAATGGTATTTAAAGTTCAATGATACCATTGTTTCCTTTGGATTTAAGGAAAATATTGTTGATCAATGTATATATCTAAAGGTCAGTGGTAGTAAGGTTATTTTTTTAATTTTGTATGTTGATGATATATCACTTGCAACTAATGATCTTGGTCTTCTTCATGAGACTAAGAAGTTTCTCTCTAGCAACTTTGATATGAAAGATATGTGAGGCAAGCTATATGATAGGGATAGAAATATTCTAAAATAAATCACAAGAATTGTTAGGCTTGTCTCAGAAAGCATATATCAATAAAGTACTAGAGAGATTCAGGATGGAAAAGTGCTCAACATCACCCATTCCAATTCAAAAAGGAGACAAATTTAGTCTCGCACAATGTCTTAGAAATGAACTAGAACGAAACCAAATGGAAGCAATTTCATATGCATCAATTGTTGTTGCATCTACCATGAAAGCTGAATTTGTAGCATGTTTTGAGGCTACAATTCAAGCTAATTGGCTGCGGAACTTTATTTCAGGGCTTGAATTGTTGACAATATTGTTAGGCCACTAAAAATATATTGTGATAACTCTGCAACAGTATTTTTCTCTAAGAACGACAAATACTCTAAGGGTGTTAAGCATATGGAATTGAAGTACTTTTTCGTGAAGAAAGAAGTTCATAAACAAAGAGTATCAATAGAACATATTAACACAAACCTTGTGATAGTTTATCCTTTGACAAAGGGATTACTACCTAAGACATTTATAAAATATGTTGAAAATATGAACATTATTGTTATTGATAATCATTAACTGTAATTTACCTTATGCATTTTACTGACAATTTGAGCTCATTTATGATATGTTTCTGATTACATGTTCTTTATGTTTGCATGAATATTTGTATTAGAGTAATGTTAAAAGGTTTTTTCTTGAATAAAGACATTATGTTGGACCAATTATGTACTCCTAACTAATGGTCATATTTAGGAGAAAACTAATTTGTAGTACAAGGAAAGAACTATATCAATTAAGTGATATACTAACGTCATGACTCAAATTGGATCCTATTTTTAATCATGAAATTATGATGTACCCAATGTATAGAACAATTTAGTCATTTTAATAAGCATTATGTTAGTTTCATATATTATTTATTTAGTCCATAATGTTTAGTAATTAATGTCACATGAACCAAGTGGGAGAATGTTAGAATTAAAGTCTCATGTGAGAGGCATGTAACTTATGTAGGAACTAATAAATAAATAATTAATTAATAATTAAGGACTAAATTGTAATTGAGTTAAATAGGAAGTTTCTAGAGATAACTACTACTTGATGGGAGTAGTGGTTATAAAATGGGTTAATACCCACTAACGTGAAATAAGGTCATCTTCCTGACAGAAAAATGTTCTCTTTAAGTCTTGTCATCACAAACATAGAGAGACAGAAAGAATAGTAAAGGAAGTGAAATCTTGTTTCTATCCTCTTCCAAGGAATCAAAGTGCACTGAAGAAAAGCCTCATTGTGGAGAAATGTATGCACTATTTTTCTATTATTTGTGAGAATCATATATTTCAAGATCCTATTAGTTTCCTATAATCACTACAAGAAAAATCCTGTTTTTCGACGGACTATTTCCTACGGACACAATTCTATCAATTTTTTTATATTTTCTTACGAATATTAGCGAAGGAATTTATTTTGTGGGAACATTGATATTTTCGACGGATTATACCCATGGAATAGGGATCCGTTGGAAATTAAAATTTCCCAAAACAAAATATTTTTACCCTAGCCGCCTGAGTCATTGTGGTGTTTTCCTATTCTTCTTCGCCCCCTCCCCCATTTGCACTTTCCTCGTTGCCAGACGACAGCCTCTTAGTTATTGTTGTTGGTATTTGAGTTTATAATTTCAATCTGCCCTTTCCTGATTGCCCTCACCCTAATTGGTTTTCGCATTTCCTGTGTCGCAGTGAGAGTCACTCCGTCGCACCAAAGTCGCCATCGCGTCATTTCAGCCTCCCATATGTGTGTACTCTGTGTCGTTTTGTATGCCTCATTCGCGCGTCCTCATTTGCCTGAGACAGGTATCTCCTAAATTTGTGTTTGTGTGTTTTGTTTTGAGGAAAAACAAAGTGAAATGAGAAATTATGGGATAAGGGTCATGGTTCTAGTAAATAAGGTAATCTTTTGTGTAAACGATACCCTAAATCAGTGCAGGAATGCCCAAAATATGCATACATCAAATGAGTGCTCCATTTGTCAGATTAAGTATTGTTATGATGTTGAGTTTCTGGGTGTCTCTTTGACTGGTTTTTCTGGAAAACTTCCATTTCTATATTGCATTTGAAGTCTATTAACTATTTTGATTTTGATTCATCTGAGTTTAGAGGACCTATTCCTTTGTTTTCATTCAATTTTTTCGTCTATTTTTATCTTCTTATTATTATTTAGTTTTTTTCTTATGTTTTTAATGGATATGATATGACAAGATAATTATTATCTGGTCTGATTTTGATCTCCTTGGGATTTTATTTAATTAATTTCTTTGTTCATTATTATAATATGGAACTCTACCATATAATGCCTATCAATTAGTACCTTGATGTTATTTTATATATGTTTCTATTTGTTTTTTTTTCTTCTGTTTGAAGATTTTTTTAATTAACTAGGTAGCTTTTATATTGACACTTGCACGAGCTGCAACACGTTTGAAGAAGGTTGTTGTTGTTAGACATGAAGCAATAACTCATTGCAAGTCACAATTCCATAACCAGCTACCTCTCCCCTATCTCCTTTATTTGTTTGCCTTTTATGGTTTTTCTATTTTTAAATATATTTATATATATACCACCTTGTTAAGACGAGGACCTTTTGCTTGTTTCACAAGGTTGTGAATATATTTATTATTAGTGCCTTTTATGCTTCAATGAATATATATAGAATGAGTTACAGTGGCTAGTTGACAATCACATTATGTTTTATAGGTTTTGATTAAAAGCTAAGCCCCTTAATTGGGCCAAAATGACTTTCATGTTTCAAAGTCATATATGGCAATGATAATTTTTTTATAACTTTTGGGCCTAATTAGAGTTGTGGCATAATTATATATATTCCAAAGTCATATGTGGAGGTTTCCAGCATGGACTACATTTAAATATTGCAAAAAACGTAATGATACTACATGCTTTTAATTATTGTCCACTTAATATGTTTTTATTTTATTTTATGCATAGTGAAAAAGTGTACTAGCTATGCTATATGTGTGTGTGTGTATTTTAGAATATTTTAAATTAGGTAAAATATATATTTTAATTTTAATTAAAAAAATACAATCCGTTAATTGAATTGATTGTACTAACATTTACAAAAATTGGTATATTACTAAAAAAATAAAACCCCCTAAAACCAACTAATTTACATATTTTTATTAATTGGTCCATATAATTTTGTTACAAATGGGTAATCCTAATGTATTAAATAAATGAAAAAGAACAATTAAAAACAAGTTATTGAAAGAGATTTTATTTTTGGAAAAGACTGTGTGAAAAGTTTCATATTTTATATATCATCCATTTCAAATTATGACGTATAAGGTTTTGACATGTATTAAGAAAATAATTTATTATCTTGAATTTCATAAATAATAATACATTTGGTTGTTCTTATAATGAACAAGCAAGTGTAGTGTAAAAATGCTTCATTGGATTTGTAAAATGACAAGTAATTTAGAATAAATTTTTCTGTTCAAAGATGTCATGTAATATTCACCATAAGAATGTTATAAAATGTTAAGGAAAAATAATTTTTAATAAATGAATGCATAATAATCATTTACTGAAAACATGAAGTGAAATATTCATTATTTATACAATTATATTCATTATGTACCTATGAAAAATTAGGATAAATAATAATTAAATATCATGTGTGAGCAACAAATTTTTTTAATTTTATTCAATTGAAAAGTGTTGAAAAGAATGTGCCAAAAAATATATTGTTGACATTTTTCATAGGTACATATTTGGGTAAAGGACATAAAATAGGAAAAAAAAAACAAAACATGGTAGACCTATTTCACTTGGTTCCCTAACTTAAATAATCATCATATGAAAATTCAATAATAGCAAAAGAGAAATCTTTCTTCGATGAGAATGTCTTCTCTTTTTAATTAATCTTCAATTCTCCTAACCAATGGTTGGCAAGGTAGAAACAAGTCTCATGAGTCTGACTACAATAGTATATAACTCAATTAATAATTTTTAATTTTTTTGTTATCTTTTGTTTATAACTAACTAGATGATTTTTTTTAAAATATACTTTATATGTATTTTTTAAATATATAGATAATGATTTTTAAACTTTTTTCTTTCTCTCAACTTGATAGTTGAGATTATGTTAGGTGATTGTTTCATTACTCACACGCATGTTCTATTATTGAAAGTTAGTTGAGATTTTTGTATTCTGGTTCCATTATATGTATGACAATTTTTTTCCACCTAAAATATGATCACAATTCTTGCTACCAATAATAGAGATCACTCTATTATTATGTATGACTAAACATGAATGGTCATATTTTTTCCTGTAATATACAAAATATGAACAATATTCTTTGAAATCGTCATTAGATGTATGATAGATGTTATAGTGGTAGAAGCGGTTTGAAAGAGTCTTTTGTTGAGGGGGTTGAAGAGTTTGTAATGAAAGCTAGTCAACAAGAGTGTTATCACAATAATGGGGGATGAGATGCCCATGTGTTAAATGCAATTGTACTAGGATTTTGGAGGATAAAGTTGTGAAGGTTCACCTATAAAAAAATGATTTCCTAGTCATAAAACTAATTGAAGTAAATGTAAATATATATATATATATATCCGATGATGGGGAAGTATGAATAGTGTTCGTAAGGATATATGTTAACTGATTTCATGGATCTGAAACTATGTACAGAAAATATTTTCTGATGATGTACAGTACATTTAATTCAAACAGTACATGTTTGAATAGTACTCTTGGAAGTACAACAGAGTCTGATATTTTAGTTGAATGGTACTGTAGCAGCAAGACCCGTGGCCGTGAATGAAAAAGGGCAATAAGGCTAAGGTGTACTATTCAAGTAAAATATTAAGACATAATATATTGGTGGCTATAAGAGTAATGTTCAAATTGTATTGTTCCTTAAAAAAAAGAGTTAAAAATTTTTAATTTTTCAGATCCAAGAGATTTAGTAACATATAGCCTAATGGAATTACTTCTATGAAACCAAATGAAGGCAAAGATACTAGAGGATGAAATTATTATGTCGCGTCTTTTATGTTCCTTCTCTTGTATTTCCTTTCGTTCTAATTCATCATCATCATCCTCAAACAGTTCTTCTAGACATCTAAATTGGCTCAATGAGCAAGAAAACCAGACCCACGAGGTCGTCCCAAAACACAATCTCTTCGATAAGGAGGTCCGATTCGAAAGAAATAAACCAAAATATGGATAACTGGAGTATTCCAGAAATTCCTCAGGACTCACTGTATGTTTTTGAGACAATCAAAGACAAACATATTTTTGATTACATAATCAAAACTGTAGAAAACAATATTCCTTTAGGACAAGACATAGGGGAAGAATTTCATTTACTTTCGAGATTAGCGGGACGAACTTGGCTCTGATACCAGAGATCAATGAGACGAGATCACATTGACAGGTAGGAAGTAAGAGTGTAATATGAAAATATGAAGTAACGAATATAAAAATTTAAAATAAAGAATGCAGAGAACTATAAACGAAATTAAAGTGCAGGAAACATAAAAGAAACAGAAACAACGGCAGAGCCGAACATAATCTGTGAGTGGGAGAAGAGAAGAAACCGAAGCGACGACAGAGTCGCAAATGATCAGTTAAGAAGGAGAAGAGATATGAAAATAAAACTTTGAATTTATTGAAACAGAAACAAAAGCTTACAAAAGAACTGTTTGAGGATGATGATGATGGATTAGAAGGAAAGGAAATACGGGAGAAGGAACATAAAAAACACGACATAATAATTTCATCCTCTAGTATCTTTGTCTTCATTTGGTTTCAAGAAGTATCTTTACTCACTATTAAAAAATACACTTTCAACATTGGTTATTTAGAACATTCTACATCGGTTCTAAAACCGATGTTGAAAGTGCCGATGTTGAATGTATCAATGTTAACATCGGTTTTGGAGAACCGATGTTAACATATATATGACAACATCGGTTCTCTAAATACCCGATGTTAATGTACAAGAGTTGACATTGGTTATCTACAGATAACCGATGTTAAAATACAAACGCTGACATCGGTTATATACAAATAACCGATGTTAATATATAAACGTTAACATCGGTTTTCTATTACAATCGATGTTAAGGTTCATATCGACATAGGTTTTTGTAAATAACCGATGTTGTTTATGATATTAACATCAGTTTTTGTTAATAACCGATGTTGTTTTCAAGTATTTTTTTATATATACTTTCTGTTTTTACAGTAAACCCAAAATTGTACCTGTCAAATGCAATTTCAGGCCCAATTCACAGCAAATAAACATTTTATTCTGCTTTCAAGCAGTTTTAATGATAATAAACATCAAATAAATGATTTATCATAAAGAACAATCATCAAATGAATTCAATGTTCATGTTACATAGAAAATGTAAAAAATGTTAAACCAAAGTAAACTAAAGCTAAAGATAATGTCCCTAAATCCTAGGCCTGATCTCTAACTCGGAGATAAAACTGTGTCCACTGTATCCGCAATGCTTTTAATCTCTCTGGCTCCAATGGTCTAGGATCGTTAAAATACTGCATGATGAAATAAATCATAATAAGTTAATAATGTAATACAAATTATAAATAAATCAATTTTGTTTGAAATAAACTTACCGCTTCCCAATTATTCCTAAGAGTTCCTAAAATGATTGTGGACATCCAGTGCATCACATAGTAGCCGCACTCTCCAAAATAATCCTGAGACTGGGACTGGGACTCTCCAACACGCAATGCAACAACTCAAAGTCAAAACTCAAAACAAATCACTTGGGGAAAATTTGAGAATTCAAATGACCTAAGCCTTCGAGTTCGAGTACTTAATGAATATTAGGTATCAAACTAAAAGAGTATTTAAAAAAGTCAGAAACTAAAACAATTATTAATACTTACTATCTCAAGGACTAATATGAGGATCTACTGATAGGTGTTATCTTCAAGCATAAATAAGAGTATAAGTGACAATAGGTTAACCAGGGAACATGGTCAACCCAACGTAAACCAAAATTTCTGTTCTGCCAAATGCTCCAAATAGCTACAAACCAAACAATATACCAGATGCATGCTTTTTTCCTAGAGCAATTAATCAAGCCCTTGAATTGGAGAAAATGACTTGTGGTATTCACGTGCTTACGTGCCTCCATACCCCATGTTCTCCATAAATATGTAGAGTTTTCACATTCTAAGAATAAAATGACTTGTTTAGATGTTATTCCTTCTGGTTCGAGTAATAATAACCATGACAATTCTCTCCATGTTTTCTTTGATATTGATTTTCTTTTTTGCAGAAAACAAAGAGGGAATAAAAGAAAAGCTAAATTGCAAGGAATAATTCTCATATCTTTTTATTTCATCATTACCCCTTTTTATAGCCATTTCATACAAGATATTTTGCTAAGTTGTTATAACAGAATTTTGAAATTGCATAACCACACAAGTATCAAGTAAAACGTGGAAAAAGCTTTAAGTGCGAAGTAGAAGGAATTCTAGAATCTGCTATCGAGCTTGCAGCTCCCCTGGTCCTTATACGAAGTCACTGAGGTACTTGGGCTTGTGTGTGTTGCGTTTTGGTCTGTTATTGCCTCTGTTATTTGTAGTCATGATTTCCTCTTGGTTGGAATTATTGTCTGATGCTGCTATCTGTGTGATATATGGTACTGCTGTTAGTGTGTTGCTATGATCTGCATGGTTTTTTTTTTATCGGCAAAAATATATAAATATTTCATTATGTAAATAGTGATGAAGTACCTGAGGTACTTTTTTTATTTTATTTTTTGCAGAAAACAAAGAGGGGAACGAGCAACAATTTGAAGGTTGTACATTCAGGAACTAAAGAATTCAAAATAGCTAGTAATAAGAGGGATTTGTTTTTGGGATTTTCTGAGCACCAAGAACGGCTACGCAAGAAGCTTACACTTGAGGAGGGAAAGATATTTGCAGCTAATGAACAACTTTCTTAACTATTTGTCCTTCAGATTTTACTGTTTCTTTTTGCTAATATGTAAATATAAATAGTATAAGACTATGGCTTATGGACATGGTCTTTTTTACCCCTAACAATCTTAGAAGTAAATATAGACCATGTTTTTACGCCATAGCCTTATACTATTTATATTTACATATTAGCAAAAAGAAACAGTAAAATCTAAAGGACAAATATTTAAGAAAGTTGTTCATTAGCTGCATATATCCTTCCTTCCTCAAGTGCAAGCTTCTAGCGTAGCCGCTCTTGGTGCTCAAAAAATCCCAAAAACAAATCCCTCTTATTACTAGTTATTTTGAATTCTTTAGTTCCTGAATGTACAACCTTCAAATTGTTGCTCGTTCCCCTCTTTGTTTTCTGCAAAAAATAAAATAAAAAAAAGTACCTCTAGTACTTCATCACTATTTACATAATGAAATATTTATATATTTTTGCCGATAAAAAAAAACCATGCAGATCATAGCAACACACTAACAGTAGTACCAGATATCACACAGATAACATCATCAGACAATAATTCCAACCAAGAGGAAATCATGACTACAAATAGCAGAGGCAATAACATACCAAAACGCAACACACACAGGCCCAAGTACCTCAGTGACTTCGTATAAGGACCAGGGGAGCTGCAAGCCCAATAGCAGATTCTAGAATTCCTTCTACTTCGCGCTTAAAGCTTTTTCCACGTTTTACTTGATACTTGTGTGGTTATGCAATTTCAAAATTCTGTTATAACAACTTAGCAAAATATCTTGTATGAAATGGCTATAAAAAGGGGTAATGATGAAATAAAAAGATATGAGAATTATTCCCTGCAATTTAGCTTTTCTTTTATTCCAGTTAGCTATCAACTGATCCAACCTTAGCTTTTCTTTTATTCCAGTTAGCTATCAACAGACTAATAGGAAAGAACAAAATACTAAACATTTATTTAATTAAATCTAATAAAAAATTTACTTCAATCACATTATTTAACAAAATACTTGCAAAATAGCTTTGCAACAAGAGCTGTGGGATATTTCAAATGCTTATGAATCCTTGTTGAGGCAGAAATCTAGGGCTAAGTGGATCAAGGAGGGTGACAGAAATACAAGTTACTTCCACAAACTGATCAATTTCAGAAGAAGCTCAAATGTTGTTCATGGTATTCTCATTGATGGTGCTTCGGTCCAGCAGCCTGACCTTGTTAAGAATGCAGTGGTTAACTTCTTTCTTCAGAGGTTCATTGAGCAGAATCCCTATAGACCTACTTTGGATGGGGTCTCTTTTCCCTCTATTGAGCAATATCAAAGACAGGGGCTGAGATTGATTCACGGATTACGGACACTAAGATTAATAAAAAAGAATATGGGGAGGGGATGTTTCTTCATTCTCCAGAACTAGCTGGGAGGACCCCTAAGCAAGATTGTCCCTCACAAAGCCCTGCCACTAATAATAGCTTCAATAATAGTTATTTTGAGAATGAGGAGGATCTTCATAGGGAGATTGCTAGAGATTTGGGTGTGTCCTATGCTGATAAAAAGTTTCAATACGGCATTACTTGGGAAATGGGAGTGGAATTTAATGCACCACAAAGGAGAGTTGTGGGCAAAGGTGTTGGATTCAAAATATGGAGGTTGGCGAGGCTTGGCTGAAGTGGATAGGGTGAGTCATAAATGTATTTGGTGGAGGGATTTACAGAAGGTTCTTTTTAGCACAAATAGTGGACAGCTTATTCAAAAAGGATTGAAGTGGAAGGTGGGGAGTGGTGACCATATCAAATTTTGGGAGGATAAATGGATCGGGGAGGAGGATTCATTAGCAGAGAAGTACCCTAGACTTTATTCAATCTCATTGCAGCAGCATCAACTCATTAGATCCATGGGAATGTATCAAGACATGGGGTGGGAGTGGAACTTTGCTTGGAGAAGAGCCTTGTTTGACAATGAGATCACCTCAGCGGCTAACTTTCTCAGAGATATTGCAGAAATTAAAATCCAGCAACAGGTTTCAGATACTTGGGAGTGGTTTGCAGATCCAAAGGGACAATATTCAACTCGCAGTGCCTATGATTTGATAGGAGAAGAAGCAATAAATAGCAGTCAGGAGGAATGTTTTGAGAAGCTTTGCAGGATAAAGGTTCCAGCTAGGTTTCTGGTGTTTGCGTGGAGATTATTAAGAGATAGGCTGCCGACAAGAAAAAACTTGCAAAGAAGACAGATTCAACTCACAGATTCACTTTGTCCTCTCTGCAGAACCCAACAAGAGGATGCATCCCATCTTTTCTTTCACTGCAACAAAGTTTAACCCATATGGTGGGAAACCATGTCATGGCTGCAAGTTAAGGGTGCTTTTCCATTAAGCCCACAGCAGCACTTCCTTCATCATTTGGGTGTTCAACCTGCTGGTGTAAGAAATAATAGATGGCATTATTGGTGGCTAGCTTTAACCTGGTCCATTTGGAAACTTAGGAATAGTATAGTCTTCTCTAATGCGAATTTTGATGCTAATAAGCTGTTTGAAGAAGCCATATTCCATCTATGGTCTTGACTTAGGGGTTTTGAGAAGGATTTCACAGTGCATTTCAATCACTGGTCAAGTAATCTACCATAAAGTTTTATGTATCAGCAGGGGATTGCATAGTTATGAGATTTATACATGTAAATTCATATGCATTTTGTATCCATAGCTTGGTTCCCCCTCAGAATATCAATGTCTGATTGTGGAACCATTTATATGGATCTTCTTTGTATTATAAGTACCTCTGGTACTTCTTTCAATATATATTATTTATCTTTGCCAATAAAAAAAAACTTACACTAAAAATTTAAGAACTGCTAATATTTAATATTCCAAGATGATAACTGATTCATAGCTAGATGGAAACCAAATAAGAGAACCAGAAAGATTACTATCAGAAAACCAACAAATTAAGCATGGAAGAATAACCAACTCACTCTCTTCTATAACCAACTCACTCTCTTTTCTCTTTTGAACCAAAATCAGCTCAAAGACATCTCCTAATCTTACATTTTTTCTTCTAAATGCTTGAAAAGTATACAAAAAAAAAACCATTTGTTTCAATTAATAAATCCCTTAATACCAATATATAGAGAGGAAGATGGTACAATCTGTTAAAAAATATATCTATCTCCAACACTTCCTCATGCATTCTAGTAATTTACCATTCTCTTTATGCTCATCTAAGTTTCCTTTATTTCAATAGGACTACAATTTTCTAGATTCTTTCCTTTTTTCCTTTTATTAAAATTATTTTTACAACCCTTTCATCCAGTTATTTAAACTAACCACCAATATCTCTCTCCTATATAGTACCCAAGAAAATGCACAATGGGTAAACATGCAATCTAGTTGATGATGGAGTCAAGAGTCATTAACAATATAATTGCATGTAGCTTAAATGGCCATGCTGTAAACAAAGCATCAAAATTCAATGAAAAAATAGTTACTTATTGGACGACCAAATTTGACCACTTCTTCACCTCTAGTTCTCTGTTGACCTAGATAACCTATACATGAAAATGAGAAATTAGGATAAAGAAATCACAAGTGAATCATCACGGTATAACTCAAACTTCTATTACATCCAACATGAGTTGTGATCTTGTGAATGATAAAAGTAAAATATCATGATTTGTAGACAATAAAAAACTGCTAAGATTAACAGTTTATCATGGCTGAAAATGCCTAACTCTTGGTGAACGTGACCCTAAGCAGGCAAATAAATATGCCCTAATAAATGCCTAGGATAAATCCAGTTTTATATTAAATTCAAATGTTCAAAAACATAAACTAATAGAACAAAGGCTTCACAAAAGGAATGTACCTACAAAGATAACAACACCATCAACAGACACCTAGCTTTTCTTTTATTCCAATTACCTATCAACAGACTAATAGGAAAGAACAAAATACTAAACATTTATTTAATTAAATCTAATAAAAAATTTACTTCAATAACATTATTTAACAAAATACTTGCAAGGTAGGGGTGTCTTCTAAGAACTGGAGGGAGCTTTATCTATACTTAAGCATTACTTGCTTAAGAAACAAAAAATATGTTCAAACAACAACAGTCAAGCCCCCTCTGTTGGACAGTAAAATGTTAAAGCAATTGCAGGCAATTTCAAGACCCCTGTGGATCCATCTACAGAAATCATGGTTCATTCTCTGTTATAGTGCAAACAGAATAACACGTTACTAAAAATCATGCAACATTACTTATTACTACCCAGAAAAAATAAAATAGGTCAAATGAAGTATACAAGTTAGTGTTACCTTGATCAAGAGAACCCAGCAACACACGCACGTCAGCGGAGCCTGTAGAATCGCAAACAAAAACCTTTTGTTTATTATCCGATGCCACTCTCAATTCGGGTCAAACCACTCACAAGGAAACTTAGCATAAACGAATTTGACCTACGTACCTCGCAGAGAAAGCTTTGACCTTTGAGCAGCGACGAGTGTTTCAGCACCCTAGTAGCAACAGTGTATGTAGGGTTTTCTTCGACCCAGGACAATGTGGGTTCTGTGGGGTTCCAGCGACGACAATATGGGTTTTCCGGCACTGTAGGGGGTTCTGTGGGTTCCAGGGAGGACAATGTGGGTTTTCCGGCAGTGTAGGGGGTTCTATGGCTTCGACTGACGACAATGTGGGTGTCGAGGGAGCGATTTCCGGCAGATTTCAGGCGGGAGGAGAAAGAGGAGCGATTTCAGGCAGGAGGATGACAAAGAGAAGAGGGAGGGCAAGGTTTTCGAGCGCATGCGGCTTGTGAAATCTCAATTTTTTTAACTTATAAACATAACAACATCGGTTTTTAATGGATAACTGATGTTAACTGAATATAGTTAACATCGGTTTTGTAAAAACCGATGTTAACATCAAATACATTACATCGGTTTTTTAACAAACCGATGTTAAAATCAACTCCTTAACATCGGTTTCCTCAAAACCGATGTTAACTCTATGAACTTAACATCGGTTTTGCCCAAACCAATGTTACCATATTCATCTTAACATCATGTTAACATCGGTTTTTTAAATAACCGATGTTAACATGAATTAGTTAACATCGGTTTTTCTAAAACCGATGTTAAGTAACTCCATTTAATTACAAAAATGTCACCGCGCTTTCGTTAACATCGGTTTTAGCTATAACCGATGTTAATTGGACGATGTAGAAAACTTTTTTTTAGTAGTGACTATATATATATATATATATATCGCCAAAGATTATCGAAAATGTTTACATTGTCAGGAAAGGAGCATTTAGGCATCTTAAACTTTATCATTTTTACAAATATACACCCTAAACTTTAATTTGCCCTAATTGAAATGTAATTAAAGTTTAAGTTGTTTATTTATGAAAAAGGTAAAGTTTAAATATCAATCATAATAATTTTAAAGTTGATGGTATCTATTTGAAAAAATATATATAGTTTAAGGATTAATTAAGACAAAGTTAGATTTAAAGATGTCCATTTACAAAAATAAGTAAAGTCTTAATGCTCCTTTCCCTTTTATTTAATATCGAAAGTTAATGTTCGGATATACAATGATTAATAGTAATTTGCAATTCTTTCTTACTAATCCATTCTTTCAGAGTGCATGAGTGTGGTTATTGTTGGTGAAAGGAGGAGGGTCTCCTGGACATGTACACCAAGTGTCAATGCATTTGCAACCACAATCTGAACAAAGATTCTACAATTCTCATCAACATGGCAGCGGAGAGTCACAACAATTATTTCGACTAATTTCATGCACATATCTATAATTACAAACAATTCATTAGCATAAAAACAATCCGAAGACATAACATATGAAGTAAAATGGACTGAACTATAATATCACAAGCATTAATGTTTAGGAAATTGATACATTTAGCAAACTTATAAAACATAAATTATATGAGAAAAAAGCATGGCATATAACCAAATGCAAAGATAATGATTGCAAATTTCACATTAGACTTTTGTGGAGTGGCCATCTTGATCCTAGAGATCATTTTCTTAAGACAATTGTGCTTATATAAGCAAATGGTGAACTACAGTGGCTTTTTTTTTTTAAGGATGAACACCCGTTTATTTAAACCTAAAAAATATTACTTTCTTAATGGCTTAAATATTTTTGTATTCCTAATATATACCCAACTTTTACGTTTGATCCTTGATAAAAGTTTTCTTCAAAACAGGTCCCTAATATATGAAAAGTTTTATCTGAGGTCTCTACCGTTAATCAGGATCTGTTAATTGCTTACGCAATCGTTAACCGGACACGTTGGTAAGCTACATGTGGTGCCACATCGAAATAAATTTACATGTAATCCAACAACGTGTTTGCTGACGTGATATCATATTTTAATTAAATTATATTTAAATTTAAATTAAATTAAAACAAAAAAAATAGAAGATTAGGGTTCATCTGCATGTTTAGCCCCTGCATCAACAGACCTCATCCTTTTCTTAGGAGCAACAAATTGGTTCATCTACTGAAATGGACTCAAAAATGGACGAAAGCGAGAGAGGGTATGGTTAGAGTGACAATGAGGGTTTCTTGGATGAGGAAGAAGATGACAATTACGACCACCTTTACAACGGCGTCAACTTCGATGAAGGATTCCATTAACCGTTGTGCAAGAACTATGATTTGGGGTTCCAAAACGGTGACGTCGAAGAAAAGAAATCTTTGCCCCTACCGTCGGAGGTTCCGGATGTCATTGGGGTTTCACTAATTAAATGCAAATATATTCTATTAACTATTTTCTTTAAATTATTATTATTAATTTTATATAAATTTTTAGTAGTTGTAGGTGTTCAATATGAATTTTGATTTCTAATTAATAGATATTACTGTACCTTATTTTCTAAATTATGCTCATCTCAGTTTTTTAAAAAATCAAATATTTGAATATCTCATTTCTATAAATAAATAAATAAAACTGCTATTAATAGCTCATTTTAACCCTCCCTTCTATTACCGTTCAATATCTTACTTATTTGTATTTGTTAATTATTATTTAATTTAATATTAAAGGTGTTATTTTTATATGCATTTTACAATAAATGATGATAATTAAGAACCACAAATTATATTAAATAATATCATGAAAGCAATCATTTCCTCCGTAATTTCTTTTGAAATAATATCACTAATAAAGCCAACTCCATAATAAGCATAAGCAGGCCTTTAAAAAATATTATTGATAATTGTGTTTTTATAATATTGTTAGGTATACATTATTACATTATTTTATTCATATGGACATTTTTATAGAAAATGTTATTAGATTCCTGATAATGTGAAAATAAGAATATATATTTATAAGTATTCGTTAGAAGATAATAAAAATGTTTTTAAGTATCTTTTATTCTCAGAAAAATAATATTTTTATGCTTATATTAATTTTATATTGATTTTAAGTTTATTCCCTTATGAACAGAGGATAATAATGTAAATTCCAGTATGGTAAGAATCATACTTATTGTGTAAAAAACTAAAAATTCTTTTATACCATCTTTACTAATATTCAATTTGTACCCACTGCCTATCTACCTTTGTTTGTATTGGCTGTAGTTTCTATATAATATTTACCTTACTTTATTCACACATTCTGTGGAACTAATGGTGGATAAGGATTTATTCATAGTTTGTGAAGACTGTGTTTTGGAATTGATATTGAGCCAATAACATTTTATGGAACTAATACCCCTAAAATTTTAGGTGATTCAATTGGATCACAAAAATTCATCATGATCAGAATAAACCTTAAAGGTTCAATAAACACTTAAAGATATTTATAGATTATATAGATCATCATAATTCATAATTTTTTTTGTTGAGATCATGCTTATTCAATTATAACTTATTATTAGATTATTATATATGAAAACAAGTCGGCTTATTCATCCCTAATATGTTTTTTAAAAAAATTAAGCATGCTCTTTAACAAATAGGTCAAGTTGTAGACGGATTGAAGGGGGCAAGCAGGGGCCCTTGATCCCTCCTTCCTTGGGACTCTTTGTGTGTGTGTATATATATATATATATATATATATATATATATGAGAAAATAGAAAAATAAAAATAAAAATATATTAATAAAGGAAAATATATAAAAAATAGGTTTTTGAGTTGATATTTGTTTAAATTTTTTGGAGTGGTAGATCATATCTTTGATTTCATCCAAAAAAAAACTAACAATAAAATATTAAACTTATTTATTAGAAGTTAAATATTTAAATAATTATTTACTAAAAAATTCACCCACTTTAATACACTCTTGGATCCCTCCTTGAGTTGTAGAACCCTGAGAGGTTATTTGGCCTATTTCAATCAATATTTATCCATATTTTTTAAAAGACTATTATATGTTAAGTTATTAAAAAAATGGTAAACAAGATCTACACATTCTATAGTTGGATGGATAAAAACACAAAAAAATATTACAAGGAATAATTTTATCATGATCTATTCTTGGAATAATATTATCCTTTCTCTTATACACAATATAATATTTAGTCTTTCATTATTTACTTATTTTATTAAGTCTTTGAATAAAATGATGCACAATTGTTCTCACTTAATTAATGATATCAACGTTAAATTCTAAGTAGGTAATTATGTTAAATACTCAAAAGAAAATTTTTTACTACCTATAATGTTTTTCTTGAACACAAAAATACACCCATGGTCTCTACCAAAATAATATTCAATTATTTCTCATGTTGTGACATTTGTTCTAACCTCTCTTATTAAATCAATATTATTTTTTCTTAATTAAAACTATTCAATTAAATGAGACTAAATTTTGTTAATTTTGATAATGAACACTTAATTTTATTCAATTAATATTAAACAAAATATTTGTAAATAATCATTGAAATAAAGTTATACTATCAATTTTAAGGATACTATTAAATTAAAAAATTCAAATATTTGCACATCTTATATTTTAATTTACTATTATCATTAATCAAATTAACCCGATAATGTAACTTTCTAGTCATAAAACTAATCAAAGTAAATGAAAAAAAAAATCACCAATGATTGTCAAAACTGTTTAAATTTTATGTAATATCAAAAGCTAATGTGCGCATATACATGATATGCAATTCTTCCTTACTAATCATTTGTTATTCTCCTCCATTCTTTCAAGGTCTCTACTTCAAGGTGCTTGAGTGTAGTTATTGTTGGTGAAAGAAAGACGGTCTCCTTGTGTTGGGAAACATTTACACCAAGTGTTGATGCATTTGCAACCACAATCTGGACAAATATTATAACAATTCTCATCAATAAGGCAGCGAAGAGTCACAATGTCCTTCCTTGCCTCTAATTTCAAGTACACATCTACAATTACAAACAATGCATTAGCACAAAAACAACCCCATGACATAACATGTGAAATAAAATGGATTGGACTATAATATCACAAGCATTAATGTTTATGAAATAATTGATATACATTTAGCAAACTTATAAAACAGGAATTAAAATGAGAGAAAAGCATGACATATAACCAGATGCAAAGATAATGAAAAGCAATAGGATTGCAAATTTCACTGTAGACTTTTGTGGAGTGGTCATCTTGATCGTATAGATAATTTTCTTAATACAAATGTGCTTATATAAGCAAATGACGAGACTGCCATTATTTTAAAAGGATAAAGATCTGTTTATTTAAACCTAAAAAAATATATGGTGATTTGATAGAGTTCTTAGTATTGAAACAATTTTATTCTGTAATTCAAAACTTGTTTCTACTGCAAATTTAAATCAAATCTTACATACTAATAATAATAGCAACTTTTTAGCAAGTAAGCTAATTTTAGCAACCAATTGACAAATTAATACCTTTTATGGAAAAACAAATCAATACTTTATAACAAATCAACTATTTGTTATGGCAAATAAATACATAATATTAATTGAAACAATTCTATTCGCTAAATCAAAACTTACATACTAATAAAGTAATAATAACCGTATTTCCTCACAGTTTTTAGTTCTTAGGATTGATCCCATATTGTGTTTATTTGCTAATATTTTAATTATTTATGCCAATATTTAATTATGTAATTAATCTATACTTGACAACATTATACCTAAATTATTATTTTTTAATTTGGCAACATTCTAACAGATTTTCTGCATACTTAATTAATTGCAATATTTGAATTTAACAATGTCTTATAATTCCTAGTTTTTAAATATTTTGTTAATATTTTAATTTTAATAATCTATCTATTATTTTTAGCTAATATAAGTATTTATTTAAACTTTGAAATTTAACCAGTTTTAATCAATAAAATAAACTAAAGTAAGAGTGTTTGATAGGAGAAAAGTTTTTTTTTATGTCCCACAATCATAATTTCTAGAAATGACGAATCCTAATTATTAAATGATACGTGAGAATGAAAAAAAAATTGATTGGTTGGTCATAAATTTTTTTTGAAAAGTTTCCTAAAAATAAAAAGTTATGTAATATTTTTATTAGTTAATTATTTTTCATATTAAATAATCTAATAAAAGTAACATGATGTTTTTACTTACAGCAAAATAAAATTTTAACTTGGAATACTAAGATATTCATCTCCTCTCACAGGAAAGTTTTCATGAAAACTAAAAATTTCTTCCTACCAAACACTTCCTAAATGAAAATCATTTTTAGTGGTTTAGGGGTGAATAAGAAAGGAAGGGACTTGGCTTCTAGTCATAGAGAAACTAAAATTATATCATTTTAAAAATTGAAAAACTAAAATTGCTGGTTAATAATTAAAAGGAAATCAAAATTGTAATTTACCAACAAAGAAATTTACCAAATATAAAAATTATGAAGATGAAAATTATCTTTTTTAAAACATAAGAATTAAACTACTTTTAACTTTTTAATTCAACATGTTATTGATGTAAAATATCTATCAACTTTATTAACAATTAATTTTTTGTTGAAAAACTTAATTAATTGTCTCTTATAAAATCTATCTCTTAATTAATAATTTTTAGACTTTTTAGAAAAGGTATTCAAACCTAGTTCCACTCAAATAAACCATACCTCAATTAAAAGTTTGAACTATTTTTTACTAAAAATAAACCACCTAAAACACAATTTATCCTCATATTTTTTTCTCATTCAAACTACTTCCACTTAAGGGTGGGAATAAGTCAGGCCAAACCAGACTTTAAAAGACCTGAGCCTAGCTACGATGAATTTTTTAGGCCTGAGTTTGGCCTATCAAAGGTTTTTATTTTGGTTCGGCCTAAACTTTTTAAAAGTCTAGCTTCTTCATATTATATCTTTAATATTCCTTCATGGAAAAAAGAGGAGAAGCGCTAGTAGGCTTTGATCACGAAGAAGATGAAATAAAAAATGTTAAAGGAATAAGAAGATGCAAGAAAAAATGGTAAGATTTTGAAGTTTTAGATCTATCAAAGCTTGAACTGAAAATGATATGATTTTTGTTTGTTCTGGAATAGAAACCTAATAGGAAAGTTAAAAGAAAAAGGAAACCTAATAGAAAAAGGAAAAATTAACCAGAATAGGAAAGTCAATCAATTAATGAGAAATATAAAGGCACATATGACTCACATCTAATTGTGTAATCAAAGTCTGTTAGTTAAAAAAATATTAATTATACCAAAAAATAATATAAATATATATTGGTATCCAAAAAATAATATATATATATATATATATATATATATATATATATATATATATATAGGCTGACCTATCAGATTTATAAAATTTTTTAATAAGCCTAGGTCTCATCTATTTAATTTAATAGACTTTTAATAAAGTTTGAGTCTAACATTTTAATTAAATAGATCAATTCAGACCAGACTTTATATAAACTAGATCGTAAATCCCCTAGATTAATCTCACCTATTCCTACTCCTTCTTCCACTCAAATCAATAACATATAATTATTGGAATACATGGGTGTCTGTGAGCAAGCATGCGAGTGCATGACACATTAGGCTTCTACTTCAGTTGCACCATCACTTTCACATTCACGGGCTCACAAACTTTCCACGCCACGCACGTAATCTCCAATCCTTGTGGGACCCTCCTCCGCACGCGTCAAACTCCCACGCGCCACACTGTGGGACCCACAAATCAGAGGTTGACTTTTGATATGGCGAAGGAAGCATCCAACATACTAAGGGAAGCAAGCCATGTTGGTCTCTCGTAAAGTGAGTCCCACACACCCCACCCCATTCACCGCTGAACGACGCCGTGCAGCTAACCTAAACCCACTTTGACAGTCAACGCCCTTGTAGGGACCCTATGCTTGTTATTTATTTCTTTTTTTGGAAAGTGCATCTTCACTTAAAATATAATTTTGTCCAAATTGAATAAAATTACTGTGATAAACAATTTTTCTTTCAAAAATTTAGCATATATAACAAATACATATTTAGGATTCGATTTAGTTAAACTGAATCACACACCCTATTGTTTCACGTGTTGTTTGGTGGTACTTCTTCTAATTTTTAATTGTTTTTATTTTATATATATTTTTTATTTTGTTGAATGTGCCTTGTTATGGTTTTGTTTGGAGCAATTCCCAAACTTTGAAGCAATCCAACAACAGCTGATTGAGATGAAGAAGGCATCATCATCATCATATAAATCTTGTGTGCTTCTAGCTAGATCAAATTGTTGCAGGAATAGCCATGTTATGGTTGATTTATTTAGCAGAGTAGATAACGATAATTAAGAGGTGCAGATTTACATTGTCCATTTCTGGGTATGGGAATCAGCAGCACCATTGTGCCTTCGAATTGTTAGTTTTTTTATTTATTTCAAAGTTGGTGGTTATTTTGGCTTATCTTAAGGTATTTATATATATATATAAAAAAAAAATCAATCCAGGACCATTTTAACTACTTCACAAAGAATTAATAAACTCAGTTAAGAAAAATTAAACACGGTTCTTCTAATGTTTTTAGTATTAATTTAAAGTTTCACTCTTATATATAAGAACGCTTAAAAAAATATATATCTAAATTTTATCCAAATTAGTTAATTTAGTTAGTACTATGAAATTTGTCAATAATTTCTCCATTTTTTTTTCAAAAAACTATTAAAACTTCAAATCCCTGATATACTCTTTAAAGTGAGTAAAATTATTATATAATTCTACTATAATTAAGTTAGGTGTAAACCAATAAAAATAAGGACCTCTCAAGATAGTGCTTTTGTTTTTGAGAGGCAAAGAGAAAGATTCAAGATAGTGCTTGTTTAGGAACAGTTTTTAGAGAATAACAAAAAGCACTATTGGCAAAAACTTTAAGAATCTTTCTCTTTGCCTCTCAAAAACTTTAAGAATCAGAACCGCAATGTGAGCAATACTTTCAACCGCAACAAGAACCCTCCAAGGGTCCAACATGCTAGACAACATCCACCTGTCAAGAATAATCCCGATGAGCCATTCCTCTGCTACAATTGTGGCAAACCGGGACATATGACACGTAAATGCAGAAATCCTTCAATGACAGGTGCTCCCCAGGCTAACATGACTCAAGAGCCATACATAGCTGTGATAACAGAAATCAATATGATTGGAGGATCAGATGGATGGTGGATAGACACTGGCGCATCCCGCCATGTCTGCTATGATCGTGCTATGTTTAAAACATACACGAATGTTGAAAATAAGAAAGTGTTGCTGGGTGATTCCCACACCACTACTGTTGCTGGAACTGGAGATGTTGAACTGAAGTTTACCTCTGGAAAGACTTTGATTCTCAAAGATGTGATGCATACTCCAGAGATGAGAAAGAATCTGGTTTCTGGTTTTCTTTTAAACAAGGCTAGGTTTACTCAGACCATAGGTGCAGACTTATTTACTTTGACCAAGAATGGGGTATTTGTAGGGAAAGGGTACGCCACTGATGGCATGTTCAAATTGAATCTTGATATTAATAAAGTTTCTCCTTCTGCTACATGCTGTGTGATTTTAATATCTGGCATTCTAGACTTTGTCATATAAATAGTCGTTGCATATCTAATATGAGTAACCTAGGTTTTATTCCAAAGCTATCTTTAAATCACTTTGAAAAATGTGTTTTTTGCAGTCAATCTAAAATAACTAAGAAATCACATAAATCAGTAGTTAAAGAATCTGAGCCATTGGATTTAATACATTCTGATATATGTGAATTTGATGGAACGTTGACCAGAAATGGAAAACGATATTTTATCACTTTTATTTATGACTGCTCTGATTATACATATATATATCTTATGAAAAATAAAAGTGAAGCGCTTGACATGTTTAAGTTATTTGTAACAGAAATTGAAAATCAATTCAATAAGAAAATTAAGAAACTTCGAAGTGATAGAGGCACAGAGTATGATTCCAGTTTGTTTAATGAGTTTTATAATTTGCATGGAATCATACATGAAACGACTGCTCCATATTCACCTGAAATGAACGGTAAAGCTGAAAGAAAGAACAGAACTTTTACAGAATTAGTTGTAGCTACTATGTTGAGTTCTAGTGCAATATCTTTTTTGTGGGGCAAAATTTTGTTAACTGTTTGTTATGTGCTAAATAGAATCCCCAAATCAAAAAGCAAGACATCTCCCTATGAGATATTAAAAAAAGACAACCAAATTTGTCTTATTTGAGAACTTGAGGATGTTTGGCCTATGTAAGGATCCCAGATCCTAAGAGGGTTAAACTTGCAAGTAGAGCCTATGAATGTGTGCTCATTGGTTATGCTATTAATAGCAAAGCGTATAAGTTTTATGACCTAAACGCAAAAGTGATCATAAAGTCAAATGATGTTGTTTTTTATGAAAATAAATTTCCTTTTAAATTAAGGGATAATGGGGGTACTTCATCCAATTATCTTCCTGCTATTAGTAGTGAAAATCAAGCACAACCAGAACCAGATATAGAGCCTCGAAGAGGTAAGAGAGCAAGAATTGCTAAAGATTATGGGCCCGATTATATGGCTTATACATTAGAGGAGGATCCATCAAACCTCCAAGAAGCTTTGTCTTCTTTGGATGCTGACTTGTGGCAAGAAGCCATTAATGATGAGATGGATTCTTTAGAATCTAACAAGACATGGCATTTAGTAGACTTGCCTCCTGGTTGCAAACCAATTGGTTGTAAATGGATCTTGAAAAAGAAACTAAAACCTGATGGTACTGTGGATAAATACAAGGCTCGCCTTGTAGCCAAGGGTTTTAGGCAAAGAGAGAATGTGGATTTCTTCGACACCTTTTCACCAGTCACTAGAATAACATCTATTCGGGTGCTAATATCTCTTGCTGCTATTCACAGTACTCTAGTGGTACACCAAATGGATGTTAAAACTACTTTTTTAAATGGTGAATTGGAAGAGGAAATCTATATGGAACAACCTGAAGGGTTTGTGATTCATGGACAAGAAGATAAAGTCTGCAAGTTAGATAAATCTTTGTATGGCCTAAAACAAGCACCTAAGCAGTGGCATGAAAAGTTTGATAACTTAATAGTCTTGAATGGGTTTAAGGTGAATGAAAGTGACAAATGCATTTACTACAAATCTATAAATAATATTTGCACTATCATATGTGTATATGTCGATGACCTTCTCATATTTGGTTCAAATATTCATGTAGTGAACAATGTGAAATCATTGTTGTGTAACAACTTTGATATGAAAGACCTCGGAGAAGCAAGTGTAATCCTTGGTATTAAGATTACTAGGTCAAAAGAGGGAATTTCTCTGGATCAATCTCACTACATTGAGAAGATTTTAAAGAAATATGACTACTTTGACTGTAAACCTGCTAGTACACCATATGATTCAAGTGTAAAACTGTTTAAGAACACTGGTGAAGGTATACGACAAACTGAGTACGCAAGTATCATTGGCAGCCTTAGGTATGCCACTGATTGTACTAGACCCGACATAGCCTATGTTGTGGGATTATTATGCAGGTTTACCAGTAGACCTAGTATGGAGCACTGACACGCTATTGAAAGGGTAATGAGGTACCTTAAAAGAACCATAAATCTTGGATTACATTATAAAAGGTTTCCCGCTGTACTTGAAGGACATCGATGCAGATTGGAACACTCTTTTAGATGATTCCAAAGCAACCAACGGCTATATATTTAGCATAGCTGGTGGGGCTGTTTCTTGGAAGTCAAAGAAACAGACTATCTTAACTCAGTCCACTATGGAATCTGAGATGATAGCACTAGCAACTGCTTGTGAGGAAGCAAGTTGGCTAAGAAGCTTACTTGCAGAGATTCCTTTATGGGAAAGACCGATACCAGCTGTGTTGATCCATTGTGATAGTACCGCGGCTATTGCAAAAATTGAGAACCGTTATTACAATGGTAAGAAACAACAGATACGTCGTAAGCACAACACTGTTAGAGAATTACTCTCAACAGGAGCTGTTAGAGTGGATCACGTACGCACTGATGATAATTTAGCAGATCCTTTGACGAAAGTATTAGCTAGAGAGAAAGTCCATAACACTTCTAAAAGAATGGGACTATTGCCCTTATTGCGATGATCATTCATGATGGTAACCCGACCTATATGACTGGAGATCCCAAGAACTAGGTTCAATGGGTAATAACAAGTTATAAAGTGATATGAGATGAACATGTTGTTATAAGTGAAAGCAGCATGATTCCTGAAGTAACAAGAGGATGAGTTATGAAAAAATTCATAATTCTTAATGAGATCTATGCTCTACATTGAGTGGAGTACCTAGGCTACAGGAGTACTCTTGATAGACTCACCTATGTGAATGTTGAAGTGGGGGCCGCTTCATATGAAATTTTGGGCAAAAATTTCTAGAGCGTTCACTATACCGGGATAGACGTGCATGGCCTTTAACGCACGGACTTTATAGAATACACCTATGAAAAGGTTGTGTGGTTTGATGTCGGAGATAGAGTTCAAGACTTCGAGTTACTCTAATAAAATCTGAATCTTACTCACTATGCAAAGGTTCAAGTTGTATGACACCTTTGTTTATGCATAATTTTATGAAATCCTCGAAAATCTTATTTTCAAATTTCAAGTGGGGGATTGTTAGAACAAATGAAAGTTTGAAAAAAAAAAGAGAAAAAAAAGCTTCAAGTCCCACATCGCTCAGGATAAACACTTGAATAGTGTTTCACTCCTTATATATAGAGAACTCATTTCTTCTTTTTTCCTTGTCCCAGTTGAGAAGCATTTCCTCAACTTTTCTTTCTCCCTCCCATATTTCAGCCGATGCATTTCCGGCAAACTTCTCCCTCTTTCTTTCTGTCGCTCTAAAATTTTTGGTTGCCTTTAAGAGTGACTTTGTAAGTCATATTTTTTTGGTTAATTTTAAGAGTGACTTTTAAAGTCATATTTCTCGGTTGCATTTTAGAGTGACTTTTCAAGTCATACAAGAGGGTGTAATTCTAGAAAAGGTTTCCTCAGTGCAGTGGGAATCTTATACAGTGATCTGGGCTGTTTTATCCTGGAGACGTCGTGGTTGATAGTCTGCTTGCACAATTTTTGGCAGTGCCACGAAACGTCTTAAAGAAAGCGACATTGTCCGTGACTCAGTCAGTAATTTTTTCGGTTTGCCATAAACTATTGTTACAACAGTTTGCTTTACAATTTGATCAAATTCTTGTGGTTGCTGCTGAGCAAAGAATACAGGTAAAATTCTATGTCATGCACTCCATGCATGCGCAGTAGCCAATAAGCCTTCCTCGGATGTTTTTTGTCTCTGATTATGACTTTATTAAACATATATTTACTTATGAAAGAAAACATTAACAATTAATATAGTAACTATTCTCTGCCTTTTCCTTTTTCATGAATATTCTTTGCCTTTAGTGCTTGCCATATTTCAAATTATTGAGGAATTGCCACAAAATCATTCATCCCAAACTCATTTTATATACACAAGGTTTTGCTATTTACATTCTTCTACTAGCTAAAATTACTTTAACAGATGAGACGCAAATGAAAATTCTATCAGCATTATTTGCTTTGCCCCTACATCTACCTATGCATACAAGTAGTAAATAGGAGTATGTTCTGCTTTGAATGTAAAATGTTTCCAACGAATCATAAACAAATCCAAAACTCTGATTCCCGATTTAATTATTGGGCTAAGCTACAATATGTTTCGTAATGTTACTTTTTTCATTAGGAGAATCGTACTTTAGTAAGTAACCTACCGTTTCATCTATAGTAGCAAATAAACAATTATGCAAGCACACCTACCCCGATAAACATTACTTCTTAAAAAGTAATTGAAAATTAGTCACAAGGAGTCAAAGAATATCCTAAAAATATTTTCAATATAGTATATGAAAAATATTTCTTTAAGGTTGACTCTTGCTTTCGTTGAAATGGGGTTGTCAAGTAGCTTCTGTCGAGTGTGATATGCATCTATCCCATCATTTAACAAGACAAAATAAACATTTAAACAAAAGCATAGCCCACACAGATCAGTACTACAATAAATTTAAAAAATGTCAAAGCCCCCATCCGTAATGGCTCTGCAGCATATCGTGTTTGTATGGACTCCAACCTTTCAATTCCCAAAACTAATCTAAAAGCATAGCCATACATCAATTTGACCAAGTTTCTGTAAAAAAGTGAAAAAGAGACATTACAAGGAACAATGAAACTTAAACTTGTTCCACTTGCCTGCAGCCAAAAACAAAGAAACGTGATGATTCAATACAGTGCCAAAGTCAATTCAGTGCATGTCTGATTTCACTTTGAGTCCTCTAAGATCATGTCAAATACTAATTAACGTGATTTTAGATAAATGTTCACTTGATTTCATGTTTAAGATTTGATTTTGGATTCAAAATTAGTTTTGATTCGAAGCAATTTTAGATAACTTTTAAATTGGATAAAAAAATGTATACTAAATTTTATTATTAACAATTAATTTTCGAAAATTCATTGAAACGCATACTTAGTAATTACCACACTACAAATCCACGGTAGAAAGGCCCCATCAAATTATAAGGTGGTGAGTGATGACACATTTTGCAGTTAACCAAAGATGATAATACATTGTTAGGAATAGAAATCTCCAAGGAAAGTCAAAGTAGAATACATACAAAAACATAGCTATAGCTTGGCTTACTTATTAATAAAGTCAAGGAAGGGGGGAGAGGAACCAAGTATACATCACAACCACCTCTTCATCTGCTCCACTCTTTCCTTTCTCATTAGCATATTATCTTCTCCACCTTCCTCTTTCAACTGCTATAACTACAAGGAGGATCTTGTTGTTGTTCTAACCTAATAATAAATATGGTTGAGTTAGCCATGTCAAAGACAATGATGGAGGAAGTAGTAATGACAACTTCTTGGTCAGAGGGTTCAGAGGATGATGACCTTGTGAGAGAGCTTTTGGATGATGGGTCTCCCCTTCTTATTGAACCCCCCAACACAACAACAAAAGCCTCTTCAAGTGATGACCAAGACCAAGCCTTTAATAAGTTCATCTCCAACATTTACTCAGGACCTACCATTTCAGATATTGAAAATGCTTTGTCAGTGACCAACCAAAGAGACCATTTCCCACAACTCTCATCGGCCAGGTATAAAATGCTTCCAAACTTAGCTAAATTACTCTTTATGGCCTTTAAAAAAAAGATAAATTACTCTTTATGGGTTAGCTTGTGACTCTATGTGGCTTGAGTTTCCTGAATTGAGCACCCATTTGGTGCATGTTTGATGTTTTTGTTTCATTTTCATTTCAGAGTTTCCATATTGGAAAGGGGTTTGAGTAAGATTGAGAATAAGTATACCCTGAAAATCAAATGCTTTGGCAACGTGATGGGTGATGATGGATATAAGTGGAGAAAGTATGGACAGAAATCAATTAAGAATAGCCCAAATCCTAGGTAAATTCTCTCTTCTATATAATTGATATATGAACATTCACTTTTTGGATTTCAATTTTTTTATATATAATTTGCTGATAAAAAAGCTGCAGAGATTTCCATAAATCAGTCCTGCTATTCATGTTTAATTAGTACTTTGGCATTACTTCAAAAATCTTTTACCGCAAGACAAAAAGGACATGCAGATAGGGTCTTAAAACTGGAACTTATTTAAATAAACTCTTTTTTTTATAAACAATTACATATGAAGAAACTAAAAATAACATAAATTTAACTTTTTCTGTAAGTTAAAATCAATTTGTGCGGAAACTTCCTCTTTCAACTTTTCTTAAAAACTAAAGTTGATTTTAACTTAATTCAATTCATTTTAACTACTTATTTTTTTTATATTATAAATACTTACCAAGAATCTTATCGAAACGGGCCTTAATTAATTCCTTGACTTCCTTCTCATACAAGTTCTTTTCACAAACACTAATAAAAGCCACTTTCACTTCACCAAGAAATGGAGAGTGGATTTCATGCTTCCCTGACATTAAATACATTAACTCACCCAATCCTTGTAAATAGTCATTCATTCTCTTCAAACAGTTTAATCCCATTTGGCAATTTAGTGCCACCATTGCAAATGGTTACAAACCTGAACATAAAACATGCTAATCAATCAATCTGAATGCCTCACATAAATTCATAGTATATTAACATGCTAAGTAATTTCTAGTTACCACCTCTTCAAAAAAAATAAAAATTACAAGTTACCAACTAGTGGGATGAATTTTCACGATCAGATGATAGGGGCTCTTTGTCGTTGTCGTTGTTTCCAACTTCTGAATATCTGATAACCCTATGATGTGTAGTAGAGATGATACAGAAAAGGTAAGAGGGTGAGGAATATTTACACGTCACTGCATCAGTATGTTTTCCCTACGGTACTAGTAAATATGGTAAATTGGGTTGACAGTTGCGTCACAAATTTTATTACCTAGGCCTAGGCTAGGTAATACAGGTACCTAAAACATTCAACTTTTCATTAAAACCTACCATAATTTGCAAGAGACCTATTCATTGATCCATAAGTTAGCCGACAAATACAAATTTAAGATTAAAGCTACTTTCATAGAGGCAATACCATGCACAAAAGCAATTCTATATATTTTTCTAAATATATATCGTGCCAGCCTTTTTCATACATTGATCTAACAAGAAGATTTATGACTAGTCTCTTCGTTAATAACTTTGTCACGGGAAAAATCTTGTATCAATCTCTATTTTTTACCTCCTTCCTTTTTTAATTATTAAATCCTTTTTAGAAATTTATTTTTTTATAAGATTATTTTTTAATTTCTAGATTTTTTTACATACTCTTATTTAATTATTCTCTCCAAATGAAAAGTAATTAAGTGAATAAACATACAAAATAAAAAATAATTTTAGAATAATAATATAAATAATTAATATATTTAATATAATTAACTAAATTAATTATTTTTTAAGAAGTGTGAATTAGTTGAAATAATGTTATAATTAGGAATGGAGGGTCTACATATTAAGTAGGTAAGACCTTGTCGGTATGTATGAAATTTATGAAGAGAGATAAATATAAATTATTGTAACAACAAACAGGTAACATATGATGAACTACCGGTCTTACCAAAAAATTTTCACCAACCTCTCGCTTGGCGGACTGAAGTACAAATTTTAATAATAGGAGATAAAGGTTTACAATAAAATAAATAAATAATAGGAGATAAAGCAGTCCCAAACTATTTCCAACGTAAATTTACTAGAACATATTTTTTAATTAACTATTTTTTTTTCTTCAAAAAGCTTTATGAAAGCATAGCCTTTTGAAAACATAACTTTTGAAAAATGTTTTCAATATTTGGGTTCGGATAAGATTTTTTTTTTTAGAAGGTTTCGGATAAGATAAGACCACTGAACACAGTAAGTTCATTTACCAAATTTTATCATAGCGATATTTTTAAAATTACTTGTGCTAAACTAGAATAATTCCTTCAAAATTTATCTACTTACTCAATGATATATTTTACTTTATATTGCGGAGGTATATCTAATTATCTACACTCAACAAGGGATATGACGTCAAATTAATAGTCAAATTTGCCACATCCTAAAATTTTTTTAGTGCGAATTCTTGAAGAAAAACCCTGTAATTTCAACTTTAATACCTTGTCAAATTCTGTAAAAAAAAAAAAAAGCCTTGTCAATTTTGTGTAAAAGCTACTTTTGTTTGGGCTCGAATTGTCAACCCCCTGAATCAGTATCTAATAGCAATATGCCTCTACAATTACCGGACAATTAATTCGTTCAAGTTAATCACATAGTCAAAAATATAAATGTTCATTACTAATTTTGATACCATCGAACCAGCAGGAGTTATTATAGGTGCACCAATCCAAGGTGCAGTGCCAAGAAGCAAGTAGAGAGATCCAATGAGGACCCAGACACTCTTATCATAACCTATGAAGGGCTCCACTTGCACTTTGCTTACCCGTATTTTCTCATGGGCCAACTTCAGCAATCTAATTCCCACCCACCAATCAAGAAGTCCAAGCCCATCTCTCCACAGGCTCAGGCCCAAGCCCATAGAGAAGACTATGTTCAGGAAGCCCAATCAAATGCTACTTGGGGCATGATGTCATCCACTTCATTGGACTCTACACTAGACATGGCCCAAGAAAATTTGGGCTCACAAGGGTTGCTTGAAGATATGGTGCCATTCATGGTTCGGAACCCGTCAAACAATGTCAATAGTGCTCACACAAAATTTTCTTGTTCTTCGTACAGTTCTCCTCCAACATCTCCTCTTTGGACTTCAACTTACTCCACCACTTGCTATACCGTTGGCTTAAATTCTAGCACTTAATTTATAATTATGTATATGCAAAGATTTAGAAAAACAATAAAGTTTAGAGGGTGGCTATGATTATTTTGATTATGTGAATTTAATAATATAATGTGTAATAGTATAGTCTTAAATGTCACGTCATCGAAGGAAAGAAAAAAAGTGCCCCTATTTTAGTGTCAAACCATAATGAAAAACTATTTTTTCTCTATTTATTTCGTTCAATTTTTTTTAATCTATTTAGTTTTTACCATGTAACATCGTTATTGAACTTTTCTGTCACGTGTTTTATATCGATTCACATAGCACCGCATGTATTTCATCACATGAACACCTAACACTTACTAGAATTAATTTGTAAAATTTGCATAATTCCCGTGGTAGTATGTGATAAGTTACAGAGTACATGAATAGATCAAACATAACAAAATACCTGAGTTGTACCCATCCCACTATCCAAGTGATGTAACTTGCTAGCTACCAATTGGTAACTATTCAAATTTTGTAAACATTTTTAAGTACAACATTTACACACGTGTCATGTGAATAATTGTAACATATATTGTAAAAGAAACACAATGATAGCCTCACATGATAAAAAATATATATATATATTTTAAACTGGTGAATAATATTTTTTTTCTTTACATTTTTATTAATTGTATTTATAAAATTAATAGGGTCGCCTATTAAATTAAAATTTGTCGACTTATTTGTTATTTGAATTAATTTTGTTTTGAACTTTTGATTTATCTACAGAGAATTGATTTATTGAATAATCGTGGCACAGGCGACATTAATTTTAAGATTAGCTTGACAGAAAAATCATTTTACCTATTGGTATTGAATATTTTGTAATTTATTATTATTATATGATATATTTTTAATCGCAGGAAAGTAGATATACGTATTAAGTCGCTACCTTTCTTTTTCCTTTCTACGGAAAAATCCCTGCCTTTCTAGTATTATTATTTCTATAGATTATCGTTGTCATTAATATTTAATTTTTTTGTCATTTTTCAACTCCAATTACATTTTCTTTAAATAACATTGTTAAATACATTAAGCTTCTTTTACTAGAATTGAGCATAAGGAATTGTTAATACTTGAGAAATTGAGCCATATTGTTATATAACTATACATACTTATATTATTCGTGTTTTATTAATAACATGTTCGGTTTTGATATTTGATTAAAGATATCTATAATTTTCTTAAATTGAATAGGTTTTGTTAAATTCCTATGTAATAATATTTGCAATTATCATATTAATTTGACATCTTGGCTTGAACTTTATGTACAATAAATGAGGTACGATATTTTAATGAAAAATTAAAATAATAAAAATAATACATATTATCTTTGTATGCAAAATTATTTAGAAGTTCACATTTTGGTGCTTTTAAAAATTGGATTAATTATAATGTGATTGAGTTTTACTGGATTTTGATTAAAATTGATGTTTTCATATGAAACGTGATCTGAATTCTCTTAACAACAATGAAAGTCTCTAATATTACTAGATAGTAGGAATGAAAATAGGTCAAATTTTAAATAGAAATATTTGGTTTGACTTGTTTAAAGATTGACTTAGACTTGAATTAAAAAAAAAACTTATATATTTAAATAAGTTAGACTCAAACTTATAAAAAAAAGTCTATAAAATCAGCCTATTTATCTATATAATAATATAATAAAAATAAATATTTATATTACGTGAGTAATAATATTATTAACCAAATAAATTTATAAGACCAAAATAAGATTATATATAAAGAAGAAGCTAACTTTGAATTATCCTTCTAGTTTTAGGGCCTAACTATATAATATGGCTTTATGTTAGCTTTCGCTTTGTACATTAGCCTTTTTTATTGTATGCCTTTTATTGTAGTGTTTTACGTTAGTCAAATATCTATATCATATCCGCTAGCATTTTTTTATTATCTCTTACGTAATTTATTTTAGTTTTTTATTCTCTTAAAAACCAAATTTAAATAGCCATGTAATTGTTTTTAAAAAAAGATTAATGGTCTATCTAATTAGGCATATGTAAAATTAAGATTTTCATCTATTTAATAGTTTTGATGTATATAGAGTTTTTAAAGAGGTTAATAAGTCAGATCAAACTTATAAAAAATCAAATTAAAATTTATAAAAAATCTACGATAAATAAAAAGTCAGACTTTGGCCTTAATTTTATAAAAATAGGCCAAGCCTATTTATTCAAAACCTGATCTAATAATATGTTTTATTCACATTCCTAACTATGAATAAAGGATGAACATACAATACAAAAGGTATTCCAGTACTTACGTCAGTAATGATTTTACCAGATTCATGATATGTAATAAATGTTTATCTACTGCAATATGTTTGGTTATATATATGGGAACATGAAATGGATTGGATTTCCTAATGCAACACCCAAGGTGTGTCTCAAGGACAATATTATTGTCTTATTGTACTGAGACGGTAACTTTACTATGGTTTAGCATACAATCTAATGAATGCATCTAAGAATCTACGCTCAAACATGACTGTGATTGACACATAATTTTGATTGTGGCAATTCATTGGGATAAAGTGGCCCACTCATACGAATTTGGTCTTTAGTCTAGTTTAAAACAATTTCCCCTAACTTAGCACACTTGTTGTCTCCTTGACAAGTGTAAAAAATCATTCATGTTGTCAAAGTGATAAATTGAGTATTGTTCCCTCAAGGACTTATGCATGCTCGACAAGATTCACAAAATTACTGTCCAAAATCACGAATGTATCAACCGTGAAGTGTAAAAAAATTTAATGATTTGTTGAAATAAAATAGAGTAAAGCAATAACATGAACATAAAATACTATTCTTGGATTTTTATAGTTAAAACAAAATACAAACGACAAGATTTTTAAAATGATAAATTATGGTTGGACTTCATCAAACATTACTCTTGCTACAAGATGTTTGTTCTAGACTGACATCACGATAACAATAAAAAAGTTTGTTCCTTTATAACGAAAATTGCTAAATGTAGCTCCCTTATTTGCTAAATATATCTCCTTTTTGTATTTTTTTTTTCTCAAAATGTCCCCTTTCTGGGAATTAAATTTTGGGAAGTGTTAACATTTTAACACTTTGGGAAACTGATTTCCGTAAGTGTTATAAAACTTTTTGACATTTACATTTTAGAAGCATAAATAAAGGTTGTATGAATATATCAAGGGAAACACAAAGCAGGACTCCCTAAACATTATTGTCTCAAAGTATGACTTCTACACTACCATAAAGCACCTCCCCTCAATGCACCCTCCACTATCGCACATGTTGCTCTGTCTTCAACCCTTTTTGCATCGACAACTTCGTCACCACAATACGGATCTTCCTCTTTTGCTTCCAGCGTAATCACTTCCCCCCATTATATGCCTCCATCTCTGGAAAGTCCGTCCCTGTAAAACACCATCGTCAAGTACCACTTCCTCCCTCAATGTTGCTCTTCATTAGGGCATATCCTAAGACTACAACATTTAGGGAGTTAGGTTCGTGTCTCTCTTGACAAATCCATAAAATCCTTAATTTTTATTTTAAAAATTAATTTCCAGAAAGTATGATAACACTTCCAAAAATTAGTTTTTGGAACCAAGAATTTAGTTTTTGGAGAAGGGTAACTTAGTGGAAGTGCATTTAGTACTTGTTCCTCGTAACAGAGAGAAAGGCCCAAAGCCAATAGTCAATATTGACCCAATAGCTATAGACCAATGACTTGCTTAAACCATACACTTAAACTAACAAAAATTTATATTATATATCGAATATGAATACAAATCAATGAAATATTTTTTATTTAAAGTTTCACATACTCAAATGAAAAATGCGGATAATTAATTTTAATCATTAGATTATAATTAAAAAAATGATGACTAAGATTAAAACCCAATTTTTAATCATTTTTTTCTCTATTGATTTAAATAGTTAATTTTAAATTGTTCACTTAAAGAACCAATTTAAAATTTAACTTTGAAGATTCATTGACAATCAATTTAAAAAATCTGACTTTTTATGATGTATGCATAGGCATTGATCTTACAATCAATGTGAAAGATCTTTTAGCCAATGAAAGTAGTGTTCTTCCAACCGACTAACATGATGTATTAAAAATTAAAATTTTAATCTCAGTCATCAATTTTTTAATTATAATCTAACAGTTAAAATAAATTCTTCTCATTCCTCATTTGAAACATCTCATATATATATATATATATATATATATGAGAGAGAGAATATAATTGTTATGATAATTGACATCTTATTTGAGAATGAGAATAATTAATTTCAACTGTTAGATTAAAATGAAAGGCTTAGATTAAAATATTTTAAATTCAAATTAAACATTATTTAATCATAAAATCTCTCAAAGATTCATCATATAGAAAATTAAATATTTAAATCATGATATCATCACACCCCTCCACCACCATTGTTATCATCACTACTATCACTTCCACCATGATCACGACCATGACCACAATGCGACGACAATCATGTTGTGGTGGCGTAGTGTCATGGTGGGAGTGGTGATAGCGACAACAATTATAGTCGTCATGGCGACAGTAATAGTGTCTTGATAGTGATGATGATCATAATGGTGATGATGAGTTTGAGATATTTTAAATTTTAATCATTTAGAGATTTGATTTTTGTTTGACATGTTTTAGAGATTTGTTAATTATATGAGATTTTAATTTGAATTTAAAATATTTTCAATCTAAGTCTTTCCGTTTAATCTAGCGGTTGAAATTAACTATTTGCATTCTCGTATAAGTGACCAATTCTCATAATAGTCATATATTTATATAGAGAGGAGAGATCAAATTATACATGTGTAATTTTGATCAACTATTGTACCGTTTAATAATTTTCAATTGCATAATGTTTTCTTAAAATCCACATTTAGATTGAAAGTTCATTTCACATAGATCTTATATACAAAATTTTATATTAATTCAAAATTATTTGTTATCTCATTCATACATATTAAAATCGACAAAATATAACATTTTCAAAATATACTAAAATATGGATCATTTGATTATCTTCTTATTGTTGTTCAATTTTGACAAAATCTAGCATAGACGATCTTGATAATTTGAAAATATAATTCAATGGTTAGATCATTAAAAATTAGATTCTATATCAAGGTTATACAATGATATAATAGTTGTTTAAGTTACATAAATAATTTGATTTTTTTTCTCATATATATATATAAGGGTTTGTTAACATACTTTCATGTTGGAGTATTTTAGCAACTTACATCAAATTATTTAAAACAAAATTCAATTACTTCTTTAGTGACAATAAATTTATTTAGGGATGATATAATAATTTAATGTTTATATTCTTAAAACTTATTATTTTCTCCCCCACTTATTCTCTCTCTCCTCTACCTTGTCTCATGTAAAAATTTCATCTTCTATCCAAATTTTCAGCCTTCTTTTTCTTTTTCATTCATCTTCTCTTTTCAAATTTTACCCAATTCCAAATTTGGTATTTGTTGCTTGCAACCTTAATGGTCATTCACAGTAGCACCCCCAATCCCTCACAATCTTACAGGATACTGCAACCATCTTGAGCATGAAGAACTATATAAAAACAAAAACTAAGGAGAAAGAATTATTTAGGAAGTGTTGCATGAAAAAGAGGCATTACCTCATTCATGGTTCGTAGAGGTTGCTCAAAGAGGAGAGAGAAAGAGAGTATGCAGGGCCCAAACATTCACAAGACAACTGAGGTCATGGCCTAGAGCCCCCAAATTTATAAGGCACCCAATTTTTTTTTTAATTGTAGTATTATTAATATAAATTATTTTTTAAAAGTCCATAGTTCATTTTTGGATCAACCTCTCTAGTCTCTCTCATTCTCATTCTCTCTATTCTTAGTTCTCTACTATTACTTTCAAGCAATTATTTGACTTTTCAACTTTCATATAATCATATTCTAATTTGTGAATTGGTGTATCCCACACCAAGTGACCAACTCCAATACTCCATCTTCAAGTGATAGGAAGAGGATACTCACAAACGTTGCTAGCATCTCAAATTCTCAACAGGTTTGATCATGTCACTCATTTGCTTTGCATTTTAATTTATAAAGCAATTGATTGAATTGAAACTAAATTGAATGAACATTTACAACTTACAATTGTTACATCTCATTTTTTTTTTTATTGTGTATCGTTGTAGGTGCAAGCAAAGTGATTGTCACTATGATTTGGATTTTGGATACTCTAGATGTGACAGTGCATAGTCATAGCTTAAAGAAATTTTCTTTCACGGATTTAATTTTTCACTTTTCATGCTTTATTTTTTCATTATGATATTCTTTTAATTTTAAAATAATTTTTCTTGTTATTTTTTTTATTCTATCAGTCGAATATGTCAAATAGAAAGTATGCATCTAGTTTTGAAAAATTGAAGAAAAAAAGAATTGAAAAATTGAAAAAAAAAAAAGAATTGAAAAATTGATTTAGTCTCAACAAGGTGCTCTTCATAAATTTGTTACTATTCATAAAAAGGAAGTTACAACTAGTTCAACACATACAAATATGGCAGAAAATTCTCTTCTAGAAATTCCAAATAATATTAATACGGTAGAGCAAAATACTGATAATGAAAATTTCTAGAGATAGAAAATCTTAACAATATGAATAGTCTTAATCCTAGTCAAGAACAAGAGGATAATGAAAATTTATAAGAAGATTGTTTAGAAACAAATAAGGAGCTCAATAGTACATCAAATGAAGTTTCTAAAAATATTTATGATCCAATTAGATATAATGATATGCAGTATCCAAAAGATGAAAATAATAGACATTTTTCTTCATTTTACTACCAAAAAGTAATGCCATATGGAGAAAAATATGATAAAAAATGGCTAGTGTATTCAAAGGATTTAGATAAAGTGTATTATTTTTGCTGTAAGTTGTTTTGCTCAAAAAGTAGTGCTTGTATTGCTAATCAATTAGTTAATGAAGGTACTAGAGATTGAAAAAATATTGGTTCCAAGCTTAAGAGTCACGAAACAAGTTATGAACATGTAACTAATATGGATAAATGGGTCAAATTAGAAACAAGATTGAGAAAGAAAAATACAATTGATAAGGAGATCCAAGAACAAATTAACAAGGAGAAGGAACATTGGGAAAAGGTTTTGGTAAGAATTACAACTTTAATTAAATATTTTTCAAAAAATAATTTAGCTTTTCGTGGGACAAATGAAAAAATATACCAAAAAGGCAATGAAAACTTTTTGAGTTTGATTAATTTGTTAGTAGAATTTGATCCAATTATGCAAAAGCATGTTAAGCGTATAAAAAATGGTGACCTTCATAATCATTACTTGAGTAAGACTATACATAATGAACTTATAGAGTTGTTAACTTCTCAAATAAAAAATATTATACTAAAAAAAGTTTAAGATATATTTTTCTATCATTCTTTATAGTACTCCGGATGTAAGCCATAGGGAGCAAATGACCCTTATTTTGAGGTGTGTTGATACTTTCAATTGTCTCATCAAAATAGAAGAATAATTTTTAGAGTTTTTACAAGTTAATGACACAACAGGAAAAATGTTTTTTTGAGGAACTTACTCGGGTATAAAAAATATATGACCTTGATATTAATGATATAAGGGGGCAAGGGTATGATAATGGCTCTAATATGAAAGGTAAAAATCAAGGAGTACAAAAGAGATTGTTGGACATAAACCCTAGAGCATATTATACTCCTTGCGGTTGTCATAATTTGAATTTAGTTCTAGGTGATATGGCCAATTCATGTACAAGAGTTGTTTCTTTTTTTGGAGTTTTGCAACACATTTATTCTTTGTTTGCTTCTTCGACCAAACGGTGGAAAATCTTACAAGAAAATGTATCTAAGTTTTCAATTAAATCACTATCTCAAACTATATGGGAATGTAGAATTGAAAGTGTCAAAGCCATAAAGTTTCAAGCACCAAAAATAAGTGACACACTTGTTCAATTATCGAAAACTAGTGAAGATCCTAAGATAAAGAGTGTCACCATATGTTTAGCAACTTATGAGATGGAGAATTTTGAATATTTATTGGGAATGACTATTTGGTATGATATACTTTTTGTTGTGAATTTGTAAGTAAGATCATGCAATCTAAAGATATGCATATGTTGCTATATATCACTTAAGAGGCCTTATAACTTATTTGAAATATTATAGGGAAAATGGTTTTGCATTTGCATTAGAATCCACCAAAGAAATGACTATTGAAATGGATATAGAGCCCAAGTTCAATGAAAAATGTAAGATTCATAGGAAAAACCATTTTGATGACATTGTTAATGATGAGATAGCTCATTTGTTGAAGGTTCTTTTCGTGTTGATTATTTTTTGTATATATTAGATCAATCTATTTCTTCTAATGAGAGTTGATTTGAACAATTTTTAGAATATGAAAACATGTTTGGATTTTTATTTGATTCAACTAAATTTATAACTTTGAGTGAAGATGAATTGAAAAAATATTGAATCAATCTTGAAAAGATTTTTAGTTTTGAGGACCATTCTGATATTGATGGTCTTGATTTGTTTTTAGAATTAAAGTTATTGAAATAATTTCTAATAAATGAAATTAACACACCATTAAAAATATTGAACTATATAAAAAGGTTAGGTTCTTTTCCAAATACATACATTGATTATAGGATACTATAAACATTACTTGTAGATTGAATCATATTTGAGATCAACCATGCTACAAGATAGATTGAATGAATTAGCTATGCTATCTATTGAGAGTGAGATATTAGAGTTACTTGATTATAAACTTTAATAAATAATTTTACAGCTCAAAAATCCAGAAAAATAACATAAAATTATTAATCTATATTAACATTATAACATAGGCCCATGTCTTTTTCAAAAAAATAAAAAAAATAAAATAGGCCCTTGTCTTAGTTTTCGCCTAAGGTCTTGAAACTCCTAGATAGGGCCCTGAGAGTATGAGTGGGAGAGGAGAGAGTATTTGTATTTTTAATTCTTTTAAAATACATTAAATTAAATTATGTGAGACAAGAAAGGAGAGAGAATGAGCGAGAAAGATAAATAAATGAGTTTTAAAAATATATCTGTTAAATTGTCATATTATCCCTAAAATAAATTCATTATCTCAAAACAATTAATTGAATTTTTGGTTCAAATAATTTGATGGAGGTTGCTAAAATACTTTAACATGAGTATGTTAGCAAGAGACATATCATATGAGAATGACCATCTTATGTGAGAATAAGAATGACAAATTTCAATCGTTAGATTAAAACGAAAGGTCGAGATTAAAACATTTAAATTCAAATTAAAATCTTATTTAATCATAAAATATCTATAAGATTTATCAAACATAAAATTAAATATCTTAAAGATTTAATTTAGGCAAAAATCGTTACCACAACTACCACCACTGTCACCGCCACCACCATTGTGATCGTTGCCATGACCACCTTCGTCGCCACTGAAATGACTATTGTTGCCGCCGACGACAATCATTTTTGGTAGTGACGAAGGTGGTCATGGTGGAGATCACAATGGTGATGGTGGCGATGATGACAATGATAACAACTATGTTGGTGGTGGCGGCGATGATTGAGGATCATGGTGGTGGTTACGGTGACAGCCATGACAGTTATGGTGAAAACGATCATTATGATGGTAATAGTCATGGTGATGATAGATTTGAGATATTATAGAATATCATAGATTAAATTTTTAAGATATTTGATTTTTGTTTGATAAATCTTATGGAGATTTTATGATTAATTGAAGTTTTAATTTGAATTTAAAATGTTTTAATCTCAACATTTCATTTTAATATAAGAGTTAAAATTAATCATTCTCATTCTCACATGATACACCCTCCCCTCGTGTTAGCAAATTATACACATAGGACGTATCATATGAGAATGACTATGAGAATGTGAATGATTAATCTCAACTGTTAGATTAAAATGAAAGGTTAAGATTAAAATATTTTAAATTCAAATTAAAATATCGTTTAATCATAAAATCTTAATAAGATTTACCAAATATAAAATCAATTATCTTAAAGATTAATTTATGATGTTTTAAAATATTTCAAACCTATCATCATTATGATTGTCAATCGCTGCCACTATCAACATGAATGTTATTGCCGTTATTGTCGCCATCATTACCACCGTGATCATTGTCATGACCACCATCGTCACCACCAACAGTACATGACCGTTGTTGTTGCCACTGTCAATACCGTCGCAGGGGATGAGAATGACATGACATCGATCATGTTAGTGACCATGGTGGGGATCACAATGTTGGTGGTCGTAGAGATAGTGGTGGTTGTGATCATAATATTAACATAAAATAAATTTTTAAGATATTTGATTTTTTGTTTAATAAATTTTATAAAAAATTTATGATTAAATGAGTTTTTAATTTAAATTTAAAATATTTTAAACTTAATATTTCATTTTAATCTTACCAATGAAATCAACCTTTCTCATTATTATAAGATGATCATTTTAATTTCTTTCTATATATATACACACATCATTATCGATTCTTTTTTCTCCCAATTTTTTACTCTAGCTATAGGTTCTGACGATCCTTCCATATATCACCCATTATAATCTTCGGTTCAACAAGAAAATAGGTTTAATTTGAGTTAAAATTTAAAATGTATAAATTTTAAAATAAAAACTTAATTGATTAAGTTGAGTTAAAAATAAATCTAAAATGAGATTCAATTGTAATTGATTAAATTTAACTTTAGAATGAAAAAAATAATTAATTAAATTAATCTAAACTAATTTAGTTTTGTTTTTATCGACAATTTAGTTTAAAATTTATATTATGAGATTGAACTAACGAATTCAAATTAACACCAATAGACATAAACCTCGGGTAGTACAGCGCATGAGTTGTCCACAACCACAGGACATTGTGCTTTTTCAACATCAATGCTTTTGTCTAAGATGTGGCAAGAATGTGAACACTGTCACACTGAGCACAGTACACACAACAGCCATGGCTTCATGTTTTTCTTTCACACGTTTTTCGCATTGAAAGCGATAATGGTGAGAAACAGTAACCAACCTAGCAAGCAGCAAAACAATTAACTGCCCCTCTTCATGCATTAAATGAGTTGCCTCTAGGATTGCTCTGAAGTGAAAGTCAAGCTACAACTAACACCCTTCAAGTCGAGGAAAAGTTGAAGTCCAATAAACACTTAATAAAGCATATTAAATACAAGCATTCTAACTATAATATTTTTTTTATCAGTAAACATTAAAAACAGTGTAAAAAAATTATAATAATTTATATATTATGTTTAAGTAATTGAGTTAGATCCCTACATTTAAGTCCTTGTTAGCATCTTCATCATATCTATTAATATTCTTCACTTTAAAAACATTGGTAAGGTACTAATTGATTTATTTCATTTTTATCTTTATCTTTGTGAGTTAACATATCTATTAAGTGAAATAAAAGTGTATTAATAAATTAAAATAATAACATAGTAAAGTATTCGGGTGTGTACTTAAAATTGTAAGTATTTAATAATTATATTTAAACTTAATTTAGACCCTTAAGAGCATATCCTTGGGAAAAATATTGTCCTATCATTGTTAGTAATCTTAAATTTAAGTTTAAGAAAATATTTATGTAAAACTTGAGGCTATGCTTGACAAGTATTTTTAATTAGTTTTTATTTTTTTTTATTAGTTAAAAAACTTGGTTAACTTTACTAACTTGTGGTGTTTTTTAAACATTATTTCAAATAATATTTTTAAAATATTTATTTCTAAATTTTATATTTATTTCATTTTTATCCTTATCCTTAAAATATTTATTAAATTTTCTTATATCCATTTTTACATAAGATAGATTTTTTCCCTCTTTTTCTTACATTGTTTATTTTAACCATTAGATTATTCACATTATTTATTCTATTATCTTAGCTCATACTTCAAAATATTTTAACTATTATACTAATCAACACAATGAAAATATGACTTCTTCTTAAGAGTTTGTTAATTTATTTTATTTTAAAATTAATTGAAAATATTTTAAAATATAGTATAAGATTAACAGTGTAGTACATAATATAAAAAAATAGTAATCAAAAGTGAAAAATGTAATTAAAATAATTTATTTATAAACAAAATTGTAAGAGTTTGAAAGTAATTATAATCATTCCATATATTGTATCAATAAAATAAAACTAAAATGTATACAAAAATATCATATATAGATATATATATATATATATATATATATATATATATATATATATATATATATATATATATATATATATTTATTTAATATTTATCAGTTATTTCAACATATAATTTTATCAAATATTTATAATTCAATAAAATAACTTAACCACTTTCAATTACCAATTAATTTTTTTAAAACTATTTTTATCAAACATGACATCAAAATATTTACTTCGTTTTAATGGTCTTAGTTAACTTAAGCCTAAGTAAGGTAGGTCAAACTTAGCTTTATGAGGAACTTCTACATTTCAATTATTTGCATTATGAGAACGACAATGAAATGTAAACTTAATATTAGATTTCGTCTTTAAAAATATCCGTATGAAATGATGAAACGTGTGCAAGAACAACAAAATCCTTTAGATGATATTTGCTCCTTCCATAGGGATATTTATTGGATGGTCAACCTGCCATATTGATTTGACAAATCTAACCGGTTTAGTTTTTTTTTTTCTCATACAATCAAGTGTAGTTCAAATTACACCAATTAAATTGAAATTCTATTGATTTGGTTTTTGAATTTATATTTTCTGAATATTTGTACCAAATTAATCAATTTATAAATAATTTTTAATTTTAACTATCTATATATAATTATATGATCTAGATTTTTTTAATTTCTCATAATATATATAGAGGATATTTCAAATAAAACTCTTATATTAATGAAGGAATAAGAACTTTCAATGATAGAATTTTAATCACAATTAAAAAAAATGTGATTGAGACTAAAACTCAATTATGAACATTTCTTATGAGACCATAATGGCACAAACATCATCATTATTGTTGTCCCTGTCACGTTACACCATCACCACCACTGTTATATTATTGTCTTTATCGTCACTAATGTCACTATCATCATCACTATTATAGCATGACTATGTTGATTGCCACCATCGCATCATAAGAATAATAATTTTTATTATAAATGGCGGTGACAGTGGAGACAATGATAATGATGGTATAATGACAACAACCATCACCCCCACTGTCATCTCTACCACCATAATATCACCATCGCCACTACAACAATAATTGCATTACCATCATCATCATTATTGTCACCACTACCATTGTCCCATCATTGTTGCATTCTCTAGTATCTCATCCTAATGCATGAAGAAAGATGTAAAGTGTAACGACTTGCAGCTATTACATGGAACTATGAACCATCTCAAGCAGAAAAATTTATTTTGATTCCCTTAAAACTCTTCTATTAATTTAATTATGAAATTACTTGTAAAATTTTCATGTTTTCAAGATCAAAGCTAAGACGCAAGATACAAAGGTAAAACAACATGTGATATAACTATAGAACTAAATAACTATGGGCCTTATGGAACTTCATCATGACATAACTTATACAACATTAGAGCAACTCATAATTCCTCAAAACATGCATATAAATTTAATAAAGGTAAATTGCCTATATTTTGAGCTGGTCAACATTATACAAGATTCTGATAAAGAAATAATCAAGAGAAACACATATTCACATCCCTGTACACATATCCATGAAGTCTCCAAAGATATGAGACCACCTCCTAGCCATCTGCTCCCCACGTATGTCAATCACTAGATTATAACAAACATGAACCACATGTGCAATAACACAAGGGTATGCTTACCAAAAACAAGCATACTAAAACAAGATAAAACTTAATCGTTAAAGCATAAGCAAGCAGCATCATATACATATATAACGTAGTATTTGGAAATCAAACTTAAGGCATAAATTGTAGAATTTTATATAACAAAGCATCTCATAATAATCATCGGTTCATCAATTATCACATCAAGATTCAAACATCATCATCATCACCATGATTCATTTACCAAACATCATCATCATCAGGCCATTGATCATCGATACCAAATACAGACTCCACTTTACGGAGATTTTCACTTTTTGAGAGATTAACCCAAGTATGTCCTTTAACATAATCATACATTGACCATTCAGGGAGACTCAAATTAACTCTATGGAGGAAGTGTGATTTTATCGAAAATAGATGAGTGTGGGTAGTGGCTTACCTCGATAAGACTTGTAAAGATCTTAACCTATCTAGGAATTCACCCATTTATCCATTTTATAGGTTCATTCTCGTTAACCACCACCAAAGACCTCCAGCAATAGGTTGAGGGGCCACCAAACACCCCCAACTTACGTGTCTACTCACAACAACAACTAAGTTTCAAGTATCTAAGTTTAGGTATGACATATTCGTACCCACCATCTCACTCATGGTTAGTCTCAAGTATTTAAGTTTCACCACCAACAACAATTCATTCCATATACATTGAAAAGTCACTAAACCTCTTGGGAAGTAGTTCTCATCACTCTGACATGCCATTTGAAGTCAAAACCTAGGGGTAGTACTTGGGAAGATACCTCACTAGGTGAGACTCCCATATCACTTTAGTGAGGTGGAGTTATGGCATTGAACTCACCCTCTCAAGTATTTCATTTTCTTTTCAACAAAAACCTTCTCAAAGACCATAGCTAACCCTTCCAATACATATCAATGGTTACAAGGAAAGATTATCATTCATTATCATCATCTGATCAACATCAATGCATTCACCTTATCAAACAATATTCATAGAGATTCAATTCATCATTAATTCATCATGCATATCTCATTCAACTTACTATCCATTCACCATTCACATCTTATTCAATTCATCATTCATATCATTCTCACCAATCATGAACCCTTACATAGTTCATCTACACCTCATGTGACTTTTCACACCACAAGATCTCATAATCAAACACCAAATCTCAACATATGAATGTGAATAAACTTGCACAAAAGGAATTCAAGAAGTAAAAGAGAGTTTTAATGTTTTTCTTATAAATTTCATAAACTCAGAGGTAATTCAAAGGAACATATAAGAAGAGTTTAAGATCCATTTTTGCCTCAACGAGCTTGAAGTTTGCCATAATAAAACAAGGACCAAAGACGTCACTGAAATTTTCACTATAGCTTGATAGATTCTCGCTATAGCGAAAATATGTGATTCTAGCCATAGTAAAATTTTAGCTACAACAAAAAAAAAATTTAGCCATGGCAAAAAAAGGTCTGCAGAATCATGATTTTTTGCTATTCATTTTAGCTGCAGTGAAGATGATTTTAGCCATTGTGAAACAAGGTATGCAAAATCATGATTCTTTGAGTATATGACTCTTCCTTTTCTTTATATTCACACCCTATCACTTCATAAGTTCACCCTATCATTTCATTTTAGCCATTGCGAAACAAGGCACTGCATTCACCTAAAGCAATATTAAGGAGCATTTTGTAGAAGATCAATCTTAAAAAGTAATACCCATGAAAAGTTTAAAAGATGTCATAAGGCAATACACTAATACAAAAACAAGCACCAATTGCCACAATTCAAATTCAAATTTATGCTAGTTGTATGCAAAAAAGAGTAGACAATGCCACATGAAAAACTTCAAAAGTTGCAGATGCAAAGGGTAACACAATGAAATACAATACATATAGCATTTGAAACTATTTGAAAATCCCTCCAACATCCAAAAACGGCTAGCTTATATATATATATATTCATTCATTCAAAGGAGCTCATTTCAAGGAAGATAAATTCTAAAGTGAGGGTAAGGTAAAAAAATTTAAGCTTCTCAAGAGTGAAACTTCAACTTCGAAATAAAGTCTTCATTTGCCAAAACACTATATGATTAGAGTCAACCTTTGTTCATTCAAAATAATGTATGTAAGAATTCGTGTTCTATGGAAACTCGGTGAAGATGGTATCCAAAATAGGTGCAGTAGAGTTTGTCCAAACAAAATCTAGAATGAGCGGGAAACTAAGAAGAACAATCAAGATATTATTCTTCTAAAGTGGTTTTGAAGCACAAAGTTTGTTGTGTGAGTCGACAACAATGTTGTTGTTGGGTAAAGACTAGAAAGGTTTGTAAAAGAATACTTGGGTTGAGTGGAATCTGTAGAGGCCAAAATACTAAGGTGAAGAGTCAACAAAGGTTGAAAATATTGAGTGAAGGGCCTATTGATGTTAAAGAATACTAAGTTAAACTTACAGAGGTTTAGAATATTAGAGCATAACCTATAGAAGTGAGAATATTGGTTTATGACTTTCTGAGGTAAGAATACCAAGTTAAGATATAGCTTGTAAAGGTTAGGAAAGACTAGTGTGTGAGAATAAAGCCTGAGGAGGCTTGGGAAGAAATCATACCCTATGTATTTCTTCTTGGTCTTAGTGGAAAATCCTACATGTGTAGGGAGTAGATGTAGCCCAAGGTTGGGCTAAACTATTAAAAATTTCCCCATTGTTGTATCCTTCATATTTGATTCTCATTTTTGTGTATACTACATACTTCTCTTAAGTTCTAAAAAAACCTTATTTTTCATAAGTATAACTTGAGCCATATATTAAAAGGATTTCATTTTAATCATTAGAAGCAATATTAAAGATTTTCACAAAGAAAGAAAAACATTAGAATTTGTATACAAAAAGAATCTCATAGTTTGCACTGAGAAATAATTTCTTATAAGATAAACTTGGTATTATTTATTTATAATTATTCTTTATTGTCAAGTATATAAGAAGGATTTTCCTCGTTCCTAACATAACTTTTGATATCCAATCTTAAGCTTGAGGGAAACATATCAAAAGCTAACTTATTTTTGCAAAAAGAAAAGGTTGTAGTTAGTTAGAGTGTTACTATTCACCTCTTTTCTAGTGACCAACTGATCTGCTTCATGTGTGTATGTGCATGTGTGTCTATTTGTGTTCGAGGGGGATGAAATGACACTAGCATAAATTTTAAGGAGTTACACCCATTATCGCTGATTGATTCTCATATATATAATCTAATGATTTAGAATGTAATCACTAAAGCCAAGCACACGACCTTCAACAAGGATGTTATGTATCCTTATCCTTCATCAATCCTCCTTCGCACACACACACACACACACACATACACACACAATTTCCATTGTAAGTTCTTTTTCATCGAACAAACAACTATAGTTTTCAACTTAAGAGAATTGCCTAAGTTGTTGGACATTTTAGTGTAATTGATCTCTTTATTATGTTAAAATAAGAGTGCACGCTTGTTTTAATGTAATAACGAGATGTTCGGTTTAGGCAAATTTTGGAAGTTACATGGAAGTTACTAAAACTTCCATCAACGGTTGGAAGTTACATGGAAGTTACTAAAACTTCCATCAACGGCAATTTTTAAAAAGAAATAACTTCCATCAACCGCCAAAAACCACCTTTTCTTTGATCATAAATAATCATTCCGGTTCAGAAAGCATAACGGTTGACAAAACATACAAGACCAAAACAAAACTCTTGAATTATGATCTTCTGATTTTATCCGATTGAACAATTTTGGTTGAACCCCGAAATTTGATTCAATCTGAAAGTGTTATACACGACTTCAGATTTATCCAGTATCATCTCGTTTTCAAATTAACCAACAAAAGATTGAATCAAATCTTTCGAGATGACGAACGATAGTTCGAAGATAACAAGCAAGTTTGCGAAGTTGGACAAGTTTGAAGGGCAGGATTTCAGAAGATGGCAGAAGAAGATGCACTTTCTCTTGACAACATTGAATGTGGTGTATGTGCTGAGTACACCGATGCCGGTGTATATGGAAGATTATTCATCCACAAGTGGTTGGGTATTCCTCCTTGGAGGAGGTGCTATCTCTTGGGCATCCAAGAAACAGACCTGCATTACAAATTCAACAATGGAATCTGAATTTGTAGCTTTAGCAGCAGCTGGTAAAGAAGCTGAGTGGCTAAGAAATCTGATCTATGAGATTCCATTGTGGCCCAAACCTATACCTCCCATGTCTATCAGGTGCGATAGTCAGGCTACTTTGGCTAAGGCATATAGTCAAGTGTATAATGGGAAGTCTAGACACTTGGGTGTTAGACACAACATGGTTCGGGAGTTAATCATGCATGGTGTGATATCAGTGGAGTTTGTGAGAACTCAGCATAATTTGGCCGATCATTTAACCAAAGGGTTAAGTAGAGATCTCGTGAAAAGGTCGGCTGTGGGACTAAGATTAAAGTCCATCTGAAATCTCTTATGTTAAGATACCCAATTCCCATCTAATATGACATTAGGTGCTGAATTCAATGTGGAAAGCTTAACATGTAGAGATTGGAACACATCATTGAAAGTATCCCAAAAGGTATGTGTTCGGTTCTGTAAGTTAAGGAGGTTGGAGTATAACTCCTCAATGGTTCTTTTGAAAAATTGCATTTGCAGGTGCAAGAAAGAAAAGGACTACCTATATAAGCATGAAGTTTAGCCGCTTCAAGAAGCTGGGACTTGGCTTTGATATGCTTATGAAGGATAGGGACACAGGCTAGTAAAACTAGTGTCGAGCAAGAGTAATGTTATAAACTATTGTGCAGATTATCTTCATGTATTCATTATGAATAGAAAGGGTTCAATCCTTAGTGACACCCTGATATTCGAATATTTGAAACGTGTAATTTGCTAAGATGAAATTCAATCGTCACGATATTTCATCTATGCAGTAGTTTGTGGTATGTTATGACTTTGGTGATTTAATCGGTAATTACACTAAAATGGGGGAGGTTTGTTGGACATTTTAGTGTAATTGATCTCTTTATTATGTTAAAATAAGAGCGCACGCTTGTTTTAATGTAATAACGAGATGTTCGGTTTAGGAAAATTTTGGAAGTTACATGGAAGTTACTAAAACTTCCATCAACGATAATTTTTAAAAAGAAATAACTTCCATCAACCGCCAAAAACCACCTTTTCTTTGATCATAAATAATCATTCTGGTTCAGAAAACATAACGGTTGACAAAACATACAAGACCAAAACAAAACTCTTGAATTATGATCTTCTGATTTTATCCGATTGAACAATTTTGGTTGAACCCCGAAATTTGATTCAATCTGAAAGTGTTATACACGACTTCAGATTTATCCAGTATCATCTCGTTTTCAAATTAACCAACATAAGTATTGATAAAAAATAGTGATAATAATTTCCATAGTAATATCCATTGTAACAATTTATGTATAAATAGTTTCTAACGATTTCAATAATAATAATAATATAAATGTTTTTAGATAGTAATAATGTTGATGATAAATTTATTCATATATGTACAATACTTCTAGTAATAATTTTGATAATAATAAGCAATGAAGATTGGATAAAAGCACAATTTAGAAAAGAAATGGAGATTGAAAAGAGATAAGGATTTCGAGAAATGCAAAAAAGTAAACAAAAATAAATTTTATTAAAAGTGGGATGAGTACATACATTGTGATCTTCGAACTGATAGCCATTTTTGTGTGAGTAGCGTGATTCGTGTATGAGAATTTGAGTGGTATTGATTCAATCCAACAAAAAAGATTGTCAGAAGTCTTTATTTATAGAATTCTACAAATAATAGTCAAATTAAATGATTTTGACATGTGTACAAATAGATTCCTAACTACTTAGATTTAACACCTTCTGTTGTCTTTGTCCAATCTCTTTCGCCAAACCTCTATAACCTTCATTTTGAATTCAAATTTATCCTTCTCCTTAAGCTCTTCTTTCTTCACGTGTAATGCTATCGAAACCATTTTCATCGAAATAACACCTTTCAAGTGTATAGAATAACATTAAAACTAATTTATTGAAATGACATTTTTTATGAGAATAGTAAACCTTTTATACTTCCTTCACCTTATTACTTATTTTTTCTCGTCGAAATAATAATCATCGAAAATGAACTAAGTTTCTCAAACTTAGAAATTTTTTCATAACAGAGGTAACAACTGGTCACCAAGTAGAACCATTAACTCTCATAACAATTGTTGGGCAACTGAGGAGGGTATAACATCGGGGAGATCTTCACCAATGAGCCATTGAGTAAACCATATAAGTGAACTTGACACCAAACTTTAACTAAACCTTAAGGCTTAGGTTTATGAGTCTTTTCCTCACTTGTATGGTGCTCAATCTTCCTACCCGATGTAAAACTTCACCTTACACTTGCATTCTAACACACACACACACACACATAGAGAGGAGGGGGGGGGGGGGGGGAGGAGGAGACACTTGTACTCCAACACACACACACACATATATATATATATATATATAGAGAGAGAGAGAGAGAAGGGGGGAAGAGTCTGATTTTCTTATAAGGATCAAAAGCTTCATTTGCATTGCCTTATAAGACCTTAAGCATATTAAATAAGTCTGTTGGAAAGTCGATGCTACCAAGCTTACCTTCTTCATGAAAAGACATACCAACTTGGTACCTACAAAGTACAATAATGTTCTTCTTTGATCAAAGTAAATATATCCTTAGAGGCACGATTCTAGTATGAGAAAAGCAAGATAATTGAGTTTATTTTTCTTATCAAAGTGACAAGTTGATGAAAAACAATAATTGCTACATTAAATGTCCCAATATACACTTTCTCTATTTGAAGAAGACAAATGACGAAATAAGTTTTGTTTCTCAATAACTCTCTTTGTAACTTCTCAAATTCTAAACTTAAAATATTGCTTGAAAATGCTTTAATTTAATTTATTTTAGAAATACACGTCACTTTTTTTACCATTACCTATAAATAATAAAAATCTTCTTATACTATTTTTTAAAACAAACCGCGATAGTCAGAAAATGCTAAATAGTTGCATTGAATTAAAATAAATGCAGATGTAGAGTAATTCAGTTTCCATACATAAATAAAATTTGTAGTGTCACAAAAAAATATACAGGTACAACCCATAATAGTATGATAATAAAAAAAATACATTTTTCATCCCTGCTACAACAAAATACATGTCTATGGAGAAAATATTTCTCAAAATACATCAAAACAGTAAAGAAAATAGGACCAGAGCAGACCACTTATCATACTAGAAGTACAAAACTAACTAAGGCATGTCCTCGGAAGAATCGTCACTCTCCTCCTTAGACGTCGGTTCCAACTATCTCAGTAGTTTCTGTTACTCCTCCATCTGCTCAAATGACATGTATGAATGGTCATCTCAATCCTTTGTAACCTCCACTAGGTGTACTCGATGCATGTTGTATCCGGTCTATCAATTGGCAATATGTGAACTCAAGTATGGCAAATGTAACATTTAGTCCATGTTACGGTGCATGACCATAGCCGGTAGAAGCCTCGTGTACTCGGCATCGTCAGTACCTTAAAGTTGTTTGTTGTAGGGGTGAGTCCTCCACTCCTTGAACGCCACAAACAACAAGAAATAATAAAACAAAATGAAAACATAAATCTATGTAACCACTGCGAGTGGTTGTCTAAACAAACAACACTCTCGCATCCTAAGTGTGTAACTATCACACTTAATTCATAATAGGACCCAATCACTGCACCAATCCTCCCAGGTCTTGATGGCCTTATAAAAATCATGTGGATGGCAGTTGGGAGCGATTGCTACATACAGATACATCGTACACCGACCCCTCATTTCCTAACTCAAAAAGCATAGTCTCAAAGCTCGTCAAGAGTAGCAAAGTGAGGCTTGTGAGTTACCTACGCCAAATGAGTGCACCAAATGTCGAGTAGTCACCACTCGCTAATTCCCCTAGGTTCCTTAAACCTCTATGTCCACTATACCCCAACGTATCTCTGTCCATCATCCACTTCCTCAATGTAACCTCACCTTCTCACAAAAGGAAATAAAATCAATGGTTCCTTAATCTTTATCCAATCCCCTAGATTGTTGTCACTGCATCACATGCGTAGCCCTCGTGCCACGTGTATCAATAGATGCATACAAACAAACAAGAAAGAGAGACGAGGCTCAGACATATGTACTACTCTTAGGGAACCAATCGTGGCCCCTTAAGCGATGAAACCACTTGTCGCACAAAATAGTCAAACAACATAAAGGTTGTAATTATAGCTATCTAAACAAACATAACAAATAATTTGCCAAGGGTCGAACACCACCGGACCTAAACCACAACGCGTATAGATAAAAATGAAAATATGCAGACATATATATATTATAAAATAAATTCACATGCCACAAATACAATTGCCGGAGTTCACACTTTATCGGTCATATCATTCAATAATCATAATAAAATATAGTCACACATTTCAGTAATTTTATAGCAGAGAATCATCATAATTTCAAAAAATGCATCAGCCATTAGATTTTACATTTATCTCACCAATATAATAGTAAATAAATCAGCGGTTCTAGAAAATAAATAATTATAAGATAATTTATACAGAGGCACAAATTTCAAAGTTAAGCTAACTACTATTCAAAATCACTTTGTCGCTCGGTTTTTCAAAGTTTTGCTTCTAACTTATTTTTAGTGCTCTCGGTAATCTGGGAGTAAGATTTTCACAAATCTTATATGCTACCCTACATTTTTAAACCAAAGAAATTTATTTTTGTGGTCAAAACTATGATAAAAAATAGTCCATATTGGTGTAACTCTCAGTCTAAATTCGTGACAAATTTTTCATTTTACGTACTAAAGGTCTTTAAACTTATTTTATTTGTAACTTTTGTTAGGAAACTCTGATTTAATTGAAATTTGAGGCTAATTCTATGTTTTAACATGCAACAAACTCCTTTTGGGCACAAAAAATTCAAGGAAAATATCTCAGCACACAGATTCAGGACATGAAAACAAGCTCAAAAATTTCAAAGCAACATGTTTAAGGAAATTCAACAACAAGCATATGGTTCAAGAGTTGGAGAGACACCCTTACCTTTTGAAGAAATCATGAAATCTTGAAGGAGAATGAAGAATATTCTAGTTTTTTCAAAGTTTCTCTTCATGAGTAAAACAAAATGACAGTTCCAAGTTATTAGAGAAACTAGAACTAAAGAATGAAGAGGAATCAAGTTTGGGATGAAGAATGAAGCTCATTTACCTAAACTTGATGACTCAAGAGCTCAAGAACAAAAAGAACTAGCAGGGAAGAAGAAGAAGAACAACTGAACACCCCTCCCTCAAGCTTTATTTCCGTGCAAAAAAAATGAAGGGATAAGACTACAAAAGATTTTTTTTCTTCACAAAGGCCAATAAGCTATGGTGTAGGCTCTCTTTTACAAGGCTTTGTGAAACTTTGAATGACCCCCTTGGCAGCCAATTTGAACGTGCCATGACATACCACAAATGGGTAGTTTTTCTTTTTGCAAAACTATCAAAAGGGGAAGGGATAAGATTTGTCAAAAATGAGTATTTTCACTTTTTACCAAAACTAGTAAATCTTATCTTAATCGCCTAGGTTATTTTGTTAATTTCCCTAGGAATACATATACCGACAAATTGCCCCCTTTGGGGCACTTTTACAAACTATTTCCCCAAATGGGGTTGTTTTTAAATTTTTTCCTGCATGGGTCTGTTTTGGACGTAAAGGGCATGCATGCAGAAGCAAATTGCCAGTTCCATTGGCGATTTGCTCTATCCGTACTGGACTAGCCAGCCCCATTGGCGATTTCGCCATGCATGGGGAGTTGCCAGTCAAACTGGCGAGTTCCAAGCAGGAGGCGTAGGCTCAGCAGCCTTTTAGGCTTTTCAGTTAGCAGGCTAAAGGGAAGCAGCCACTGCCATTGGCAAGTTAGGCTAAATTGGAGTAGCCACTGGCATTGGCGAGTTAGGCAAATGGGAATAGCCAATGGCTTTTGCGATTTAGGGTCTTTATATACGTCCCGCGTCTTCAAAATTGCTTCAGTGTGTGTGTTGCAAAGAAAAATTTAGTATTTTCAAAACTTCTGATGCTCAAAATTTGCTTCTTGAGGTTTAAATTTGTCAGCCATGAGGTTCGAAATTTGCTGGTTGAGGTTTAAATTTGGTTCGAAATTTCTAGTCAAATAATTTGTGGCATCAAATTTTTTTTGAAGTAATTTTTTAGACCATAATAAGTTTGAATGTGAAGTTTTTATTAATTTTTTAAATTAAATTAGCTTTATATTTCATATGCTTGTTCGTGTGTGTCTAAAATAAAAGAAATTTGTGCCATCAAGTTTATTTGAAGAAAATATTTTGAGTCCAATAAAAATATTTTGAATACGAAGTTTTTAGTATATTTTTAATTAGATTAGGTTGGTGTTGATGCTTTGTTAGTGTGTTAAAAATTGATCAACCGTGTACTTTTAAAAGTGTTTAAAACCAAAAAATTTTGTAGCATCATATTTATTTGAAGTATTTTGAGTGTGGAATTTTTTTTTTAATATGAAGTTGTAGTAATTTTTTAATTAGATTAGGTTGATGTTCATGGTTCGTTGGTGTGTGTTAAAAATTTATGAGCGTTCAACTTAAAGGGTATTTAAAATAATTTTTTTTTGACATTATATTTATTTGAAGTAAGTATGTTGAGTGCGGAAAAAAATTTCAATACGAAGTGTGTAGTATGTAATTAAAATGTGTACTTTGAAAGTGTTGTTTAGTTCTACGTTTTTAAATTTATACTTTTAAGTTTCTGGCATCATATTTATTTTAATGTATTTGTAGTAATTTTGTAATTACCTTTTTTTATTTTGAAGTTATTATTGTTAAGATTAATTATTTATAATACTAACTTTGGTTATGGTTTATTTTGCCTTTAAAATTACTACCTTGGAATCGTTTATGTTTTTTAAGTGTCTACCATTATATTTATTTAAAGTTAATAATTTTTTATAGAATAAAGTTTTAATGTCAAGTTCCAGTAAAGGGACTTTTTGTGATTACATTTTATTATTTTGAATTTATTATGATTAATTATTTAAAATATTGTTTTTATAGGTACATCATGAATTCGGTTATAACAATGTTGTATTTCAATGGAAGGGTATATGAAGAGAATGATGGTGTAATATTTGAAGGCAGTAAGAAAGCGATTCAGATTAAACGTGGAATTAGTTTCAATGCTTTGAAGAAAAAAATTGTAGATAAGGTAAAGTTAGAAAATAATGAAATTATTTGTGCTATCAGTTGTAGATTTTTAGAATCTGAAAAATATGTTGTGTTACAAATTTGTGATGACGAAGATGTTGAAACCATGCTCGAAAGTTTTCAACAACAAGATCAAATGTCAGTTCTGGAATTGTACATAGAAAAGGATGTGGCTGGTGGTTCTATGTTTCATTCTGTAAATTCTCTTACATCATGTGAAAATAATTTATCTAATAATGAGGCGCAACCGCCAAGAAATGTGAGCAATTTACATGGTAATGAAGATGATGATGATGATGATTATCTTGTGTCTAACTCATATGTGAAAGAGTCTTTAGACGGAGATGATAGTATTGACGGTATATCTGATACAGACGATGAAGTCATCAACATGATTCAACCAGTAAAAATTGTTCACCCAGTAGAAGGTATAATTTCCTCTAAAAAAAATAGGTGAATACATTTATCATTTGATGACAATTGTATTTAATGCTAAATAAGTATGATTTGAATTTTTTTTTGGACTATTAGGTGTACAAGGAATTCAAAATCCATTTTGGAATGATGCTTTGCATTATAATAATATCAACTGGAGTCATCCTGATGAGGAGGACATTTGTGGTTTAGAGATGCCATCGAGTTTTAATGTTGGCCAAGAGTTATATGTTGGCATTGATTTTGATAGTAAAGATGTGGTCAAGAATGCAGTCAAACAATATGTTATGAAGGTGCATCAAAGTTTCAAAGTTGTTGAAAGCAAATCGAACAAGTATGTCATTTGTTGCTTGAATAAAAGCGCTGAGTGTCCTTGCCCTTTCTATATAAGGGCAATTTTATCTAAAAAAATTGATTCGTGAAAAGTCACACAATGGGGTGGACCACACACATGTCTCAATATGACCATGACACAAGATCACGAGAAGCTTGATTCAGATTTAATTGCCACTTCTGTAGTAGGTACGTATTTTATGTTCATATTATGCTACTTTTGCGTTAATTGTCATTTAAATTTTGTTATTTTATTGACAGGCATGATCAGAGAAGATCCATCAATAAAAGTTTCTTTGATTCAAGAGAGGATTAACAATGAGTTTGCCTACAAGGTGTCGTACAAAAAAGCTTGGTTGGCGAAACAAAAAGCCATTGCAATAGAATATGGCAATTGGGAAGAGTCATATGCAAAACTTTCGTCATGGCTAACACACATGCAAAATCATTCTCTTGGATCATATTTTCAAATACTACATGATGATTTTATTATTGGGAATACGGTTAGTCGCGAACACCTTCAGTTTCATAGAGTGTTTTGGACTTTTGGTCAATGTAAAGAGGCTTTCAAGTATTGTAAGCCAATCATACAAGTTGACGGCACACATTTGTACAGAAAATACCGTGGGACCCTCTTAATGGCCACATCACAAGATGGAAATGGTGGTGTCCTACCTTTAGCATTCGCTGTGGTCGAAGGTGAGACGTTAACAACGTGGTCATGGTTTTTGGCACACTTGCGTGAACACGTCACAGATAAAAATGGTATTTGTCTCATATCTGATCGTCATGCGAGTATAAGGTCTGTTGTGGCTAACGAAGCACTTGGTTGGAAACCTCCCCACGGTTATCATGTTTACTGCGTCCGACACATAGCAAGCAATTTCAATCGCAAATTCAATAATGCCAAACAAAAAGAAATGTTGAAGAAATTGGGTAAGATTTCATTTTTGATGGTCACGTTAATTTAAGTTTCATACATACTTAAAATTGTTGTTGCTAACTAATTTTATGCAGGCTACACTCTTTGCAAGCACATTTTTGATCAAAATTTAGAAAAATTTTGTCAACTGAGTCCAGCCATAGCAACATGGATTGATCGCATTTCAAAGGAAAAATGGACGATGACTTATGATAGAGAAGGACGTTGATATGGCCACATGACAACCAACCTCTCAGAATGTATAAATAAGGTTTTGAAGGATTGTCGCAACATACTGATAACAACGTTGGTCAAATCAACATATAGTAGGTGTCAAAAGTACTTTGTTGATCATGGCCGCCAAGTCCAAAGACAATTAAATGAAGGGCAAGTATATTGTTCTAAGCTTGTTAAAGAACTTAGAAAAAATCAAGAACAAGCTTGTTCGCACATCGTTCACGTGTATGATATCCACTCGACAAGGTTTGAAGTAGAGGAGACCTTCAATCCTATAACGCAACGTGGTGGACAAAAGTGGGCAGTTAACTTGAATGGTCATTATTGTCAATGCGGAAAGTATTTTGCGCTTCACTATCCATGTTCACACATTATTGCAGCTTGTGGTTACGTGAGCATGATCTACTACCAATATATAGATGTTGTTTACACAAATGAGCATATCTTAAAAGCTTACTCCGCACAATGGTGGTCTCTTGGGAATGAAGTGACTATTCCTCCTTCTGATGACGCATGGACACTTATCCCTGAGCCAACTACAATTCGTGCGAAAGGTCGACCAAAATCAACAAGGATAAGGAATGAGATGGATTGGCTCGAACCATCTGAGCACCGACAAAAATGTAGTAGATGTGGAGCAGAAGAGCACAACAGGAGTCGATGTCCAATGCAATCTGACCATGCGAGTTGTTCATTTAATTGATTTATGTATGTTACACGAGTGACTTGTATTGGTTTAAGTTCTCTTAAATGTATTTACTTTGTGGTCTTCAATGAAATCGTTAGTCAGAAAGATTACTTATTTTGGAATCTAGCAGTTTCTTAATGGCTTGGGTAGTTTAACCGTAAGCCCTATGCACAAAACCCTAACCAAAGAACCATAACCCTAAGCCCTAGGAAATAAACCCTAATCCCTATCCCCAAACCCTAAACCCTATACCATAAACCCCAAACCATAAACCCCAAACCCCAAACCTAATACCCTAAACCCTAAACCCAAACCTTAAACCCCAAACCCAAACCCTATACCCTAAGCCCAAACCCTAAACCCCAAATCTCAAACCCTAAACTGTATACCATAACCCCTAAACCCTAAACACGTAACCACTAAACCATAAACCCTAAACCTAAGCTGTAACCCCTAAATCGTAAACGCTAACCCTTGAAATCTATGCTGCTTCTGATGATGAACCTTATAATTTGAGCAAATAGGTAGGTGGAAAAAGTCCAGACTGATGCATCTAATGAAATAAAATTACATTTAGAAGTTGAAATAAATTCTTCCACATATGACATTGGTGTTCATCATTAGTTAGTACCATTAGTTATTTTCGTTTGTCTACTTTAGTTTTTTTTAAACTTTATTTATTATTATAGTTTGATGCGTGACATAAACTGTATCCATTAGTAAGCCTTAATAAATGAGATATGATAGATTAAGTGTCAAATTCAAATGACAAACATACAACAACAAATTTAAACAGAGACATGAAAATCATTCATTATGGTGTCCGTGATGACGTGAGGATGTGTCACATGGTCGATCTCATCTTCGCGCTTGGCGATCAGGATTTCTTCTGCCGCGATGTCTCCCCGCTTCTACTTGCTTAGCCTCAGCAGAAAACTCATGACGCAAAGTAACACCTAATAAGTCACTCATATCAGGTATTGCTCCGGGTACATTTCATTGCGGAGCTAATGGGGCGTTAGGTGTTGTCATTGGGGCATCATGTTGCTGTGAAGGGGTCATAGTCGGCCATGAAAAATGAGGATGTGTTTCCACAACACCACCGAACGAATGTTCGCTTGCAGACATATTAGTGTGATGACCTTTGAAAGGATATTGATACATCTATGAAGGATACTGAGAAAATGTTGGTGGCGTGTAATACATTCCATGGCCACGCTCCTCCATTTGTTGGGAAATTTCTTCCGCTTCAACAACCTCCTTTTGTCTGCCAAAACCCCGAGTTTCAACACTTGACTGAAGAATGTGAAACTCTTGTGTTGGAAATCGACGCTCTGATGCTGGACCATGTGCCACAGGCTCAGTGATTCTCTCTTGCTTTTCGGATAAAATCGTTATCTTCTCCACATAAGGTACGAGATCATCAACTGTCCATGTGTTCCTCCCTCGTGGTGACACCATATACTGCAATGTCTCTGCAACTTCAACCTGCAATTATTAGGGTGAGGAAATTAATGCCAATGCTTTAAAAAATAATTTGAAGTTAAGTATTCAAAAAGAAATAAATACCAATGTAGCTATGTTTGCATTCTTTGGGTCGACAAACATCTTCGTTTTTCGCCTATACCAGACCATGTAGTCGGAGTTAAAACTCAATAGGCCCTCCTGTCGAGGATAAGCGTCGACCCTAAACTTAGCTCGATTATTCCATTGACTGATCATTAGGGTCAACGGTTGTCCCCAATTTTCATCTTGTTTTCCTTTTAGTGTTAGGCCATGAATATTCAGTGGTTGCGAAGGACACTCGGGAATAGGTTGTTGCATTCCAAATTGTTGCAACACTCTATCGGGTTGGTGTCACTCAACAACATGAAAACAAATGAGTGGCACCACATGGAAACACTCTCTCGTTAAATTTTGTCTGTTTGGCTTTGATAGTTTCTACCTTGTATTGGTAAGTATTGAGATTTTACTTTTAATTTTTTGTGTTGAGTGGTTAAGCATCAGCTTATGTTCCTAACGGTTAAGTTTTGATAGTTTTTGCTTTTTTATGTGCTTAAGATTTAATAGTTTTATTAATTGTATACTTCGCAGCCAATGTATTTTCAACATTTTCATTGTATTTTCCTTTCGTAATATATACTTGTATTGTCCATCTCAAGTTGAAAATATTGTGAACACCTTTAAACTTAGAGGGTCTATTAGAGATGTAAAATCCTAGTTACAAATTAGCTAATTAATTAGTTATATAAGCCCCATTTATATAGTCCTTGTAACCTCACTTTTCTCATTTCCAATACAGTCTATTTTTCAGTTTTATACCTTTCTCTCAATTAAGAGATATAGACAAATCATATACATGTATCATTACTTTATATATATATATATATATATATATATATATATATATATATATATATATATATATATATATATATATATATATTATATAGAAGTACAATGAGTGATAACAACATATTCTTTCTAATATAACTTTATATTATTAGTTGAGATTTATTTAAACTTATAAAATTATATGTGACGCTCATTAAATAATAAGTAAAACTCATAATTTTGTGATTTTGATTAGATTTTAGTTAATAATAATGTTAAAAAGTATATTATTACAAATTTTCTTGAAAGTAAATATTATGTTCTTGCTCAAAACAATATCCTTTGATATTCGCTAATATTACACTTTAAGCATCAAATTGAATTTCCAAAGGTTAATGCAATCATTATTTGTTTTAACCCTTGAATTTTGCCTGTATATGCTCTTTTGTTTTTCTTTTCTTTTCAAATTTTTGGCTGTCAGCGTCGGAAAGGCATATATAAAGCAGTGAATTTCCTGTCAAATGCATGTTGCCAGTTAGTTTCTGGTCCTTGTAGTATAAGCCATGTTCGTGGCTAACTCTTTATTTCTATTTTCCATAATAAATTTTGATTTCTTAATTTCTTCTCATCACTTAAGTATTTTCGAATATGCCATCCGTAGATACTATTTTTTTCTTCTTCTCAATTAATGTGTAGTTCAGAATAATTGTGATGATGATAAATAATTTAGAGTAGAAAACTCACACAGACACTGTCCGTCTTTTAATTAGAACTTGACGTATTAATATAATGCTGCGAATTTTTCTCCTCCCCTTTTTCCTTTTTCTATTTGATAAACTATGTCAAATTGTTAATAGGTCAAATAAAAAGCATGGTGATGACGATTAGTTGGTGTGAATATACTTGGAATACAATATTAGAATATTTAATGGAACCTAATTAGTTAATATTCATGGCTTTATAGAATGAATATGTTGATCCATCACATTCTTATATTAGATACATGTTGATGTTAATATTTATTCGTCCTTAGATATTTTTTTTATTTAATTATAAAAACATTATTGGTGACCGTAATTAATATCGCATTATCGTCATCATCGCCTATCCCTACCGTCGTTTTCCAATATTAATTTCTTTGGTTAATAAATAATGATGGTTGGACGTTGCGTTGAAGGACGAAGGTATCCTTTGGTTCACATGTTACTTACCTTTGATGGTGACATGTGCATCGTAGAGCTCCAAAACTTGGTGAATAGATTAAAACCACACGGCTTTCACAATCACTTTGCATTGAAGGTTGAATTAAATTAATTAGTGGTGTGAGATAAATCCTTGTACATAAATTTAGCACGCAGATAGTTGCTGAGTTTGTTGGGGGGGATAAACACATATTATTCACATTAAAGAAGGTCAAAGCAAATATCAAGACATTTAAGAAGGTCAAACCCAAGCAAATATGCGCTGACAATATAACTACTATAGGCGTGCAAACATGATGACAATGCATATCCATATAGCTGTCAAAGTATATCAGGAAATTGTATCATAATTATATTTAAATAGGATTTCTATTATAGGCAATTATATCATAATTATAGGATTTCTATTATAGGCAATTATAGACTAGACAATTATAGACAATTAGTATACGGATTCTTGTACTCTTATATATATATGTACATCAAATTACAAGAAATATAACAACAAATTCCGATACAATATTCAAGTGCTTTCTTTTATGTATCGATCCATTTTTTACTTCATACAACCCCAAATTTTATCTGGAGACGGTGAATTCATAAAATGGTTCAAATAATTGAAAAGACTATATCTCTGGCCTTTACACCAATCAGTTTCATAATAATTTGACAAAAGAGAGTATATATACTTTTGGCTTTATATTATTTTATTGCTTGCATTTTGGCGTCAATCATAAGTGCACAATTTCCTTTGGTGGCAGTTTATGGATAAGATGTGTGTGTAAACTAGAAACACTTAAAATTTAGGTTTAATTTCAAGGAAAAGATAATGCATGTATATATGAATTTGATAAAGTCCAATGAAAAACACCATCTTAAATTGTGTGAAATTTGACTTTAATTTATTTATGTTTTAATTATTTTTTTATTAAACTTTACAAATATTTTTAAGTATATTATTTGAATATTTAGTAAAAATTTCATGTTAAAATGTGTGTGAGTGTCTCGAAAAGGTTAGCAAGCTTAAATGACTTGTTTTTTTTCTTTTAATTGTGAATGAAAGACATATATCAAGGAGTTTAAAATAAGTTAGTCTAATCCAATGGTGATTGAGATTTAAAATAAATTTAAAGAAATTTTTTTTATTGTAATTTTGTAAATGAAAAAGTTATATATTAGTTGTCAACATATGAGGCTTTTTTTCTAACACATGTGACTTTTTTATCAACATGTGTTGTCTTTTTTTGTTTTTATAAATACCAATAGTTTTTTTTATTGATGGATTTAAAGTTTGAGTTTTAATTGTTTTACCTTTAAATTGATCTTGTAACAACTCATACATCGTGTTTAATTAATTGAGTTAGATCCTTTAATAAATAACTTCATTTTTAAGTATCTTAAGATTACCAAATTTAATGAACAAGAAATAGAATAGTTGAGACTGATTTTAGTAAAGAAATAAAAGAAGACTTTAAATTAATTTTAATGAAGATAGAAAAATAAAATAATTAAGTAAATTTGAATTATTATATCATGTATTAAAATATGTAATTTATTTAATAATTTTTTAAATAAAAAATAAGCACTTTTTCCTAAACATTTTTATTTGTGTTATTTTTTTATTCATTAAGTAAATCATATATATTAATTAACTATTATTACATTTTTAATAAATTTTCAAATGAAGTTATTGCAGTACGAAACACAAGAAATACTTAACATGTGTAATTAAGTTCTGATGTGTAATTATTTTAAAATAATAAATTAAAATATATAAAAAAATAACATTTTTTACCCTATATATGAGATTTTGTACCACTAATCATGGATGCTCTCCCACCAAAGCGGCTTCAACGATTTCAAGTTTTTCTAGGTGTGATATCTGTTGGGGAAATCCTAATAAATCTTATAAAATACCAAATGAGCACCAAATCACATTATGTCAGATTATCAAGAGGTTTTAAGGAATACTTGAATCCATAGAGCTTGATCAACACGCAGCGGAATCTTAGAGCAGTCACGAGCAATTGATTTAATGACCTTCCTCAACCAAATCACCTTCTTCCTTATGAGACCTTTATTTTCTCTTCAGATGGGGAGAGGAGAAACTGTTTCTTGATTTGGTGTCTCGGGGACCATAACCATGCCTTAGGTTTTAACCTATTAAGGTTCTCATTATCCCCTAATGGGCCAAACTGGTTTCCACTCATTAAGCTCATATCAATTTTATGTTGGCAGTCTAATGGACTCATTGAATTAGATCACTTTATATTAAACTCATCTAAATGTAAATAACTAATATAAATGTTATAATATAATATGTAGTCCATATTAATTAATTAGGAATTATAAAATTCCTAACAATCTCCCACTTGGGCTTCATATTAACCTTAGACATTTATATTACAAAATTCTTTAGGCGCGCAACCGTATGTTATTTACTTTTACTCTTTTTATGCAATCTGGTCTATCTCATAGAGCAACAGAAAACCACTGCAGTTTTCATCACAATTCAGTGTGACTAAGCCACAACGATCACCACTGTTACTCATACTCGATGACATAGATCAAATATGGATAAGCGGCATGGAAATTACATACAATGTGATCTTAATCATGTTTATTTCCAACTAGTCCAAAATTTATTCTTTTACATAGATCAATCCAAAGTGCAATACAAATATTGCACACAAAACAAGCTCAGAATAGGATGATAAACATCAACTTTATTTATGCAGAAAATCCAAACAATACAAATATCTGGAAGACATAAGATATAAAACATTTAAATGGGACTGCCACTAAACTAAGGTATTGTTAGGAACTATACCCATTTGAGCAGTGTGCTCATGAAAACCTCTAGGTACCAAACCTTTAGTGAGTGGGTCAGCTAGCATGGAATCAGTCCTTATATGTTCTATGGAAATCTGCCTATTATGAACTCTTTCCTTCACAGCCAGAAACTTGATGTCAATGAATTTTGACTTGGTTGTACTCCTAATGTTGTTGGAGTAAAGAACTGTAGAGTTATTATCACAATAAATTTTCAATGGTCTTTCAATGCCATCGACCACACGCAAACTAGTGACAAAGTTTCGCAACCATATTTCGTGATTAGATGCCTCAAAACAAGCAATGAACTCCACAGCCATGGTTGAAGAAGCTACAAGAGTTTGTTTAACAGACTTCCAAGAGATAGCTCCTCCAGCCAACATATATATGTATCTAGAAGTAGAGCATTTATTGTCTTGACATCCAGTAAAATCAGAGTCTGAGTACCCGATGATCTCCAAATTGTCAGACTTCTGATAAGTGAGCATGTAGCCTTTTGTTCTCTTCAAGTAACACATTACGTGTTTCACTGCCTTCCAATGCTGCAATCCAGGATTACTCAGGTATCTGCCCAAAACTCCTACGACAAATGCTATGTCGGGACGAGTACAAACTTGAGCATACATCAGACTTCCTATTGTTGACGCATAGGGAATCTTCTGCATCTTAGTTCTTTCAAGGTCATTATTGGGGCATTTTTTGAGACTGAATTTGTCTCCTTTAGCTATTGGGGTATCTCCTGGTTTACTATCTTTCATGTTGAATCTATTAAGTACTTTATTGATAGAGCTCTCTTGCGACAACCTTAGGATACCTTGAGAGTGATCTCGTAGTATCTTAATACCTAACACAAAAGAAGCTTCCCTAAGATCTTTCATTTTGAATTTTTTCATTAGAAATCTCTTGGTCCCTTGTAAGAAGCCTATATCTCTGCAACAAGTAGTATAATATCGATATATAATACCAAGAATATGTATTTACTCCCACTGAACTTATGATATACACAATCATCAACTACATTTGCCTCGAAATCATATGAGGTAATGACTTGATGGAACTTGTAATACCATTGACAGGAAGCCTGTTTGAGACTATAAACGGATTTCTTTAGTTTGCATACCATGGACTTTGAGTGACCTAACACAAAGTTTTCTGGTTGCACCATATAAATCGTTTCTTCAATGTCATCATTTAGAAACACAGTCTTGACATCCATTTGATGTAGTTTTAAGTCAACATGAGCTACCAGTGCCATTATAGTTCTAAAAGAATCCTTTGAAAATACTGGAGTAAAGGTTTCTTTATAGTCAATGTCTTCCTTCTGAGTAAAGCCTTTTAGCAACTAGACGAGCCTTATATCTCTTGATATTACCCTTTGAATCCTTCTTGGTTTTAAATATCCATTTACAACCATTAGGTTTCACACCTTCAGGCAATTCGACTAAATCCCAAACTTCATTGTCTTTCATAGACTTCATCTCATCCTTCATGGCGTCAATCTATTTTTGAGAGTTAGAACTGCGCATAGCTTGACAGAAGTTGATTGGATCATCCTCCGTGAATCCAACACCATCCTCATGTTCTTGGAAAAATATAATATAATCATTTGAGATTGCACTTCTCCTCTTTCTATTGGATCTCTTTAATGGCACTTCTTGAGGTTGTTGAGGTTGCTCTAAAGGTATTTGAGGGAGAACCTCATTGTTGTATTGTTCTGAAACAATGTCAATAGTTTGAACATTGTCTTCTATTACTGGAGTTGTGTCTTGAATAGTAATAGGTACGAGGACTTGATCACTGTAAATAACAAGTTTTTCCTCAAAGACAACATTCCTTATGTTCTTATATGTATAAAACAAAATACCAACGCCAGACACATACAAAATACCAACTTTGTCACGAACTTATCTTCTCTTCCTTCCCAAATTCAACTTCCTCAAGAAATCTCGCATTTTCCATCTCAAAAAAGGATCTTAAGGTGGGATTGTAAAATTTATAGCCCCGAGAGCATTTAGCATAGCCAACAAAATAACAACTAATTGTTCTTGAGTCCAGCTTTCTTTCATATGGCCTATAAGGTCGTGCCTCAACCGGACAACCCCAAATGTGTAAATGTTTAATGCTTGGCCTTTTACCAGTCCAAAGTTCATAAGGGATTTTGTTAGCTTCTTTACTTGGCACCCTATTATGGATGTAAACTGTGGTCTTTAAGGCTTCTCCCCAAAGTGACTCTGCCAAAAAAGAATGACTAATCATACTTCTCACCATATCCTTAAGAGTTTGGTTTCTTCGTTCTGCTACACCATTCATGCTAGGTTTCTCCGACATAGTGTATTGCGGAACAATTCCACACTCTTTGAGGAAAAGTGAAAAAGGTCCTGGACGTTGTTCTCCTGATCCATCATATTTGCCATAGTACTCACCACCATAGTCAAATTTTACAGTCTTAATTTTCTTTCCAAGTTGAAGTTCAACCTCAGCCTTGAAAGTCTTAAAAACATCTAGGGATTGGGATTTCTCATGTATCAAATATAGGTAACCGTATCTAGAGTAGTCATCTATGAACGTAATGAAATATTATTGTCCATTCCAAGAAGTTGTAGGAAAAGGACCATAAATTTCTGTATGCACTAGTTCTAAGACGTCTTTAGCTCTTTCAGCACCTAATTTCCTTATGTTTGTTCGTTTTCCCTTTATGCATTCAACACAGACCTCAAAGTCCGATAAATCTAAAGGGTCAAGAATTTCATCCAACACAAGTCTCTGAAATCTCTGTTTAGAGATATGGCCTAAACGCTTATGCCATAAGGTGATTGAATTCTCATTCAACTTTCGTTTTGTACCACGTGAACTTATTTGTAGTATTTCATTATAGGAACTAACAACATCAAGCATGTAAATCTTATCAAACCATATTTGAATTTTGGTAGAGACTAACTTTATTATTTCCAAATGAACAAGAAAATCCAAATTTGTCCAAACTAGAAATGGAAATCAAATTCCATCTAAAAGATGGTATAACAAAAGTCTCAAATAAATCCAAATAAAATCCAGTTTTTAACTGTAATATAAAAGTTCCAATAGCTTCCACAGCAACCTTCTTGCCATCACCCACAAAGATGAATCTTTCATCATCAATTGGCGGTCGGCTCCACAGGCAACCCTACATAGTCATACTTATGTGAGTAGTAGCACCAGAATCTACCCACCAAGTATCTTTAGGTACAAAAGCCAAATTAACTTCAGAACAAACTAGAGTAAGAAATTTACCTTTCTTCACACGCCATGTGGCATACTTGGGACACTCTTTCTTCATGTGTCCCGACTTCTTACAGAAGCAACAGGTAAATTCCCCATCCTTCTTTTGTTTCTTTTGATGAGAAGTCCCTTCCACAACACCCTTAGTCTTCTTTTTATTTTTTTTTATTTTGAGAGGTCGAAGTCAAGTGAACACTTTCAGTCCTATCTCTCTGCAGCCTCTCCTTCTCTTGCACACAATGAGATATAAGCTCATTGAGGGACCATTTGTCCTTCTGAGTGTTATAGCTCACTTTGAATTTCCCAAAGTGTACAGGAAGCGAGACCAAAACCAAGTGCACGAGCAGGTCTTCACCAAGCTCTAACTTAAGTGACTTGAGTTTCAATGCGAGATTGGACATCTCCATAATGTACTCCCTTATGTTCCCTTTGCCTTCATACTTCATGGAGATGAGTTTAGCCAAAAGGTTACTCGTCTCCGCCTTTTCATTTTTGGAAAAGTATTGCTCAATTTCTCAAGGAATTTCTTTGCACTTTGACCCTCAGAAATAGAGCCCTGAAACGCCTTTGGAATGGAGCGCTTCATGATCATAAGGCACATTCGGTTGGACCGATCCCACTTCTCAATTTTTTACCTCATTAGAGGTTTCCAGAGTGGAAATAGATCATTTCATCCTCAATGTGAAGTCAAAATCCATACAGTCAAGAATAATTTCTACAGCTTCCTTCCAAACCTTAAAATTTGTCCCATTTAGCATTGGGATAGAATTCACTTAGGCAGTAACATTTGCAGCACTGGCAATATTAACTAAACAGAGAACAAAAATTTAATAACATGTTCACAAATAATCAAGCAAGTCATATAAAGTATATATAACAAGACATGCAAATATTTCCCATAACAGATCCATCACAAGATACCCAACACAACATTAATTCTAGCCTTTGGATAGAGAAATTAATTTGTAATTGGTACTCTCAACGCAATGATCAAATATTGACAATTAGTTCTGACAAGTAATAGCCTTTCTTTGGACCAACTATTATTCTCATGAAAAAAAAAATTATAATTGTCACATATTTATCATCTCAGGTATGTTATTATTTGGCCAAATTGTGTCTTCCTTTAGGCCGAACATAATTCGCATAAATAATTCCATACTAACATCCATGCAATTTAATTAAATCAATTTACATAATAGAGGTTACTTTGACAACATAATGGTTCAATCAATTTAATTAAAATTACCAAACACGCAAATAAATGGAAAAGATCCGTAATGGTCAAATTTGCACCCAATTATGCTAGTAGTAAATATTTGAAAACAACATCATGGTAAACTAATTACGCATCCGAAAGGAACATACCACGGTACTATCACCAATTTATACTAACTACAAGAATATCATAAACTATCAGTCTATCACCGATTCATGAAGGAAAACCAATTGGCAAAAGAAAACAATAAATTATTCACATAAGAAAAAAGACCATTACCTTATTACTGATTCATATAAACAATATATATATATATATATATATATATATATATATATATATATATATATATATATATGTATATATGAAATTATGTCATGTACAAAATATCATGATAATGACATACATATAGATTCACAAATTGCACACAATGACCTTATATAATATAAAACAAAAAAACACTTTCTTGCTCATGAAATATATATTGTTCAAGAAAACCAATGTCGGATACGTAGAACCTTTATCCCAAATAAAATAATATGTAAGCACACGCGACACAAACAAAAAACTATGTACAAACCCGTAAATCAAATGTAGAGGCCTTTTATTCATTTGAAAAAGAAAAGAGAAACTTCACAACTATAACGCAGAAATTTACGGGTTTTACAATTTTATTGATTGAAATAGTTTCTCCCCAAAATAAAATTAGGGTTCATATAACTAAAATGATCCAGATATAATACATATCAAACAACTTTAAATCCCAATAATGTAACAGTAATGGTGGCTCTAATACCATTTATTGGGGAAATCCTAATAAACCTTATAAAATACCAAATGAACACCAAATCATATTACGTCAGATTATCAAGAGGTTTTAAGGAATACCTAGATCCATTGAACTTGATCAATACGCAGCGAAATCTTACAACGGTCACAAACAATTGGTTTAATGACCTTCCTCAACCAAATCACCTTCTTCCTTATGGGACCTTCATTTTCTCTTCAGATGGGGATAGGAGAAATTGTTTCTTGATTTGGTGTCTCGGGGACCATAACCATGCCTTAGGTTTTAACCTATTAGGGTTCTCATTATCCCCTAATGGGCCAAACTAGTTTCCGCTCATTAAGTCCATATCAATTTTTTGTTCGCAGTCTAATGGGTTCATTGAATTAGATCACTTTATATTGAACCTATCTAAATGTAAATAACTAATATAAATGTTATAATATAATATGTAACTCATATTAAATAACTAGGAATTATAAAATTCCTAACTAGATATATCTAGTTGATGACTAATATCTAATTGTTTCTAAAAGATAACAATGCAATAGTGAAAATGAGACTTTCTTTCTGTCTCCTACTTAGTTTCTTCTTCTTCTTCTTCTTCTTCTTTATATGTAAGATATATAAAAGGTCCCTTCAGTTTGCTTTGTCGATCTTTCAAAAATCATTTATCCAATTCGATTATGAAGTTTCTAAAAGGTTTCTTTCAGTTGTGAAATCAGTAATTTTATCGCAGACTGTTATATTTTGGATAATAATTAAAAATGACCCTTTTAATTTTTTTTAAAAAAATATAAACACAAGAAAAGAAACTCACGGTTATAAATCAAACCCAAGCCACATCATTCATGCTTCTTTTAATACGAAATTTGTTTCCTACTAAGAAGCATTTCCCAATTATTAACAATAAAAGCATATCTCATGAAAAAAATTTAAGTGAATTTTTTAAGTTATTTTTTTTGGTTTTCATAGTATTTTTTCTGGTCATCATAATGTTATGTCATTATAAAAAGTTCATACAGAATATTGTTTCAATGATAAGAAACTCTAAGAAATTCACACTTTTATATTTTTTATTTTCACTTAATTATGGTTGAAATAAAATAATTAATTCAAATGCAGAAGAAACTTAAAGAAATAATTTCTTAAATAAGATAAAAATCTTATTTTTAAGAAACTCTCTGAAGTTACATAAATTTACTCCAACGAAAAAGAAATGATAAGAAATGATTTCTTTAGTTAAAAAAACCCTTCAAGAAATTCCATTGAAAGTACTTTAAGTAGATATAGTAATGAATTAAGTTATATTGTCACTCATCATAAAAACAAATCACAAATATTCTTTCTTAATTGAATGACTAAAAGTATAAATTACTAATTTGACAACAAATTTATATTTTTGAGAAAAAAATGACAAGTATTTTTTTATTCAAAAACAATATATGCGAAATTTACACATAAGTGTGTAGCATTTAACAAGCTAATCTTGAATAAATAATTCATTTATAGTTGAACTCTCACGTATTCACATATCTCTTTTTTTAGGTGAATATTCATAAACTGCTTGTATTTTAAACAATGAAAAAGTAAAATAGTAGTACGTAAAAACAATAATACATAAGATAATAAAATATAGATCAGTAATGGTGACAGAGCCTCTTAGTTAGATTTATATTATATTTTAAACAACGAAAAAGTAAAATAGTAGTATGTAAAAACAATAGTACGTAAGATAATATAATATAGATAAGCAAAGGTGGCAGAGCCTTCTAGTTAAATTTATATTATATTATAACAGATAGATAAAATACACAGTTAAGAATAAAGAGTAAGAGATAAGCGGAAGAAAAAATCAAATTAGATGGATAGAGGACACTCCTCAAGTGGACACTATAAGTTATCACATTTCAGAAGAATATAGAATATGATGATCCCAGACTTTTTTTATTTTAAAATATACAGGATCCTTATCGATTTTCTAGATATTAAGCCGAGTACTGAAGATCCTTACCAGCCCACACTCTTTGGGTCTTACGATGATCTTATTTTCCTCCAAGCATCAGCCTAACCATAAAGGATTTTCATTGCTTTTCCAAAACAGATATCAAGAGCACACCTTTACAGGCTTACAAATCCTAGGTTTTCGAAAAACAAAACAAAAATTTAAAAGTAAAGCAAACATCTGGGTTCTAAATCATATTTGCATTTTCTAAATAAAGATAACTAAGGCCCCTTGAGGGTGCCTTCGGAGAATTTAGCCAGACATGATAGATGTTATACTTATAGATTGACGGAAAAATCAAGAGGGGAAGAGGGGGAAGATCCGAAAAGAAGCTTGGTATTATTGCACAAAACACTATTACAAACTTTTTCCTTTCTATTTCTCTCACTTGTTTTTCTAGTGTTCTCCAGAGTGTCTACAACTGAGCCCGAAGACCCTTTATATATAGAGAAAAACGAAAAGAAAAAGACATTCTCCTATTATACTTGTTTTGTTTAATCTGTCTATAATCTGTTGTTTATTATCGAAAGTTATGATTTTGTTGATTTTGACGAAATTATAATCAGATTCTACTACGGATAACTCATTGTAGCTCAGTTTCTGTTTTTATGCTTTCTAAGATATTTTCATGGTAAACTAAAGTTTCTATCCTACCTTAATTTTTTTATTCTTTTATTTTACAGCTACCAGGTGTGTCACAAGGACATTGATTATTAACATTAGTGGGGGCATCACACGCTTTATTCGTAACTCTGATGTGAGTTCATCTATTATGGGTGACATTTGTGAATTTGTAGAAATTAATAAGTAGTCTTTTGTAATAGTGACTGATTTGTTATCATGTATGATAAAATCAAGTCCTAAAATCATTTTTTCTTTGGCCGGTTGCAAGTCTACCACATCTACTTTATTTATAAAGATTTTGTCGCTGAAAATATCACAATTTGTAGATAATTGAATCGTAAAATTTCTAGTTTATGTATCATTTGTTATTATATCTCCAGGCATTGTTTTGGTTTCGGTTATTATATTACTTCTAAAAAAATTATGTTGGGGTACAACACTTTTGCATATGGAAGTAAAAGAACCAGTATTTACCAAAGCTTGCAAAATTACTTCAATTTGGTCAAAGTTGTTTATTTTAGGAAAATTTATTTTAACCAAAATATGAAGGCTTTTATTTTTCTTTTTATTGCAAATTATGGGGATGCAGCCTTTGTTTTGTAGTGCCATAAGCCCACTTGTATGTTCTTAAGAAAAGTTTGGATTTCTGCTTTTTTTCAAAATTTTCATAAAGAAAATCTACAGTTTTTTCCATTTGGTTTAATCTGATTTCCAGAGTGGAAATCCTATTATTCATGATTTTATTTCCAAAATCATTTTCTTTCTTAAAATCTGGAAATTTTGTTTTCAAAACCGTTTGTACGCAAGTTTTGCAAAAATTCTTGTAGCATAGACTACAGTGAACTCTTAAAGTTTTTTGGGGATATCTTTTACAGAAATGACATTTCTTATGATTTGGTCCTATGTGGAATTGTATTTCATGTTCACAATCATTTAATTCTGTTTAGAACATTAGGTTGTAAATTCAAGGTAGGACAATACCTTTTACGGGAACCTCATAAACAGTTTCAGGATACAATCCTGTTACTGAATCCATAAACCAACATCCTGAATCTTGGATAGATTCTTTAGAAGAACAAACTCTTGAACCAGACAACTAGAACAAATAGTAAATATAGAATCCAATATAGATATTGGATCAAATTCTAGGATAGACTCTCTTAATTCTAGACAATTATACAATCTAAACTGATTTGCTTCTGATAGAACTAGCTTATACAGATATAGAAGGATTGATGATTTTCATCTCCCTGACGGAAGACACGAGATTATCAAATTAATCTCAGAACAAACCGGACGACAACTCCATAATACAAAGAGAAGATATGTACACCTAGGGTTAATTGCCATAGGCGTCAAGTCTCTAACAAGATCTTTTGTAGGAGCTAAAGCTTTTGTAGTCCTCTTTGATCAAAGGTTTAGAGATAAAAATTCTTAGGCCATAATAAGGATGATAGAAATAGATCTAAACCAAACAGTCTCCCTAATTTATATTGCCCCTAATTACACAATGAATCTTAGTGATTTCATACAAAACATAAACCTAGAAGTCCAGATAGTAGGTTTTGGAAGAAACTTTGAAGGACATAATTTACACTTGGATATTACCTTCATTGGTAGAATAAGTGATCAAATATCCCCTAGATACAGGATAAACACTAATCCATTAGTGATAGCCTTATCATCTGATGGAATCCAATTTTTGCCACCCGAAATCTTTGATTCCTCTAGAAACCAAAACAATCAATGGCAAACACATATTGAGGCTGGATCCCCTAGGAGTGCAATAACCACTCCCGGATAGGCTATAATAACAAACAGAAGAAATAGTCTTTCAATAAGATTTACTGATTATGAAGACATACAAAATCTCCCAGAAGGGGAAATGGAACCCTCTAGAATGTCTATGATGAATCTATGACATTGTTCATATTTCGAATCATATATTCCTTATGAGGAACATAAACAAACCGAAACTTCTTTTTTAGGAAAAACTTGTCTTTCCCAAAAACTCCTTAAAGCAGTTGAAAAATGGGAAGAAGAAAAGAAGTGTCAAGGACAAAGTTTTGTAAATAATGAAATAGATTCCGATGACACTGATGAAGAAAACAAATATGTTTTCAGACAAAGATTATTCTCAACGATAGATAAAGAAGATTTCGACACACAGAATATTGAAGATTTACTTGAAAAAATCAATCTACATGAATTTTATGAAAAAGAAATAAATTTCAAAAAGAATTTAGAAATAAATTCTGGGATTGATGAAACAGAATCATTAGTTTTGTTTCCTGAAACTCATAAAGGTCTCATGGCTGATACTTCTAGCTCAAATTTTACCCCTCAATTTGATTATATTACGGAAGACTACAACATGGGATTTCCTCCTCGTGAAAAAGTTATCACCCCAGTAGATTTAACTCTTGGAGATAATATAAAATCAAAAGGGAAAAGGTTGCCCATAGATCCGACTTTTAATATGCCATCTCTTCTACTAAACATAGGAAGTATTGACCCCCAATTACTTCCAAACTACATAGAACAGTGGACTTCTGCTGTTATAAGAGACTATAGAGTAAATCATGAAAGTCATGCATCCAACAGTCAAGACATGATAGCAAGAGCTGAAACATATCTAGGAGATATAGCTAGAGCCTGTTGGGAATCTTTCAAACAAACTTTCCCAGAACAAATCTAGTAGAACCTGGTCCAAACATCTACAATTTTTGTAGCCTAATACAAAGAATTTTTACAGCCTAATCTGTAAATGATGGAAATACCATCAGACAAAAAATCTCTAGGAAACCTAGAAAGACTCTTTATAAGTTATTTCGGTAAAATAAAAGAATTTACCCAAGATTACCTAATGTATGCCTCTATAGCAGGAGGATTTATAGATAAATCTTTAGGAGAAAAGTTATTCTTAAAACTCCCGGGTAAATTAGGACAAAAAATTAGAGATAGTTGGAATGATGACCAAATTGACCCAGTCATGAATAATCTAACTGTCAGAATCCAACACATAATGAAAGTGATGGAAGGTACATGTACTAACATAGCCATTAACAAACAAATAAAAATGGTTGATTCAGAAATCTATAAACAGATCTACACTCTTCAACAATACCATAAAGAAATTAGGAGAAAAAGACCTCAGTATAGACCTCCCAATAAACAACCCTCCAGGATAAAGAATCCAACCCGTAGGTATTCAATTAGAGCCTTTAATTCTAGAAAACCTACTCTTAACAAAGAAAGACATGTTAGGAAACTTAGAGATAATAAAACATACACAAAACAATTAGAATGTTATGATTGCCACCAACCAGGACATTATAAAATCTATACTGAATCTTATCCCCATAGATGAGACAGTCTCTACTGACTTAGAAATATATTCAATAGTTAGTTGGTCTGACTATACTTCTGAAGAAGAAGAACTTAATAAAGATTATAAAATCTTAAACGAATTCACTAGAAATGAGTATACTAATCTATACCCAGTGGATGACAAATACAATCACTATGGAGAAATCCTTGATGATTTAGGATACAGCCTAATGTTCAAAACAGAACTAAATAATTGTGAACATGAAATACAATTCCACATAGGACCAGATCATAAGGAATATCATTTCTGTAAAAGAAATCCCAAAACTTTAAGAGTATGTTTGGATAGAGAATTTTAACTGAGGAAAGTAATTTATCAGAGAATTTGAATTTCTGTAATATAGAATTCATTGTTTGAATGTCTTTTTGTGAAGAATTTAAAATTTTGGAATTTTAAAACAAAATTTTAAACAACTAAAAATCTGGAATTTCAATTTCCTTCTAAAAGGTGACAAATTAAAATTCTATTCTTACCGTCTTCTTCAAGAAACACCGTCTGAGATTGTGGAACATCGTTCGGGCCTGAGAACGTAGAGGAACACGTATAACTAGCACACCAATCATATCTTTTCTTTTTTTTCATTCATTTTTTTTCACCCTCATAATTTTAACTTTTTTTATCCAAACACAAAATTTTTAAAATAAAAGAATTTCAATTGAAGTATTTGAAATTCTTAGAATTTAAAATTTCTCAGAATTTAAAATTCCTCCATCCAAACACACTCTAAGAGCTCACTACAAGAATTTTTGCAAAACTTGCGTACAAACGGTTTTGAAAACAAAATTTCCAGATTTTAAGAAAGAAAATGATTTTGGAAATAAAATCATGAATAATAGGATTTCCACTCTGGAAATCAGATTAAACCAAATGGAAAAAACTGTAGATTTTCTTTATGAAAATTTTGAAAAAAAGCAGAAATCCAAACTTTTCTTAAGAACATACAAGTGAGTGGGCTTATGGAACTACAAAACAAAGACTGCATCCCCATAATTTGCAATAAAAAGGAAAATAAAAGCCTGCATATTTTGGTTAAAATAAATTTTCCTAAAATAAACAACTTTGACCAAACTGAAGTAATTTTGCAAGCTTTGGTAGATACTGGTTGTTCTTTTACTTCCCTATGCAAAAGTGTTGTACCCCAACATAATTGTTTTAGAAGTAATATAATAACCAAAACCAGAACAATGTCTGGAGATATAATAACAAATGATACATAAACTAGAAATTTTACTATTCAATTATCTACAAATTGTAATATTTTCGGCAACAAAATCTTTATAAATAAAGTAGATGTTGTAGACTTGCAACCGGCCAAAGAAAAAATGATTTTAGGACTTGATTTTATCGTACATGATAACAGATCAGCCACTGTTACAAAAGACTACTTATTAATTTCTACAAATTCACAAATGCCACCCATAATAGACGAACTCACATCAGAGTTACGAACAAAGCGTGGTGATTCCCCCACTAATGTTAATAATCAATGTCCTTGTGACACACCTGGTAGTTGTAAAATAAAATAATAAAAAAATTAAGGTAGGATAGAAACTTTAGTTTACCATGAAAATATTTTAGAAAGCATAAACTTTCAATAATATACAACAAATTATAGACGGATTAAACAAAACAAGTATAATAGGAGAAGACCCTACAAAATATTGGGAAAAAGATCCTGTTATATGCAAATTAGTAATTATAAATCCAGACCTGATAATTAAAACTAAAGATATTCAGTATGGGAACTTTCAACAAGAGAAATGTAAAAACCACATAAAAATCCTCTTGGACCTAAAAGTTATATTACCCAGCCCTAGTCCCCATAGAAGCCCTACCTTTATTGTTAATAAACATTCAGAACAAAAAAGAGGAAAAACTAGAATGGTTTATAACTACAAAAGGCTTAATGACAACACTCACATAGATGGATACACTATTCCTTCTAAGGATGTGTTGATAAATAGGATATAGAAAGCCAAATGGTTTTCTAAATTTGATCTAAAATCTGGATTTCACCAAGTTAAGATGCATCCCAATTCTATAAAATGGACTGTCTTTTCTTGTTCAGAAGGATTATTCGAATGGAAAGTAATGTCTTTCGGATTAAAACACCCACCACAAATTTTCCAAAGAAAAATGGATAATATTTTTGGAAATTACAAAGAATTTACTTGTACATATATAGATGATGCACTAGTCTTTTCAAGAACTAAAGAAGAACATTATTTACATCTCAAACAAGTTCTTCATTTATTTGAAAATTTTGGCATAATTATCTCAAAGTCAAAAATGGAGATTTGTAAGACTCATATTTCTTTCCTAGTAACAGAAATGGGAAACGGAAAAATAAGGCTTCAGCCTCATATCTCCCAAAAAGTTCTTGGTTTCCCAAATAAAATGGAAGACATAAAAATCCTGAGAGCTTTTCTAGGCCTACTTAATTATGCAAGAAATTTTATTAAAGATTTAGGAAAATACATAGCTCCTCTTTACAACAAAACATCTTTGACTGGACAAAGAAAATTCAATGCGGAGGATATAAAATTAGTCCAGAAAATAAAAGAAATGGTTAATAATTTGCCATATCCATCTTTTCCACCAGATTCTGACTATTTGGTCATAGAATGTGATGGTTGTGCACAGGAATGGGGAGCCATCCTAAAGAAAAAGAAAAATAAATACAAAAAAAATCATGATGAAGAAATTTGTAGATATGCTTCAGGAAAATACCACACAAAACCACAAGTATACTCAACTTCTATAGATTACAAAAGTAAATTTCATAATAAATGCTTTAGAAGGATTAAAACTCTTCTTAATTAATAAAAGGGAAATTAGTATAAGAACTGATTGCGAAACAATAATGGCTTATGGTAGCTAACAAATAAATACTGATAAAAAGCCTCACAAAAGACGGCTTACCAGCCCACACTTTTTGTGTCTTACGATGATCTTATTTTCCTCCAAGCACCAGCCTAACCATAAAAGATTTTCATTGCTTTTCAAAAACAAATATCAAGGGCACACCTTTGCAGGCTTACAAATCCCAGGTTTTCAAAAAACAAAACAAGAATTTAAAAGTAAAGGAAACATCTGGGTTCTAAATCATATTCGTATTTTCTAAATGAAGATAACTAAGGCCTCTTGAGGGTGCCTTCGAAGAATTTAGCCAGACATCGTAGATGTTATACTTACAGATTGACGGAAAAATCAAGAGGGGAAGAGGGGGAAGATCTGAAAAAAAGCTTGGTATTATTGCACAAAGCACTATTGCCAACTTTTTCCTTTCTATTTCTCTCACTTGTTTTTCTAGTGTTCTCCAGAGTGTCTACAATTGAGCCCGAAGACTCTTTATATAGAGAAAAACGGAAAGAAAAAGACAAAAGCCCCTTCAGTCAAGAACATTAAAGTTGTTGTTCATTTACTTTGTCCCATGGCCCTTTTTACAATGAAATTTTGTAGATAGACCCAGTGTCAGAGTCTTTGCAACAATAAAGATTTTCGCCTTGAATTTATAGTTGTATTTTGACAGGATGCTTCTATCTTTAGTTCTTTGTTGATTTTGTAATAGTAACATTTTCTTCGTCTTGGATATATCCAGAACAGAAAATGTCTGATGGGTCTTCCATCGAGAGATCAATGGATAGAAAAGGAGAAGTTTGTTGTCCATGACATCCATTGGTTTCGTAAATCTCTTTATCTTTATTCTCTATTTGGAAGAATTGAGCCAATTTGTTGTTGTGATCAACCGGGAAAGGAATGAAGAACTTCCCATTGTATGATGGCTGGAAGAGTTTTGTGTCATGAGTTTCTCTTATTAAGTCTGTAGAAGCAAGCTTCATGATAAATCAAGATTGATTCAAGGAGTTTTGATGATAACAAAGATCATGAAGAAAAGCTGAAAAGTCAAGATCACTTCATGATAACAAAAATGATGACATTTAAGAATGAGTTCAAGATTGAGTTCAAGATTGAGTCAAGAACACTTCAAGGATCAAGAGCAAATTTGATTTCAAGAATCAAGATTCAAGATTCAAAGATTCAAGAATAATCAAGATCAAGATTCAAGATTCAAAGATTCAAGAATAATCAAGATCAAGATTCAAGACTCAAAGATTCAAGAATCAAGAGAAGACTTAATCAAGATAAGTATTAAAAAGTTTTTCAAAACATTGAGTAGCACAAGAAGTTTTTTACAAAATCATTACCAAAGAGTTTTACTCTCTGGTAATCGATTACCAGATTATAGTAATCGATTACCAGTGGTTTTAAAACGTTAAAATTTTCAAAATTCAAAATGAAGAGTCACATATGTTGATGTGTAATCGATTACACCTTTATGGTAATCGATTACCAGTGACTGTTTTCGAAAAATTCATTTCCAAAAGTCACATTTCTTCAAGTGACTTGTTTCTGAAAATTCTTTCAAAAGTCATATATTTTTAAGTGATTAGTTTTAAAGGAATTGCCAAGAGTTACAAGTTTTGACTTGAGTCATCAAGAAACTATAAATATGTGACCTTGGCATGAAACATTTGAACAATCACATTTATATCCATCATCTCTTTCAACATCTTCTTTCATTTCTTTCAGAACTCTCTGGTTTCATCTTCTCTTCATCTTTCTAAAAGTTTTTGTTCAAAACTTTTTCTTCCAAGAAAAGTTCTTTGTTCAAAAACTTGTGCTATTCATCTTTTTCATTCCCTTCTCCCTTTGCCAAAAAGAATTCGCCAAGGACTAATCGCCTGAATTCTTTTTGTGTCTCTCTTCTCCTTTTTCCAAAAGAACGAAGGACTAATCGTCTGAATTCTTTTGTGTCTCCTTTCTCCCTTGTCAAAGAATTCAAAACGACACAGTCTGAGAATTCTTTTGATTCTTCCCTTTCTCATAAACAAAAGATTTCAAAGGACTAACCGCCTGAGAATTATTTTGTTTCCCCATTCACAAAGTTTCAAAGGACTAACCACCTGAGAACTTTGTCTTAACACATTTGAGGGTACATCCTTTGTGGTACAAGTAGAGGGTACATCTACTTGGGTTATTGTGACTGAGAACAAGAGAGGGTACATCTCTTGTGGATTAGTTCTAGTGGAGGGTACATCCACTAGGTTGTTCAAAGAGAACAAGGGAGGGTACATCCCTTATGGATCTTTGCTTGTAAAGGAATTTATAAGGTTGAAAAGAAATCTCAAGGACCGCAGGTCGCTTGGGGACTAGATGTAGGCACGGGTTGTTGTCGAACCAGTATAAAACTCTTGTGTGTGTGTCTTCTTCTTCCCTACTCTTTTAATTTCCACTATGCATTTTAATTATCGCTTTTACTTTTGGTTAAGTTTCTATCTTTGTTCTTTATTTTCTTAACATTATAGTAAAAGCCTAAGAATGGTAGATTTTTAATTAGTAAAGGTCTAGCAATAATTAATTTAACCCCCCCTTCTTAATTATTTCGAGGCCACTTGATCCAACAAGTGGTATCAGAGCAGGTTTCTTGTAGAAAGTTTAACAACTTCAAGATTCATGGCCTCTTCAAATCCTTTGTTTCCTGAAGGAAATTTCATCCATAGACCACCTATTTTCAAAGGTGAGGGTTACCATTATTGGAAAACCCGTATGCAGATTTTCATTGAAGCGATATATTTAAACATTTGGGAAGCAATAGAAATAGGACCATACATACCCACTGTAGTAGATGTAAGCACAAGCACCACAACACAAAAACCTAGAGATAAGTGGACAGAAGAAGATAGAAGAAGAATTTAGTATGATCTTAAAGCCAAAAACATTATTACTTCAGCCCTAGGAATAGATGAGTATTTTAGAGTGTCAAATTGCACAAATGCCAAGGAAATGTGGGATACTCTCCAACTTACACATGAAGGAACCACTGATGTAAAAAGATCTAGAGTCAATACCCTTACACATGAGTATGAATTGTTTAGGATGAATCCTAATGAAAACATCCATAGCATGCAGAAAAGATTTACACATATAGTTAACCATCTTGCCTCTTTAGGAAAAATCTTCCCTAATGAAGATTTGATTAATAAAGTTTTAAGATGCTTAAGTAGGGAATGGCAGCCCAAGGTAACTGCTATTTCTGAAAGTAAAGATCTCTCTTCTATGTCTCTTGCTACTCTGTTTGGAAAATTGCAGGAACATGAAATGGAACTCCAACGTCTTAATCAAAATGAAGAAATAAAAAAAAAGAGAAGTATAGCACTTAAAGCCTCATCATCAATACAAGAAGAAAATGAAGAAGAAGATTCAAATGATGAAGAAGACTTCTCACTCTTTGTGAAGAAGTTCCAGAAATTTGTCAAGAGAAGAAAAATAGAAAGGCGTCAGAACTTTAACAATGGAAGAAGATCACAAGAAGACTCTCAAGTTCTTAGATGTTACAAATGCAATCAACTTGGCCACATCAAAGCTAATTGTCCTTCAAATGAAGAATGGCCTGAGAAAAGTGATAAGAAAAGGTATGATGAAAGAAGAACCAAGAAGGCCTACGTTGCATGGGACGTCAATGATTCATCCGATGGTTCAGAAAAGGAGATCAATCTTCTAACCAAGGATTATGACAGTGATGAAAACATCTCTCAAGAAGTTTAAACAAAGAGCAAAAGTATGACTTTCATCTTTGAAGATCTAGACATCTTAATCATGAAAAAGGTAATATCAAAACCATTCTCTTGTTAAAATATATTTTTAGTTGAAATTTTCCTTCAATTTATTTGATTATGATGACTAACAATTTTTTCATTATTTGGTTGTTTTGATTGTTTGAAATTATGAGTATGTGTTCTTGATTGAGTTTATCTTCTTTGCATGAAATCTTCATTCAAATATTTTGATAATATCTATAATCATTATTCTTCAATACTTGTGTTTGATTGCTTTGATATAATTGAATATCTACATGTTTTAATGTTTTTGCATGATATAATATGTGAATTAGTTGATTAAGATTCATTCATAAAGTATTTTTAATATATTTTTTACATAAAGTTTTTTTTTATACTCATTCAAATTCCTTCTCCTCTAAAATGTCAATCAGCTTTTATTTTCTGGCTAAAATAACCTCTGGTAATCGATTACCATATTAGTGTAATCGATTACAGGCAGTTATTTCTGGCTATGTTGCTCTCTGGTAATCGATTACCATATTAATGTAATCGATTACCACGTATCCCTGCACCTATATATTCAAATTTCAAATTTTGAAATCTGCAACCCTTCTTCTTCTCGAAAACCCTCGTCCCCAAATCTTTCTTCAGCCATATCTCACTCATTTCTTGTCCAAATCACTCCCCACAAAGCCCAAACTTCATAGTTTTTCATTTTCTTTCATTTGAACCGATTAAAATTTCAAATAATCTCTTCAAATGGCGGAACCATCAAAGAAGCAAAAGGGTACTTCAAGTCGGAGTCAACGGTATTCCGAGACATAGGAAACGCCGATTCCTTCCTCTATTCCCTCTGCCTCATTGTTTTCATCTGAAGAACAGCGGATACGGTACACAAACCTCTTTTCATCTCGTTCCATTATTGATCCAAAATTCATTGATATGGATTTCTTTTCAAATGAGAGTTTTGAATGCATTCAAGCATTTGAAAACTCCAATCTTATTCCTTTTATGTCTTTAAAATTTCCTGTTTACTCTGAGTTAGTCAAAGCCTTCTATTCAAATCTTGAAATCCAAGAAGGCACTTTAATTTTTGAAGTTTATGGGATTAAAATGGTCATTGACCAATCCCTATTCTATGATCTAACTCAATTACCAAGTGAAGGTGTACCATTTGAAGGTACACTGATTGATGATTGGAAGTTTGACTTCTCTGTGCATGATGCCCGCCGGTTGGTTTGCACCAACCAAGCAGATATGACTGGAAGGCTTCTTGCTGATTCATTGGCTTTTTGAGAGCCGCGTCCTTCATTATCTCATAATTCGTATCTTGCTTCCAAGATCTTCAAACCTTGCACAGGTTTCTGAAGAAGATCTTATTGTTATGTGGGCTTTTCATAAAGGTCTACAAATTGATTGGGCACATCTTGTTAGATATCGCATGCATAAGGCATTGCGATTAAATGCTTTATTGCCATATCCACACCTAGTCACCCTCTTCCTTCAACACTTTAACATCCCTCTTGATTCTGAACCTTATGTTCCAATCAAGAGATCCTTTCTAATAGGCGCTTCAGTCATTGCATCCTTTGGTTATCAAAAAGAGCATGATGGCTCTTGGGCGAAAAAGGGTGCTCGACATGTTGATGAAGAAGGACATGGTGGAGAAGATTCATCTCTTCTTCAAAAGATTTTGGAAAGGTTCGATGGTCTTCAAACCTTTTTTGGTGAAAGGTTTGATACTTTGGAGTTACAAGTGGACATGCGCTTCAATGAGATGGAGTCAAGAATCACCAAGGTCGAAGAAGATCTTTCTTATATTCGTTCAAGCTTTGATCTACCACCACCGTCGCCACCATCATCTTAGTTTTTCTATTATTTAATATTACTAGTACTTTGTTTTCTAGCCGTGTATTTGGCTATATTATGACATTTGGATAAATTAGTATTTCTTTATTTGCATGGTTTGAATGAACAATTATGAATTATATTATATGACTATGTGGTTTTTATATTCATGTTTCTTGCTTCATGATTGGTTTATATTCTTCCATGATTGTCTTGTGAATAATCAGTAGTATATGTATGTTTCATACTTGTTACGCACTTTGGCTTTTTGTTGATGCCAAAGGGGGAGAGAAATAGGGACTAAATCAAGAACTCACATAAGTAATTAACTAACTTAATTTCAAATGAAGCATAAACTCAAAAACAAAGGTGGAGAATGGAAATTTATGTGAGTGATCAACTAGGAAAAAGTGTGTGTGTGCGTGTGTGTTTCTTGATTTCAAAGTTGTCATCATCAAAAAGGGGAAGATTGTAGAAGCAAGCTTCATGATGAATCAAGATTGATTCAAGGAGTTTTGATGATAACAAAGATGATGACAAAAAGCTGAAAAGTCAAGCTCACTTCATGGTAACAAAGATGATGACATTCAAGAATGAGTTCAAGATTGAGTCAAGAACACTTCAAGGATCAAGAGCAAATTTGATTTCAAGAATCAAGATTCAAGATTCAAAGATTCAAGAATAATCAAGATCAAGATTCAAGACTCAAAGATTCAAGAATCAAGAGAAGACTTAATCAAGATAAGTGTTAAAAAGTTTTTCAAAATATTGAGTAGCACAAGAAGTTTTTTACAAAATCATTACCAAAAAGTTTTACTCTCTGGTAATCGATTACCAGATTATAGTAATCGATTACCAGTGGTTTTAAAACGTTAAAATTTTCAAAATTCAAAATGAAGAGTCACATCTGTTGATGTGTAATCGATTACACCTTTATGGTAATCGATTACCAGTGATTGTTTTCGAAAAATTCATTTCCAAAAGTCACATTTCTTCAAATGACTTGTTTCTGAACATTCTTTCAAAAGTCATATCTTTTTAAGTGATTAGTTTTAAAGGAACTGCCAAGAGTTACAAGTTTTGACTTGAGTCATCAAGAAACTATAAATATGTGACCTTGGCATGAAACATTTGAACAATCACATTCATATCCATCATCTCTTTCAGCATCTTCTTTCATTTCTTTCAGAACTCTCTGGTTTCATCTTCTCTTCATCTTTCTAAAAGTTTTTGTTCAAAACTTTTTCTTCCAAGAAAAGTTCTTTGTTCAAAAACTTGTGTTATTCATCTTTTTCATTCCCTTCTCCCTTTGCCAAAAAGAATTCGCCAAGGACTAATCGCCTGAATTCTTTTTGTGTCTCTCTTCTCCTTTTTCCAAAAGAACGAAGGACTAATCGCCTGAATTCTTTTGTGTCTCCTTTCTCCCTTGTCAAAGAATTCAAAACGACACAGTCTGAGAATTCTTTTGATTCTTCCCTTTCCCATAAACAAAAGATTTCAAAGGACTAACCGCCTGAGAATTCTTTTGTTTCCCCATTAACAAAGTTTCAAAGGACTAACCACCTGAGAACTTTGTCTTAACACATTGGAGGGTACATCCTTTGTGGTACAAGTAGAGGGTACATCTACTTGGGTTATTGTGACTGAGAACAAGAGAGGGTACATCTCTTGTGGATTAGTTCTAGTGGAGGGTACATCCACTAGGTTGTTCAAAGAGAACAAGGGAGGGTACATCCCTTTATGGATCTTTGCTTGTAAGGGAATTTACAAGGTTTAAAAGAAATCTCAAGGACCGCAGGTCGCTTGGGGAACTGGATGTAGGCACGGGTTGTTGCCGAACCAGTATAAAACTCTTGTGTGTTTGTCTTCTTCTTCCCTACTCTTTTAATTTCCACTATGCACTTTAATTATTGCTTTTACTTTTGGTTAAGTTTTTATCTCTATTCTTTATTTTCTTAACATTATAGTAAAAGCCTAAGAAGGGTAGATTTTTAATTAGTAAAGGTCTAGTAATAATTAATTCAACCCCCCCCCCCCTTCTTAATTATTCTGAGGCCACTTGATCCAACAAAGTCAAACTCTCATTTGTTTGATTCTGAGAAGAACCATTGGTACCCTTGTATTTGTGCCCTCATGAGGCTGTATTGGTACTGTGTGTTATCCTGTACATCCCAACTTTCATATTCATTATTGAACAGATAGGGAAAGTTTCTATGGTCCTCTGGTAGGAGTTTCATGACATGACAGGGGTAATTTTGATCAAAAAAATTGCTCGGGTAGGTTGTTATTTTGATGGCAATGTAATCCATCATTTCTGCCTATATTAGGTTTATAGCCTCATCAATTGAGGGGTTAAATCCTTCAAATCTATCTGATGGAGGAATCAAGATTGATTCCAAACATCCATAGTCCAGTAGACTCTTTGTGGAAATTGCTAAGTCCTCATATTCAAATGACTTAAACTGGTTCAGGTCTAATCTGGCTTTTCTGAAAAGGAATTTTATTTTGCAAGGACAATTGGTTTTGTCTTCGCAGAATGGGGTTTTATTGGTGCATACAAATTTTTGGTTGAAATGAGCATACACGCCTATGTAGAGACCCATAATTTGGGTTTGGTTGTTGTGTATCTTAAACAATAAGTTCTGTATTTTCTTGAAATTGTCTAAGTTCAAGCCATTTATTGGCTCGGGGATATTGGGGCTGACTGAGTCCTTATAGGTTTTGTGGTTGGCCTTGGTTTGGTTAGCATTTATGACTATAGTCGTGTTTTCTGGCTCAAGGGCCTTTTTATTTTATTGATGTCTGTGGTATTTAGTTCAAGGGCTTTTTCTGCTTCTTCCCTTGAATAGAATCCTTTGTAAATTGGGCTTTGAATACCCTCCTTTTCAAGGCAAAGATCTTTAAAATTGGTATAAACACCTTTATGGGGTCTTGATAACAGGACAAAAGCTGTATAACCTTTCCCAAAAGGGGAGGCTTTTGTAAGGAGAGGGACTCCTTGGTTATCTACTATGCAGAAATTGTATAAAGCACAAATTATGCCTTTTTTTACTGAACACACAAATTGCTCATTATTGTTTGTATGTTTTGGAATATTCCAAATATTATCAATAAGGCAATTGAATTTGTTGTTGACGGCTTCCCTACCAGGGTAGTGAAACTCGTTTGTAAGTACAGGCAGTTCTTGATTACCAAACTTCATTTTTTGTTTTATATTTTGGTATGAGACCTTACAAGGCTTCATCTTGTTGTATCCCTGCAAAACGAGAAAGAATATCAACAACAATATTCTTAACTCCTTTTATGTGTTCAAAATTTATTTTTATTCCGTTATGATAAACATACTCTTTGAATAAAAGTCATCTTTTGTGAGACTTTTTATCAGTATTTATTTGTTGGCTACCATAAGTCACTATTGCTTCACAATCAGTTCTTACAGTAATTTTCCTTTTATTAATTAAGAAGAGTTTAAATCCTTTTAAAGCATTTATACGGCATTTACTTCGTAATCTGTAGAAGTTGAGTATACTTGTGGTTTTGTGTGATATTTTCCTGAAGCATATCTATAGATTTCTTCATCATGAATTATTTTCGTATTTATTTTTCTTTTTCTTTAGGATGGCTCCCCATCCATGTTCACAACCATCACATTCTATGACCAAATAGTCGAAATCTAGTGGTAAAGATAAATATGGAAAATTATTAGCCATTTCTTTTATTTTCTGGACTATTTTATATCCTCCGTATTGAATTTTATTTGTGCAGTCAAAGATGTTTTGTTGTAAAGAGGAGTTGTGCATTTTCCTAGATCTTTAATAAAATTTCTTGCATAACTAAGCAGGCCTAGAAAAGCTCTCAGGGTTTTTATGTCTTCCATTTTATCTGGGAAACCAAGAATTTTTTGGGAGATATGAGGCTGAAGCCTTATTTTTTTCATTTCCTGTTTCTGTTCCTAGGAAAGAAATATGAGTCTTACAAATCTCCATTTTTTACTTTGAGATAATTAAGCCAAAATTTTCAAATAAATGAAGAACTTGTTTGAGATGTAAATAATGTTCTTCTTTAGTTCTTGAAAAGACTAGTGCATCATCTATATATGTACAAGTAAATTCTTTGTAATTTCCAAAAATATTATCCATTTTTCTTTGGAAAATTTGTGGTGCGTGCTTTAATCCGAAAGACATTACTTTCCATTCGAATAATCCTTCTGAACAAGAAAAGACAGTCCATTTTATAGAATCGGGATGCATCTTAACTTGGTGAAATCCAGATTTTAGATCAAATTTAGAAAACCATTTGGCTTTCTGTATCCTATTTATCAACACATCCTTAGAAGGAATAGTGTATCCATCTATGTGAGTGTTGTCATTAAGCCATTTGTAGTTATAAACCATTCTAGTTTTTCCTCTTTTTTGTTCTGAATGTTTCTTAACAATAAAGGTAGGGCTTCTATGGGGACTAGTGCTGGGTACTATAACTTTTAGGTCCAAGAGGGTTTTTATGTGGTTTTTATATTCCTCTTGTTCGAAGTTCCCATACTGAATATCTTTAGTTTTAATTATCAAGTTCGGGTTTATAATTTCTAATTTGCATATAACAGAATCTTTTTCCTAATATTTTGTAGGGTCTTCTCCTATTATACTTGTTTTGTTTAATCCATCTATAATATGTTGTATATTATCGAAAGTTATGATTTTGTTGATTTTGATGGAATTATAATCAGATTCTGCTATGAATAAGTCATATTGTAGCTTAGTTTCTGTTTTTATGCTTTCTAAAATATTTTCATGGTAAACTAAAGTTTATATCCTACCATAATTTTTTGATTCTTTTATTTTACAGCTATCAGGTGTGTCACAAAGACATTGATTATTAACATTAGTGGGGGCATCACCACGCTTTGTTCATAACTCTGATGTGAGTTTGTCTATTGTGGGTGACATTTGTGAATTTGTAGAAATTAATAAGTAGTCTTTTGTAATAGTGACTGATCTGTTATCATGTACGATAAAATCAAGTCCTAAAATCATTTTTTCTTTGGCCGGTTGCAAGTCTACAACATCTGCTTTATTTATAAAGATTTTGTTGCCGAAAATATCACAATTTGTAGATAATTGAATAGTAAAATTTCTAGTTTCTATATCATTTGTTATTATATCTCTAGACATTGTTTTGGTTTTGGTTATTATATTACTTCTAAAACAATTATGTTGGGGTACAACACTTTTGCATATGGAAGTAAAAGAACAACTAGTATCTACCAAAGCTTGCAAAATTACTTCAATTTGGTCAAAGTTTTTTATTTTAGGAAAATTTATTTTAACCAAAATATGCAGGCTTTTATTTTTCTTTTTATTGCAAATTATAGGGATGCAGTATTTGTTTTGTAGTGCCACAAGCCCACTTCTATGTTTTTTAGAAAAGTTTGGATTTCTATTTATTTCAAAATTTTCGTAGAGAAAATCTACAGTTTTTTCCATTTGGTTTAATCTGATTTCCAAAGTAGAAATCCTATTGTTAATAATTTTATTTCCAGAATCATTTTCTTTCTTAAAATCTGGAAATTTTGTTTTCAAAATCGTTTGTACCCAAGTTTTGCAAAAATTCTTGTAGTATAGACTACAATGAGCTCTTAAAGTTTTGTGGGGATATCTTTTACAGAAATGACATTCCTTATGATCTGGTCCTATGAGTAATTGTATTTTATGTTCACAATCATTTAGTTATGTTTTTAACATTAGGCTGTAAATTCTTTTATTTTACCAAAATAACTTATAGAGAGTCTTTCTAGGTTTCCTAGATAGATTTTTTGTCTGATGGTATTTCCATCATTTACAGATTAGGCTGTAAATATTCTTTGTATTAGGCTACAAAAATTGTAGATGTTTGGACTAGGGTCTACTAGATTTGTTTTGATTTGTTCTGGGAAAGTTTGTTTGAAAGATTCCCAACAGACTCTAGCTATATCTCCTAGATATGTTTCAGTTCTTGCTATCATGTCATGATTGTTGGATACATGACTTTCATGATTTACTCTATAGTCTCTTATAACAGCAAAAGTTCATTGTTCTATGTAGTTTGAAAGTAATTGGGGGTCAATACTTCCTATGTTTAGTAGAAGAGATGGCATATTAAAAGTCGGATCTATGGGCAACCTTTTCCCTTTTGATTTTATATTATCTCCAAGAGTTAAATCTATTGGGGTGATAACTTTTTCACGAGGAGGAAATCCCATGTTGTAGTCTTCCGTAATATAATCAAATTGAGGGGTAAAATTTGAGCTAGAAGCATCAGCCATGAGACCTTTATGAGTTTCAGGAAACAAAACTAATGATTCTGTTTCATCAATCCCATAATTTATTTCTAAATTCTTTTTGAAATTTATTTCTTTTTCATAAAATTCATGTAGATTGATTTTTTCAAGTAAATCTTCAATATTATGTGTGTCAAAATCTTCTTTATCTATCGTTGAGAATAATCTTTGTCTGAAAACATATTTGTTTTCTTCATCAGTGTCATCGGAATCTATTTCATTATTTACAAAACTTTGTCCTTGACACTTCTTTTCTTCTTCCCATTTTTCAACTGCTTTAAGGAGTTTTTGGGAAAGACAAGTTTTTCCTAAAAAAGAAGTTTCGGTTTGTTTATGTTCCTCATAAGGAATATATGATTCGAAATATGAACAATGTCATAGATTCATCATAGACATTCTAGAGGGTTCCATTTCCCCTTCTGGGAGATTTTGTATGTCTTCATAATCAGTAAATCTTACAGAAAGACTATTTCTTCTGTTTGTTATTATAGCCTATCCGGGAGTGGTTATTGCACTCCTAGGGGATCCAGCCTCAATATGTGTTTGCCATTGATTGTTTTGGTTTCTAGAGGAATCAAAGATTTCGGGTGGCAAAAATTGGATTCCATCAGATGATAAGGCTATCACTAATGGATTAGTGTTTATCCTGTATCTAGGGGATATTTGATCACTTATTCTACCAATGAAGGTAATATCCAAGTGTAAATTATGTCCTTCAAATTCTAGGTTTATGTTTTGTATGAAATCACTAAGATTCATTGTGTAATTAGGGGCAATATAAATTAGGGAGACTTTTTGGTTTAGATCTATTTCTATCATCCCTATTATGGCCTGTGAATTGTTATCTCTAAACCTTTGATCAAAGAGGACTACAAAAGCTTTAGCTCCTACTAAAGATCTTGTTAGAGACCTGACGCCTATGGCAATTAACCCTAGGTGTACATATCTTCTATTTGTATTAAGGAGTTGTCATCTGATTTGTTCTGAGATTAATCTGATAATCTCATGTCTTCCGTCAGGGAGATGAAAATCATCAATCCTTCTATATCTGTATAAGCTAGTTCTATCAGAAGCAAACTTGTTTAGATTGTATAATTATCTAGGATTAAGAGAGTCTATCCTAGAATTTGATCCAATATCTATATTGGATTCTATATCTACTATTTGTTCCAGTTGTCTGGTTCGGAAGTTTGTTCTTCTAAAGAATCTATCCAAGATTCCAGGATGTTGGTTTATGGATTCAGTGACAGGATTGTGTCTTGAAACTGTTTGTAAGGTTCCCGTAAAAGGTATTGTCCTCATTTTCTAGGCTTTGCCAAAACGAATTTGGTTGAGATTTGACTTGTTGTCTTACCTAAATCAAGTTTAGAAAGCTGTGTTGTAAGTTTATCGAGTTCTTTTGTGGAAAAACGAATTTGTTGTTCTTTAGATTTAAGAATATTCAAAATGTCGTTAACTTTATTTTCTAAAGTTTGTGTTTTTGTTAAACAACAAATTATGTGTTGTAAGTTTGTATTTCAAATTTTGTACTCAAAAGATTTTATCGAAAGTTTGTTAACAAAAATGTTATTATTAATTATATCGCGATGTCTATCCAGAGCTAATATAACGGCTCTGATACCAAATGAGGTACCAAGTCGCTTGTATTTTAAACAACGAAAAAGTAAAATAGTAATACGTAAAAACAATAGCACGTAAGATAATATAATATAAATCAGCAAAGGTGGTAGAGCCTTGGCAACAAATTTATATTTTTGAGAAAAAAATGACAAGTATTTTTTATTATAAAACAATATATACGAAATTTACACATAAGTGTGTAGCATTTAACAAGCTAATCTTGAATAAATAATTCATATATAGTTGAACTTTCACGTATTCACATATCTCTTTTTTTTTTGTGAATATTCCACACATCTCATGGTTCTTCCTAACTTGTGAGATAGTTTGTTGTTGGAATAATATATTTTGAATCCAAATTCCTCTCATTTGGACCTTGTAAATTGTTTTTGTTTTAATTAATAAATTAAACTAGCTTTGGGAAACAAAATTTGAGCTGTGACATTCATCCACAATGACATGAAAACTTTGGGCTATGCCATTTAAAGAAAAAAAAACAAAATGAAAAGTGTATTTTAGGACAGGCTACAAATAATAATCATCCGGGACATGCTAAATGCACCCAGCAACATTGCTAGTGCACCCAGCAATTAGGTGAATGGGCAAAATTGCCCTTGTGCCAAAGTTTGAAAATAAAACTAATTTAAAAAAAAAAATAATTCCTTCTTTCGGAAGAAGGTTCTTCCAGTAGAACAAATTGTTCTACCGGAAGAACTTTCTTCCGAAGAAGCTACCGGAAGAAGTTCTTCCGATAACTTCTCCGGAAGAAGGTTCTTCCGGATGAATAAATTGTTCTACCAGAAGAACCTTATTCCGGAGAAGCTACCGGAAGAAGTTCTTCCAGTAGCTTTGTTCTTCTGGAAGAACCTTCTTCCGGAAGAAGTTCTTCTGGTAACTTTTTCGGAAGAAAGTTCTTCCGGATGAATAAATTGTTCATCCGAAAGAACCTTCTTTCGAAAAAGCTATCGGAAGAAGGTTCTTCCGGTAGAACAATTTGTTCTACTGGAAGAAGTTTTACCGGAAGAACCTTCTTCCAGTAACTTCTTCGGAAGAAGGTTTTTCCGATAGAACAAATTGTTCATCTGAAAGAACCTTCTTTTGAAAGAAAGAATTTTCTTTTTTAAATTAGTTTTATTTTCAAACTTTGACATAAGGGCAGTTTTGTCCATTCACCTAATTGGTAGGTGCACCAATAATGTTGCTGTATGCACCTAGCATGTCCCTAATCACCTGGCTGCTGCATGAATTATTTATTTATTTATATAAAATATGTTACTTTTAGAATAGCTTGGGAGCAATGAGCACGGTTGAAAGTGCTTTCTACGTCAAGCAATTTCTATTTATATTGTTAGAATTTAAAACTACATTTACGTGGAAGGGTAAAGACAATGCATACATGTTCTTTGATTCGCAATCTGTTTTACTTTTTGTCTTGTGTTCTCCATTATTGGGTTTTGCAGAGCCACTATCTGCTCATTACACCGGCTGAATTTAGCCACGTTTCAGTTTTCACATTGAAGACTTTATAATTTCACATCAATTTTTTAAATATGTCCCCAAATTTTGCACTGATCAAAATTACTGGCCAGAATTAATTAACTAATCCGCCCAAAAAGTAAAAATGAAAAAGTTAGTGTCCTTTTCGGTATGATTATGATTTGTGAAGTTTAAATTTTGAAATTTTAAAAATTATTTTTTTTTGTTTTATAATTTCAACTTTTAAATTTTAATATTAAATATTAGATTCAAATAGCAAATTATTAATTATTTCTAAGTTTAATCATGCATGAAACTATAATAATCGTAACAATAATGTCATGATAATGATCACAATAGTGACAATAATAATTACAACTTTATAATAATAAAAATAATGATAATAATAACAATAATAATTATTGTGGTTGTGACATTAATATTGATGATATTATTAGTGACAAAAATCATATTGACAACTATATTGACAATGATGATAACAATAAATATAATGATTATGATGACGGTGATAAATGAAGATGATCATTTATGACAAGTAATAATTATAGTGATGTTGATAATAAATTAATGGTGATAGCCATTGTTTTTGTGTATCTTAAAAGTGATTCAATATAATAAGAAAAATATAAAGTTAAATGATTTTTTTTATGGAAAATGAAAATACACTACCTTCTAATATATTTAGAACATCTCCAATGTATTACTGTTTGAATGGTGGGTTATGTTAAATTTTTACCTCTATAATATCATATAGATTTAACAATTTTATATAAAAATTAACTCCAATATTGGAGGTCTAACTTAATTTCCGATGTTTTTTTTGCTAATTTTTATTTGGAAAGCATTTTTTTATGGATGAAAATAGTGGGTTAAAAACTTAAAATTTTTTTAGTTGCCGTTGTATTTTAGTTTTTGAGTTTCAGCCCATCTAATTTTTTTGTCCATTTTTGTCTTTTATTTATCTTTGTTGCTTATAATTAGTACTTGAGTAGCTAAGTTCATTTTTAGTGCCTGTGTAGGACTAATGATTAATAATAAAAAAATAAAAGATTAAAAATAGACAAAAAAAATTAGATTGACTAAGATTCAAGTTATAAAATATGATAGGAATTAAAATTTTATTTAACCCAAAAACAGCTAAGCGTAACATTACTTATTTAATTATATTGAATGTATTTTGTTTTAAATTTTACATTTATAAATGAAATTCCATCGCATGATGTGTAAAGTTTGAAATCTAAGAACATCCTGATCCTCAAAGTCAAAGTAAAGTCAAATATTGTTCGGTCATGACATTTTATGTGACTATATTTAATTGATTTTCACATCACACTTTATAGTTTATAGTCGATCTTTGCTTTAGTTTTCCAAGTCACCTAATTAACTTCACCCAGTTAAGTCAAGTCCCATTTTGGAATTTGGAGGCTAAAACATATCCAAAGATAAGCAAGGGATAGCTATATCAGTGGCCAATCTTATACTGTAATTTTCTATTAACAAAATACTTTGATTGAAATAAGAAAAAATTATTGAATAATTCAAAGACTGTATATAAAAAACTGTGCTTGTGCTTGTATAAAAACTGACACATTAAATGCTCTAACGATATTTTTTTTCTTGTAGCAACGTTAATACACCTTATTTTTAAGCAAATTGCATATATAAGCAACACTTTATAGTTTATAGTCTTCTTTGCTGTAGCTTTCCAAGTCAACTAATTAACTTCACCCAGTTAAGTCAAGTCCCATTTTGGAATTTAGAGGTTAAAAAATATCCAACGATAAGCAAGGGATAGCTATACCAGTGGCCAATCTTATACTGTAATTTTCCATTAACAAAATACTTTAATTGAAATAAGAAAAAATTATTGAGTAATTCAAAGACGGTATGTAAAGATAATATTTATTAATAAATAAAATACTGAACATTAAGCTGTCTTTATTGATATAACTTTTATCAAACAAAATTTAAAGCTTACCTCTTGTAAAAAAAAATTAAAGTGTTAACATATGCAATATGAATATAAATTAAACAATAGTATTTTTCTTTGACAATTTTATTAGTGTAGAAATTATTTACTTATTTTATTAATGATTAATTTTTAGAGAAAAATCAAATCTTTAGTACAACGAAATAATGTATTATGCACATACTTTAGATTAATTAATAGTAATTTTATTAACCAATAAAAGCAAATTAAAGGTCATGATCACAGCCAACCCAGGTGGTAGGAATTATTGAGGGAGAAAAAAGATCGAAATTCGAAATGAAGCTTTCAGAGAGACACAGCAAAGTGCAGCTCACATCCCATCACAAGTACCAACATTTTGATAAAGAGTAGTAAGAATATTATATTTTCTTATAAATAATTCTATTATTTTATACGTGAAATATTAAATAAAAATAAATATATTCAATATTTTAGAAATATAAAATGCATACAGAAGTTGATGTATAAAAAAGTAAAAAAAGAAAAAAGAAATATTTTTAGAATTTTTCTTCAATAAAAACTTAGCCATGTTTTATGTATTTTAACTATTTAATTATACAAACAATCACCAAGAGTGAGGTTATCTCTGATTCTCCCCCTAACAGTGATGCATACATAGCTAAGAATTATGGAGTATGGATGATCTAATTTAATTGATTAAATAAGATACATGAATTATTATTAATTTTATATATCTGTTTTTTATTTTATTGATAAAAAAGTCAATAATTTTTTTTTTATAATTTTAATATAATTTAATGTATAGTGATGATTGAATGAGATTTCACTAGAAACAATAAATGATTGAATGAGACAAAATAATGGAAATTATTCATTCAACTAAAAATTAACAAACATATAAGTTTATATTATGAAAAAGAAATTGAATATTTTTTTCTATTTTTTCGTTCCATCAATTCAAGTTGTGGATTCCTTAGGATGTAATTAGGGGTGAGAATAAGTCAGGCAGACTAGGCTTTAAAAGGCTTGAACCTAGTTTACGATGAATTTTTGAGGCTTAAGCCTGACCTATAACCTATCAAAGGCTTTTATTTAATAAAGTCAATAAAAATAATGAGGAACATAAATGGCACATGACTCACATCTAAATTGTAATTAAAGTCTTATGAATGAAAGTTATGAAACAGTAATGTGTAATCAAAGTATGTTAGTTTAAAAAAAAAATTATACCCAAAAAATAATATATATATATATATATATATATATATATATAGGCCGGCTTATCAGGTTTATAAGGTTTTTTAATAAATCTAAGTCTGATCTATTTAATTTAATAGACTTTTAAAAAAGTTTGAGTCTAACCTTTTAATTAAATAGACCAGTACAGGCCAAACTTTATGTAGGTCAGGTCATAGGCCCTGTAGACCGGTCTGACCTATTCCCACCCCTAAATATAATCTTAGGTTCCAATTACTTGGTCCCTTTTAAATTAAAAAATAAGGAAAACAAAGGTGACATGTTTTGCATAACCTCTCTATATATATGTCATAGACCCAAATACAATATACAATACATGCACATATCTGTCAAATGGTCCAAGAATTCAACCACCCAAACTTAGATTAGGAAAAGAATTTAGGGGTCTTTTATTGCATCATGTATTTTAGAGCGGAAGCAAAATAATATAGTTTTACTTTGAAACTGGGCATAGAGTCAAGATAGGCATGCAGAGTTAATTCAACTGCACTAAGAAGATCACACAAATAATTTCGGAGTTATTTAAATAAATAATATAATTTTGCTTTGATTTAATTGCTCACTTTGTACTTCCTAGCTCAACAGAGGAATTTTGGATTTCAGTAAAAAAAAGGAATTTTGGATTTCGTTCCTATTTCTTTGGTGTGTTAATGAATTGTACGAACTGGTGTCTTAAATTGGGCACATCCAGTGATAAATATAAGTTATCTGATCATTAATGAAATCTTTAGCTTATAAAAAAATATATTTAATTTCTCATATTCGATATTTCTCCACTGAAGCTCCATCGCACGGAGTGCCTAAGCAAAGAACATTTCTGATAATTTTATTTAAAAATCTGTTACACGTGAAGCTGTACTTCCCAAGCCCCTCAATCATCAACTAATTTTTTATTATTATTATTATGCAATAAAGGATACGGAAATATTGATAAAATTAAATTGCGTTCATATTGGATACTTACTATATTTTTTTTTTAATTATTATGGCTTTTGTATAGGTGTCTACGTTTGTGCACTGCATTGTGGGGCTTGCTGCATAAATCACGGATGCTCAGATTCTAATCATTTTAATATATACTAATTAGATTAAGTATAATCATTGGATCTTGCTGTATTATTTTAATATATATCACTAACAAGACAGAGATGATAATTCATAATTTGTGCTACTCCAACTCCATTAGCCCCCACATGAAAATGAACAAAGTGAAATTAATGGGACTATTTGGATCTTCTAAGGAGAGAAATCAATGTAATCTAGATTCATGGATTTCTATAATAGCAATAATGAATCTTGCATTGTTATTACTGGGAAAAAAAATACACATATTAAAAGTTATAGCTCAATATTTAAATTTTCCACATCGCATAGTTTTTACCTTTTTTTTTTAAAAATCCAACGCTTGATTGCAAAACGAATTTTCATAAGAAAAAAAGAAATATATATATATATATATATATATATATATATATTCGAATCGAACATTAAAGAAAGTTAGGAGTTAAACTAAGAAACATCTATCTTGAATTCACTTATGGAAAAATGTTATGACGACGGTAATTTTGAATCATTTTTAAATTTAATTTCGTGAAAAGTTAAAATTTTTTACGACGATTAAGAAAATTATCTTAGAAAAATATATATTTTTAAGATGATTTTTAATTAAAAACCGTCTTAGAATAATATTCTTTTAATACGATTTTTAGCATATAACTGTTTTAAAAAATCACATTTCTAACACGATTTTAAACTAAAAATTGTCTTAAAATATATATTTTAAAAAAAAATTCTAAAATTTTTTTTTCAAAAATTGTGTTAGAATTTATTAATAATTCTAAGATGATTTTTGAAACAATCGTCTTAGAATCATTTATTTAAAAAAAATATAAATTGATGAGAATTCTAACACGGTTTTTCAGAAATCATCTTAGAATGTCTCTTTTATTTAAACAAAAGAAATTTAAAAAAAATTGAAGATTCTAAAACGATTTTTTCAAAAATAATCTTAGAAAGTAGATTTTTTAAGATGATTTTTCTAAGAATCGTCTTAGAATATATTTTTTTAAAAAAAATAAACAAATTTAAAATTATGAAAATATTATTATTAAAAAAACATATACTAGTATTTATTATGAAAATAATTATTTTTTAATTACTTACATTTTCTTTTAAAATTGTAGTATTATAAATTACAAAAGCATATACTAGTATTAATTATCTACGGATTCCACTTCACCCGCTAGTTCCAGTGGTATTAACCATAGCATGTCCTGTGATTTTAAAATTTCACATATCCCTATGCTCATATCCAGGTCGCATGTTGTAACCATATTTTCTAGTTCTTAAACAATTATTACCAGGCCAAGAGACTTTTATTATATGAGTAAGATTTATGACAAAAATCAAAAGCCAAGAAATATTGTACTTACATGCTTAAATATCCAATGAATTCCATTCCTAATTGCTTCAACCTTGATGTGGTACGGTTCCCTATTAAATTCAAGAATATGAAAAATCAAAGATAAAGAATGAAATATAAAAGAGAACAATAGAAAAAAGGCATAGCAAAAGAAAATCTGCACACACAACCCAATTATTGATCCACACATCTTTGTGTGTCTCATATTTTGATATTTTGATAATGAAAGAAGAACTTTATTTAGAACAACAAAGGAAAATTGCAATTTCTAAACCTATATGGAAGAGAAGAAACATTGTTAATATGAAAGAAGCATTATAAGCAATAAAACAAAATGCCTATTTGTTATTAGAATTTCCAGAGGAAGATTGCATCATCTATAATTGGTACAAAGTTATAATCCTTTTCCTCCTTTAGTGTTCATTCCATGATTTAGTTAAGGATATACCATTGTTGGGTTTTCCCCAATATTCATAATATAATCTATTTCCACAAACTAACAAAAAGAGAAAAAAAAATCAAACAACCTCAAATAAAACTATAAAATTAACGCAAGTTCTAAGATCATATATTCACATATAAATCTATCCAAAAAAATATATTCATATATACGAAAATCAAAGACACGGTACAAATGGACAAGTCTTAGCTATGGAGCATGTGCCATGCATGAATATAAAATCTTAACTACATTGGCCAATTCTTAAGCAACAAAATTACTATATGTGAAGCTCTAGGTGAAGAAGTGCTCTTAGGCTTTTCTGGCTTCTTTCTATTTAATAACTTCCTCCATTCTGAATATAATGTGCTTCACAGAATAATCAAGTATCAAATAAAGATGCAGAAGCACAGGGTATGAAATTTTAATATAGTTATATAATTGGTACGCACTTCAAATTACTCATGGAAAGCACAATAACATAACAAGCAAGTAAAGCTCCTTGGATCTCATTGAATCTACACATAAAGCCTCTTCAAATTAAGAAATTACTTGCTTCCCCTATAATAGATTTTATAAGACAAATACCTCCCGTCAAAGTTTTTCCAGACACGTGTCTGCGAAAAACCAATTAGTCTTTGATAATTCTAGTATTGCTTTATTTATTTTGGATTAAGCCTTAAAAATATAGCTCTGATACCAATTTGTTGTTTTTTTAATAAGAGTAGGCAGAAATATTAAACAATAAAAGGGAGCACAAAGAAAGAAATTGAGACTGCAAAGGCTTACTTTATTCTGATATGAAGCAACGTATTTAAAAACATGGAAAAGATAGTAACTGCTAACAAAAAGATAACATCACTAACAGAAAGATAACACCACTAACAAATCATGCCTAGAGAATAGGATCAAAACTATTTTATCCTATCAGTCAACATGACTTTTATTTTTCCTAAAAAATAGCATAAAAATCTTATCTACTATAATTTGTTAGGCAGTTCCAACAGTCAAATCTTAACAAATCCTTATTCCACATGGCAACTCAATGATTAGAGTAAAACAATAATATCATCATTTATCCTTCCAATCTTATCAAGCCACAAAATCATCCATTGAGTGAATATAAACTCTCATGCAAACCAATGGATAATCCCAAAGGTTCCACTGTAACTTTTTCAAGTATGTGAGGACAAAGTCTGTCAAGGATCATTACTAAATTTAAAAAGCTATATTGAAAAATGAGTTACAAGTTAAGAATATAAAATTGAAATCCCCCAAAAGAAAAATGATATTACCAAATCAAATAATAAAAATCCCATATCATACTCCTTGTTATCTTGTGTCAAGCCTCTCTCAAAACTAACACAACACATAAATACCTACCAACATTTATTTATTCTACACTCCATGAATATATAATCATTTAGCCCTTTTAAAACCACAAATTTGAGAATTGTCTTTTGTCTCAAAGTTGGACTCAAGCCCAAGTAGGGTTATGTTAGGCCCTCAACAAGAATGTAAAACTAGTTAGAATCCCAAACATGAATTACTTAAGACAGATTATATGTGCAATGTATTAATGCTAAGCCATTACCATAAATTAACACATTATATGGCTAATAAGTTAGTGAAACTGCAACAACATTGGGAGGTAGTGTTAAATGAGTAAAGGTAGGTCCTCACATTTTTGTGGATGGGTGTAGGTAAAGAAGCTAGTCCAAGAGTGCATAATAAGGTTTGGCAATTGAAATATTTGTACTTTGCCATATATCATTAGATGTGACGAACATCATGATTCAGAGAAGGATTTTTTTCATTCAAAGAAGGATTAACATCATGTTTCTTCAAGAAACTAAATGTGTTGGAGATAAAGATAAAGGGGTAAACACTAGGAATTAAACTTTGGTATAGTGGGAAAGTTAAAGGAAAAAAGAACTTAGCTATTACAGTGGTTCAAGGCTTTCCACAAAAGGAAAGCTTCTCAAGGGTGATTTTGAGTTTTGGAGATCTAAACAAGGAATGACACAACGTAACAATAAAATGCAGTGTTATAAACTCACCCACATGAAACACTCAGACCCAACATCGCACCACACAATACTCCCAATAACAAAATCAACCACACAATCATATTTCAAAAGGCTACAAACAATTTCCACACATAAAAATTAACAAACTGATTCACCATTGAAACAAAATCAGCAAAAACTTGCCTCATGAAGTTGATGTGCACGTCGAGATTGCGGTGAATGGTGGAGCAATCAATGCAGAGAAAGATCCTATACGTGATGGATGCCCAGGTAGGGTTCTTTGCGTTGCAATCGAAACACATCTGAAAAAAAAATAATAAAAAAGCCATACAAATTCAAAAATCAAACGCACAAGCACATGTATTGTAGATCTAAAACCAGATCTCGTAAATCAGAAACCACAAATGGAAATTTCAAATTGTATAAAAAAAAATCACGGAACCAATGATTATGCACTCAAATAGAAATTCAAAATTCAAAATTCGAAAACCGATTGCGGGTGCCTTCTTCGAAGCAAACCTTGCAATGCTCCTCCTCCACATCCTTTGCGTTCGAACTAGAAGAAGGTGGGGTGGTGCCGTAGTTGATCAAGCCCCAATACTCCAAGAAGAGGAAGACCCTGTGAAGGAATGTGACGTTGCCCACGAGCGACTTTTGCACCTCGGTGAATGTGAGCCTTTTGGAGGGCTCTTCTTTGTACTTTTTCCAAGAGGTTGGCCTTAAGTACAAAGAGTGAGAATATAGAGAGGTGTGAGAGAGGAGAGGGAGACATTAAAAGCAGTCGAAAATCTTCTAAGACGCTTTTGTAAAACCGTCTTAGAATGACATCCTTCTAAGACGAGCGACTTTCACACCTCAGTGAAAGTGCGCCTTCTGGAGGACTTTTCTCTGTACTTGTTGCGAGAGGTTGACCTTGAGTACAGAGAGTGAGTGGGAGAGTGAGAATACAGAGAGACGTGAGAAAGGAAAGGGAGACATTAAAAATAGCTGAAAATCATCTTAAAACGACATCTTTCTAAGACGGTTTTGTGAAGATCGTCTTAGAATGACAACTTTTCTAAGACGATTTTCGCAAAACCATCATAGAATAGTTATATTTATTTACAAAAATATTACCACATTTCTTTCTAAGACGATTTTTCATCAACCGACATTAAATCAACGTCGTAGAAAAATATTTTTCTAATAATGATTCTTATATGATTGTAGTTCCCCTCTATAGAAATTGGACATTTTCATTTTCATTTACTAGGTGAGGTCTTTCATCCTTGACCTAGTTAGGTGATAGTTATAGAAGAACCGAAGGGGAAGAGACTAGGGGAGGAAACTAGAAGAGTAGTTGAAGAGATAAGGTATCAAAGTTACTGAGTTATATCTAATAAATCATCAAGATATTGTTTATATGACCAAGCATGAGATGATATGAGCAACATATACTATCATAATTAAAGCAAATCATGTGAGAGAGTTCATGTATTAACAATGTACCTCAAGGGACATTTTTTTTCTCTAGCAAATGAGTAATATTCAATTATAAAATTAAACTTTTAATTACATCCAGTACGAATATTAGCTAAAATTAAGATATTTTAGTTTAAATTATAACTTTGAGTTCAAAGCATAAATATGTAACCTATTGAATATTCCAGTATTTATTGTTAACAATGAAGATGAAAAGATTTACCTATATTCAACAAAAAAATAAATCTGAATTATAAAAGAGACAAAGATGAAATATAAAGCCGGCAAACAATGAGACTAAATTTTCTTACAGATAAGGGAAGGAACACAGATATATATTATTTAACAGCTGCAATTTCTATAAAAATAAATAAACTTTTAATTACAATTGTGAATGTTATAAACAAGATACCGAAGTTTGCGGTGGTGTGATTCACAGAGAAAGATAAAGAGTTAAAATCACATATTTAGACACATGAATCACGATCATCACTATGTATTTATGAGTTAAAAAAATTAAAAACATTTACCTTTTTCTAAAGCAAAATTAAAAACATTTACCTTTTTTAAAGCAAAATTAAAACATTTACCGACCAAACACATATTTAAATATCTACATGTGGCTACAAAGTCTGGATATAAAAATAGACAAATCTGGTGAATTATTCGGTTCCTTCTAGTACATCATCATGTGCATGAGAAAAATACAGAGGATATGATCTTCTTCGTTAATCAGAACTCGAACCGTAACTTTTGTCCTTAGTATAAAGGACACTAAAAATAGTTCTTCTATTAGCTGTAAGCTGCTTGTTAATATTTTAAAGTAACTTACGTGCATCAAGCATCCAGAAGAATCCAGATTAATGGTCATATAACTTGTACAATGTTTCCCTTTTAACCAAAATGCCCCAAAATATCTTCGCTAATCTTAATCTATATTAAGAAAAAAAAGTATTAAAAATTTAAAATTTAGTTATATTTTTCAAGGTTGATTTAAATTCACGGTTTTAACTTAAATTCAAACTTTATAAATGAAAAAATAACATGATTAAAAAGAAAGAATTTTACTAAATATAATCAATTAAATTTTTTGAAGAGATTAATCATCATCGTAAACCGATGAATACTTTGTAAATTACCATACTAAAAAAAAAAGATTTATCACCCCAAATTTTTAAGGGTATATTAATATTTTATTGATATTAAAATTGAGCTGTATACAACTTTGGCTTTGTCCTATTGTCAGCACTCATTACCCTCAAGCTCTAGGAAGATATGTAATTAGGTAAAAAAAGAGTCCAATACGCAAAATGGTGAATATATGCCATTTTTGTTATCATATGATTGTAAATGATACATGATTTTGGTTAAGATTGTTATTATTATTGTAAGATTGTTATTCTCCCTTGTCAGATAGGTGACTTCCAATTCCTTTAGGCAAAGAAGTTACTTCCATAAGAGGGAGCAGTGCCCCAATAATGAAAAAAATTGAAGAGGTGTGAGTGTGATATTGATCATGTGTTATGGCGGTACCACCAAAGCTAAGAAAATTTGTGGACAAAAGTTAATATGATGCAAGATATAATCAATAAGCATCTTTTTCCATGCTTTATTGCGTGTACGTGCTTCATATCAGCCAAGCAAAAGGTGAAAACATTTAAAGGAGTTGGTTTAATTTATGCATCTGATATTTGTTTTTTATTGCAGTTATAGGAAGTTAATGAACATAAAATAATGGAAACTCATGGAATTTATATATACATATACATATATATATATATATAATTTTTTTCTTATTATGTGACTTTTGAAAATAGAATAAATACAACTGACACTTTTAAATACTTTATTTATTTAAAAACAAATGTTAATTAAGATTTGGTACAATATTTAAAATATTCTTAATCTTATTATAATATTTTTTTTCTTCATTATATAATGTATTTCACTTAATAGCGGTAAAGATAACTAGTTCAAAATTAAAATAATTAATATTTCTTAATTTTTAAAACAATAAATTAAAAAATTCAGATTACAATTATTTATATTTAGAGAAATTTATAATGCAATTGTACATTAATCACTGCAATTAAGATCTTTCACTTGAGAATTTGAAATATTTCTACAAGTTTCACTTGTTTGTGTCGATTATGAGATTGATTTCGATTTAAAATTTAGTTTTACTTAAAACTTTTCGACTCAACATATCTTATAAACTTAGCAATGTTGTCACTAAATTATTCTTATTGAATATTTCAGGTGTCATTCAAGATACCTTTCTCACTCACTGTCCATTTAATATTTGATTAATTAACGGTTGTAGAAAATTAAAAAAGGTACATTAAAGCTTTAATAATAGGAGAGGTTGATTTCTTTATATGAGCACGTGCGTATATGGAGGTATGTACATATTATATGTAGAAGAGGAAAAGCAAAATAATGGAAGACCAGTGTGTACATTGGTATGTACATATTAAATGTAGAAGAAGAAAAACAAAATAATCAAAGAACAAAAATGTTAAAATATAAAATTAAAAAAATTGAGAAGAGATATTTTCGATTTCTTTTTATTTTTTTCTCCACTTTTTCATTTTGTTTCTTTAGCCATAGAAACAGAGTTTTTAAGAATTTTATACATTCAATTAAAAAAATATTAACAAAGTTTAAAAATCTTTTATCACAGTTATAAAAATGTCAAATTTTAATAAAAAACTTTTTGGTGCACCAAGATTTTATGTCAACCTTTAAATGATATGATGCATTTTTTTGATACATAAATGATGTGATGTATTATTAGTCGTTTTAAATCTTGAGAAAAATAATTTACAAAATACTGAAAGAATTTATATTGAAATAATTAAAGATAAAAGTCACTTAGTTTGCATATAAAACGACATTTTCAGCACAAATGTTACAAATGTGTCATTTACAAAACAACAGTAACAAAAGAAAAAAAAACAAACAAACAGGCTGATCTAATCACTTTGCAGCGTGTATTTATAATGACCTCTCATATTTGAGTATAACTAATTTTAAAAGAATATTCAAAAGTGATCCAGCAATGCATATACATTTTCACCCCTTTTGGTTTCACCTTGAATTCCATCATAATCAAAAGAAGTTATAGACTAAATATTTTAAAATAAGGTCAAGAGCTACAAAAATTTAAAATAAAAATAGACGTTAACAAAATTTTAATTCCTTGAATGAGTTTATCTGACTTTATTAAAGTTATTCGAAATTCATAAAAAAAATCAAATATTGAAAGTTAAAAACAAAAATAGTTTTCTTATATTTATAGGAGAAAAAAAATTAACAAGTTAAATGAATTGAACTTCTTTTTATAAACTAAAATAAACTTATACACTTATTTTTTTTATAGAATACGTTTTATTTTATTTTTTAAAAAAAACTAACATGAATAAATTAATTTAAACTTATGAAATAAATTTAATTATTTTATTTTCTTATCTTACAAATATTTATGGAAGAATTTATCTACACTTCAACTTATACTTAAATGCTTCACACTTACCAGCCACGAGAAGTTTATTGTAATAAGGTATTCACATTTGAGTGAGATGATAGGAATAGAAAATAAATTATCAGAACAGAAAAATTATTCTGAAATAATTTATAAATATTTTTATTAGTAATAGTATATGTCTAGTTTAGTTTAATTTAAAAACATAAATTAATGAAACATTTAAATTAATATTATTTTATATATAACCAGATTATACATTAGAATATAAAATATATAAATAATATACTAGCTACTTAAAAAAATAGCACTTATTTATAAATACACCTGCAATTCACTGAGTTTTCTCTAGTTGGATAATAAATTAATATAATATTTTAGCCATAAGCCAATGGTGCCTTGCACTTGTCCTTCTATAAATATTCATCATTGCCTTAGCTTTTTCCTCCCCCTCCTCCTTCCATCTTTCAATACCATTGTACTACAATATTGCCCTCTAAGTTTTTGCTTCTTAATCCACACCCTTTCCCACACCCTTTCATTGTTCTGGTAAGCCAATACCTTCAATTGTTCTTATACATATTTTCTTAGAACATTAAAGTTTTCTGTTTCATTCTTCACTCATTGCCCATAACCCTTCAAAAACCATGGCTTCTTAATGATTCTGCAAAACACCCATCTTTACCATGAGTGCATGTATAAGATTTTGCTTTTTGAATTCTGAAAATTCATTAAGCAATGAACAAATGTTCAGAATTGAGAACCGTACCTCTGTTTTTTTAGAACACCCCCCCATATATTTGGTGATAATAATATATAGACACGTGTCCACTTTTTTTCCTTTTATTCCGAGGCTTAAAATATATGTGTTGTTATTAAGTCTTGTGGTTTGGTTTGTATATTCCGTTGAATCCAGAAAGTTTGATAAATGAGTGATTGTGTGACTCCAAAAGTTTATGCACTTTGGAAAGGAATTTTCTGTTTCATAAACTCTGTTCAAAGGATTATAATAATGGGTTTTTGGCTTTGAGCCATTACATGATTGCTCTCCTTTCTTGGGAGTCCATTTTTTTCCTTAGTTTATAATTATAATAATTGAAGCTTTTGATTTGAACCCTTTCATGTTTCAATAAATTCTGTGCCCCCAAAGGGGTACTGCTGAGCCATTTTTTAAATCTATTTACTTGTTTGTGGATTGTCCACTCAGAATCTGAGCAAAGCTTTATCTCCGATGGATTTGATCACCACTTTGATTGTCTTTCTTTATGATGCTTTAGCTTCTTTCAGTGCTAATCCGAGTTAACACGACCAATTTTTTAAATTAGAAAAATGGAAAACCATTTACATTTGTTGGTTGAGAATCACAATGAATTCCCATATAAATATTGATTGGTTCATGTGGTCATGCAACATATTGCTGACTTCCTTTGGTTGTGTCTGTTAAGGTTTTCTGCCTGAAATGGAGTACATGAACCAGAGACCAAAATATGATTGCCTTCTTTTTGGTGAGTCTTTCAGTGAGACATGGTCATTGGTTAATTGCAAAATCTGAAGCTTCATTTGGGGTTTGATTATGATTATAACTCATTAACTCTTATGTTTGTGTTTCAGATTTAGATGATACTTTGTATCCACTAAGCACTGGTCTTGCAAAAGCATGTGGCCAAAATATTAAAGGTGAGTGTCTCTTTGCCAATAATGTTCTTGGTAATGTGTTTAGTGTTTTACTCTTTTGTTGGTGGTGCTGACACGAGTGGTTCAATTGATCTAGACTATATGGTGGAAAAGCTTGGCATAGACAAAAGCAAAATTGATGACTTGTCCAACCTCCTCTACAAGAACTATGGAACAACTATGGCTGGTTTAAGGGTACTATTTCATCTTTTATCTTTTCATTTCCTTGCTCAAAATGGGAATTCATTGTTGAATTCAGAAATCTCTGATGATTTATGATTGTTTTGTTTCATTGTCAATTCAGGCAATTGGATATGACTTTGAATATGATGAATATCACAGGTACATGCCTTTTTTTTCTTATTGCTTTTATCTCCATTTGTTAGTAGTGATGAAATTGATTTTTGAACTTTGGCTATTACAGTTATGTTCATGGGAGATTACCTTATGAGAATTTGAAACCAGACCCAGTTCTGAGGAACCTTTTGCTGAGCCTGCCCTATAGGAAACTGGTAAGTTGTTTAAAATCAATAGAATTGCACAATATTCTACAAAGAAAATTTGAAAACAATCCAATGAGACCTCTTTTTTGTCTTTTACTTTTAGATTTTCACAAACTCAGACAAAGTCCATGCTGTTAAGGCACTAAGCAAGCTTGGATTAGAAGACTGCTTTGAAGGAATCATATGCTTTGAGACCCTTAATCCCATCCACAAAAGTTCTGTCTCTGATGATGAAGACGACATTGAGTTTGTGGGGGGTTCAGGCACAACAATTCCAGCACCAAAAAAAGATGTTAATAGCTTTCAAATCTTTGACCTCATTAGCCATTTTGCTAAGCCCAATCCCAACACAGTTTTGCCAAAGACACCAATTATTTGCAAACCATCAGAAAATGCCATTGAGTTGGCTCTCAAGATAGCCAACCTTAATCCACAGAGAACTGTAAGAAAAATCACCCTATTTCACTTACATTCTTGATTTTGTTGCCTCATGTTTTTCTCATATTTTTCTTTGTTCCTATATGTCACTTTCAGTTGTTCTTTGAGGATAGTGTCCGCAACATACAAGCTGGAAAACGTGTGGGTCTTCACACTGTGCTGGTAAGTCATTGGTAATTTTGTTCAGTAGTAGGAACACTGCCAAACTAATAATGAGGAATCCAAGAATTTTAAGCTGTGCGACATCACATACATATAATTGTGTGGGGGTAGAATGGGAATTATTAGATAATTCCATATCATATCTATTGTTCCAACTAAATTTTACGTGACATTTACTTAAGTTTTTTAATTTATGGGAAAAAATTAATAATACTACACTATGTATTATGTATAAAATAATTGCAATAAGCTAAGAAAGATGCTAAAAACACTTTTTAATACATTATTTCTAACACATTTCATTATTAGTTGAAATTTATTAAAAATTATAAAATTAAGATAAAAACTCGTTAAATGATGACTGAGATATACCAAAATTTGTGAATCTCAATAAATTTTAGTTTGTAACAAAGAAAATGTGTTGAAAAAAGTGTCTTACAGATTATCATTTTTTTTAGCCTGTAATAATTTCTAAGTAAAACACAATATGCACATAATACATGTAATACTACGAATAAAAACAAAATTTTGGGGGGATAGTTTCCCCCACAAGGCAATCCTTATTGTGTGCCAAACTAATATGAGCCTCTAATTGTTGATTACTACTATCAGGTTGGAAAATCTCAGAGAATTAAAGGAGCAGATTATGCATTAGAAAGCATCCACAACCTTAGGGAGGCAGTACCAGAACTATGGGAGGGTGACATAAAATCAGAAGTTGCTTATCCTGGCAAGCATTCTGTGGAGACATCTGTGACTGCTTAGATCATTGATGAAAAAAAAAAAAAACCAAAATAAGAAAAAGGAGAGAAGTCCTTTGGGAAATTCCCAACATGGGATGTAGTAACTGTAGTTGATGTAGATGCTTTGATCATATTATAACTATAATAAATTAATATATGTAGTTGACGTAGATGCTTTGATAAGATAATAAAATTTTAATATAAAATATTAAATTCTCCATTTGGGCCTAGCGTTCTTATATATATGGAATCAATATATTTTCCCGTCGTCTCCATCAAGTGAGGAAGATTCTACATTAAAGTGTAAGAAAAAAAATATATAAAGTGAATGCAAACTCGATTTTGATCTTATAATTAAGTAATTAAGTCAATAGTATAAGACAAATGTTAATAAGTGTAGTTTAGGCATTAGTAAGTGCAGTTTTAAAGAACTTAAAAGTAAAAATATTTTTATTGAAAAATAAAAAATTGTTTTTTTTTTTTACACTCTCCTATAAGTTTTACACTAAATATTTTCCCATTTTAGTTTCATAATCATTGTGATCAGCTAGGCCCATAATATAAAACAACTAATATTCTCAAAACATGCAATAAATTAAAGCAAAGAAAAACAATGGAATTGAAGCCAACAAACCTCGGCAAAAAAAGCTGTTTGAACCCCTATATAGGAGGAGAAACAACCCAAAAAACCTTCAGCATGATCCCGAAAAATACCTCCAGCAGCAACGTGCCCATGAGAGCCTTTCGCAGATCCGTCCGTGTTACATTTAATAGTACCAACACACCGTGGATACCAAGAGACTTTCTTAATCAATTGTGCCTCGGGAAGTTGAACATCAATACCAAAAAAATTCAGAATAGAGAACTCCCTCATTGAGTTAGTCATACAACCTTCAAATCTAGTGCTAGACAAAAAAAACAACAGAAGAAATAAAATGGCAGGTGCTCTCAAAGGAGACATTAATCCCCTTAAATATATGTTGATTTCTACAAAACCAGATTGCCCAGAAAGTATGAACAACAAGGGAAAGAATAACATCCTTGGCTTGGATGCTTCAGGATGTACCCAAGGACTGGATCACAGACAAGGGAAAATCCAAAATAAAAGGCATATTCACAATAGATTAAAGCCAGGACCAAAACTTTCCTGCAAACGTACAAGAATGAAAAAGATGAGATGAAGATTCATTAGAACATTTGCAGAGGTAACAACAACTGAGGGATGTTCCATTGGTTCAAAGTTCTAAAGTCCATGACTGAAGATGAGAGAAGGCTGCGAATGCGCAAAGGGATCCCAAGAGATTCAACAATAGGAGCCGCCATGCACCAAGCATTATTCCAAAAGTTGATTTTGGAGCCATGACCCAAGCTTTATTACGAAAAATAGTAGGGAGATGTTGCTTCAGCGATGACAAAAGAGAATACTTTTTGTATCCACCATACTGACAATGGTTTCGCAAAAATCTAGCTCTAAGGACACCAACCCATTGATCACCCGAATACACAAAGCTCCAACAAAGCTTGAGAATGGTTGCACCACTGGTGCCTGAGATTGAGGTTAAATTAAGGCCTCCTTCATCTAGGGGAGAACAAAGCTTCCTCCAACTCACAGTCACAAGCTTTTCAGGAGTGAATATCACCAGACCAAATAAAATTTCTAATGAAGCAATCAACTTCCTTGAGAAGGGCCCTTGGCCATGAGTACATGTGGAAGGAGTAAAGCAACGTGCCATTTATGACTGACTTGATCAGTTGAACCCGACCCATAATGGATAAGAGAGCGCCCTTCTGAGTAACCAACTTAGATTTTATACGATCAGCAATAGGCCTTAAATGAATACCGCGGGGCTGGCTTAGAAAAAAGGGGACAACAATGTAGTTAAACGACAGACTGGCCACAGCAAAACCTAGAAGAAGTTTTATCTACTCTCAGGGTGTACCCAAGGGATTGGTTTGGGTTAGATTTCCAAGAACAAAAAATAATCATCTAATCTAAATTAACTTCATCATTGTAAACAGTTTGGATTGAATAATCATTCAAAATATTTAAATTTGTCAATTATTTTTAAAAATTTAATATTTTTTATAAACTAAAATTTTTATTAAATGAAATATCAAGATAAAAAAATAAGATCCGAATAGGAATCATATTATCATTATCACCATCACCCAGATATTATACATGGTTTAAAAATTGAAATATAATAAACAAAAATCACACTCATAAAGTCAAAAAAATTCAAAAATTAAAATTATTATAATATAATTTGACAATTTCAATATTCTCAAATAGTTAAACGAGTAGTGTCAACCAAAACTTTAACTAAATCTAAAATAACATGAAACAAGTTAAAAAATAAAATAAATGTTCTTCAACCAGTTTTACTTCAATAGATTTGAACCACAAAACTTGAAGCATAATAGTAATTGATTTTTTAAAATTTAAAAATATATATTATATATGTTATATATAAAAATAAATAATAATAATAATTTAATACAAATTAATGGGTAACGGGTCGAATCAACAGGTCAACAGTTCATTTATCAAAACCCATAACTCAATTTAAAAACTCAATGGGTTTCAGTTGAGTTGAGTTTGACCTGAACATAAAAAAAATACTTAACCCAAACTGTTTAGGTTGATTTGGATCAATTTGGATTTGCAGGTGACCTGTACCCGTGAATAATCCTAATCTCCTCCGCACGACGATGGTTCATAGCACCACGATGGTTCATAGCACCACAAAAGAAGTTGCATTTCTTAGAACTAGCCAGCTGGCCTGAGGCCTCCCTATAAAATTGAAAAGGAGTCATCAAGTTTTTTGGATTTTTCTTTATTCCTCTACAAAAAAAAAAAAAAACAAATATGTCATCAGCATAAAGAACATGAGTTGAGGTGTCAACACCTTTTGTGCCAGCCATAGGTAGAAGCAAATTGTTGTCAACTAAGAAGGAAATGCCACAGCTCAAAAGCTTCCTCTGCCAAACAAAAAGGAAGGGAGGGGGGGTCCTCTTGGAGAACTCTTCTTTTGAAAGCCAAATATCCATAGAGGGAGCCAGCCATTTATCATGATCAACATTGTTCTTTTGTTGTCAACTGTGAGAACAAGATAGTCCACTTAGCAGCCTTTTACGGCTCTACCAACTGTACCAAAAGATGAAAACTTTGGCAGGTGCTAAATGATCTTCAAACCACCTCCCCAGGTGCCTGGATCTTCATTGGAGACATCAACGCAATCTTAAGAGCTCATGAAAAGCAAGGTGGCTTGCTTCCTTTAAAGGCATCTTGTGACAATTTCTCTAATTGATCTAATTTCCACAACCTCACTCATAATTGCAGCAAGGGAGCTAAATTCACTTGGACAAATGGTAGGACTGGCTGCAATTGTATCAATATTTGGCTTGATCGTGTGATTTGCAACTCAAATTTTCTGGAGGATTAGACTAGTGTGGCTTGTTCTGTTTTTCCTAGAGCAAAGTCAGATCATCACCCTTTCTTATAGGTGCTCAAGAGTGAACAAGTTGCTTCTAAACCCCCTTTCAAGTTTCTTGCAATGTGGATTGACATCCTAACTATAGAAATATTGTAGCAAATGTGTGGAAGTAGCTAGGGTAGGTTGTCCTATGATGATTTTACAACAAAAGTTGGAGAACATGAAATTGGCCCTAAAAGTCTGGAATATCCAAGTCTTTGGAAATAATCATCTTAATTTTTCCCGGGCTCTAGAACAACTACACCTAATCCAAAAAAGGATCCAACTTGAGAGGCTAGAGGAGGATTTAAAAGACCTTGAGGCTAAAGCTCAGGATGACTTACATGAAGCTATCTTATGAAGAGGCTTTTTGGAAAGAGAAATCTCATCTATCTTGTTTTAATCATGGAGATAGAAATACATAATTCTTCCATAAAATTGCTGAACACAAATTAGCCACAAACCCATTCCAACTTCTCAAGGATGGGGATAGAATTTGAAATTTTTTCCCTAATATACAAAAAAAAAACCGAAATATAAAATTTCCCTCATTATTTACACCAATATACAACATTACTATTCACAGTGTAAACTTGAGTTAGGAGGGTCTGAATTTACACTGATTTTAAAAAAAAATTGCAATTTAACGTTGAGAATTCGGGTCCCCCAAACTCGAATTCTCAACATGGTTTTTGTTTTTTTTTTAATTTTTATTTTATTTTTTAAATTCTTTTAGAAATATATATAATTAAAGGAATTTAATAAAATTGGAAAAGATTATGAAGTTAAACAAAATTAGTTAAAAATATTATTGTGTAAATTTGTTTTGAAGATCTACATTAGTATTAAATTGTACAGTTGAAGAATGTTTTATTAATTTATGAATGATGTGAAATGAAATACATTAATAGTAAAAAAGAAATTAATTTTCTTGACTTGAACTTCCGGGACGGTGGGGGCACCTATTTTTTGAATGACCAACTAGCCTGCAGATTGAACACCATTTTGGTTTACCTCTTTCTCTCTCATCCATATTTGTTCGTATTTTTGTAGATTTTGGTTGACCTTTTTGGTTTCTCCTCATGGCTGGATTGACACATAATTGTGGTCCTTCATATGGTGTCCAGTAATCATGATGACACATCCCAACTAAGGGACTTTGTAGACACTTGACACGTAATCCAATGTGTACACTAGACTAATGTATTGCAAGTAATCTATATTGATGTGCTTACATGCAGCAAAGACATGTGCACATGACATGTGTAGCTTTTGAGGTTTCCCATAATCACATGTTCTTTAATCCAGCCTGACAGTGAATTTCCCCATTCAACGCCTCTCTCTTGTATTCACTCTTTCCTCAACTTGAAATTGAAATCTTTGATGGTCAAACTGTTGAACGAAGTGAGTGTTGAACTTAGTTTCTTCTTCGGTGATGAATTTGGCTGCAATAAGTGTGTAAACTTGTCTGGAGGTGATCATTGCATCAGCCTGAGTCCCACGGTCAACAAAATATTTGTTTATCTTCTCATACATGGCTCTGTGATTGGAAAATTTTGAATTTCTTTTAGCACCGAGTTTAGTGTCTCTGCCAAATTAGTGGTCATGTGTCCCCATCGTTTTCCATCATCCTATGCCAAGGTCCATTGCTCCCTTGGTATTTGATCAAGCCGTGTTGTGTCGTGCGGGTTGTCTTCTTGTAACTCCCGATAGTGGTGAAAAAACTCTGGTTGAGTCATGGCATACCCTGTAGTTTGAAAAAAATGTAAATCTGAATGTTAGTTTAATGTTAAATAATTAAATATTGTGCGTTAGAATATAAACAAAATATCTTACCCATACTTAAGATGCTTTTTCTTTCGTCCTCATTTTTGAACTATTTTTTGTAGTTTTGGCCTATGTGCTGAATACAGAACACATGTGACGAGTTGTCTACTGTCCAGCCACTGTTAGGTCATCTGTATGCACTTTTGATTGACTTGTGCCTGTCAGAGATTAAGCACATACCATGTTGTGGTGTTACATTTGTTCTCAAGTTTTGCAAAAAAAGGTGTCACCCATCTGCTGTCTCACCCTCGACAATGGCAAATGCCAATGGAAATATGTTGTTAGCACCATCTTGTGCAACTATATCTAACAATGTCCCTTTGTATCTTCCATATAGTTATGTTCCATCGATTTGTAAAATGGGTTTACAGTATGCAAACGCATCAATGCATGCCTTAAATGACCAAAAAGTCGATGGAATATGACCTTGTTTGGGAGTGGTTGGTAGGAATAGTTTGAATCCTGACAATTGTGCCAGGGACAAAAAGTTGCAAAGCTTGTAGGTATTTGAGAAGTATGTTGTATGACTCTTCCCAATTACCATATACCTGCTCGAGGGCCCATTGTTTTGCCAACCATGCTTTACGATATGTGATGGTGTATCCAAACTCTTGTCTTACGAATGCGATGAATGTAGGAATGGTTAGTTGCTCGTTTTCTTCAACCATCACAAGGATATTTTTGCCTACAAGTTTTGAATCCATCTTATTGTGATCTTGTGAGTTGGTTGGCATGACGCATGTGTGAGACCCTTCTATCATTCTAATTTCCCAAACTTTTTAGATTTTTTCTTTCGGACACTCTAAGTTTCCATTGGCACCCTTCAACTGGGCAACATAAGACCCATGTATCCTTCGCATACCTCTTGGCTTTGAAAGTTACATGGTTCTTAATGTGCCACATTTTTACCACCTATTTCAGTTCCTCCAATTGACAGAATCGCTGACCAATATACATCTCATCATCATGCGAGTCAAATTGTTGTTGTTGGTCCAAAAAATGCCTATAGTCGGGGTTGTCAGGCACTTGGTTGTCACCAACATCAGCGCTATTTGGATATGAATGATAGACATTTTCAGTTGATGTTTGTTGGAAAAGTAACTATATGTCATTATCATAGTTGTCATCATTGTTGTTGTTGTCCATCAAAATTTCATCTTCGTTGTCACTGAAGTCACCAACTACTTTGTTCGCCAACCCATTTTGAGCATGATAGTCATGTGATATTTTGTTACTTTTAGACTGAGCAACATGAATATCAGTAGTTGGGTCGACATTTAGTTGGGAGGGCTCATTTAGTTGGGGAGTCGTCTCACAATAGTTTGACAATCCACCAAGTAGTTGTGTGTATGAACTAATGTGGGTATCGAATTCGGTGGGTTCAAAATGAGGGACGTAATAATCATTTGTGGTCTTGTATGGGATTGGTGTGTAAGAGGAAGAGCCTTCATGGTAGGTTTGAGTATGGTAGTCTGTGTATGATGTTTCGTGAATTTGTGGTGATTGAACGGTTGTTTCGACATTAGTGGTAGAAGAAGGTTGTTGTTCATATTGTACGAGCAACTAGAAGCCACTTAAGCATTAATGTCGGTTATAGACATCAAACATGCCATCAATATCCTCATTGTCATTGATGGTAACAACCTGATAATTGAACATGCCAGACCCAGCAAAAATAGGGTATCGATAAATAATTGCGGTTATGGTTTGACCTCAGTTTAGGCCCATCTTACGTTGGATTTTGTTTTCAAGGCATTGAAGGCCATGCCTCTCCACATTGAAACAAGTACATTATTTCCGCCCTTAAACTCAATGCCCTCCTCACAGTCGGTTACATAGGCATCATAGTAGACTACGACAGGGACGTTTTCATTTCTACTTGACATGGTGACTGAGAGTGATTTGGTTTGAAGACTGGGAGTGTTTTGGTTTGGAGACTCAGAGTGATTTGGAACTTCTGTTGTGAAGTGTTTTTTGTGTGTAGAAGAATACATTTGGAGACCTATTTATAGTGTCGTGGCTACAGATAAATCCAACGGTCGTCATTGCACCAACAATTTTATCAGTCCAGATTGCCTCTACAGTGTCATGAATAGTGCACCGACATTTTTTGCGGTCAAAAATTGATCTACAGTAACGTGAACAATGTTCTGGCATACACATTGACTTGAACAGTGATGTGAACAAATGTTCTTACGCGCACAATGACATGAGCAATGTTCTGACGCACACAATGACATGAACAATGTGTCTGCAGGATTCCTGACACGCGCAGTATCACTGTAAGATTCTCAAGATGAACAATAAACTGAACAGTAAGTGAACAGTGTCATGAACAGTGCACGCGCAAATCTTTTCCTACCTATAAATACGATCTCAGACAACTTATTTCACTCACTTGTTCCTTTTGAATATCAACAACTAAATTTTCAATTGTTTGATTGTGTTAAGGGAGAATGGAGGGAGTAACATTGTTATGGAAACAAGATTGTCACCAAGCTTCAAAGATACTAAACATGGTAAGTATCAATTAGATTATATTATAACCTTTTCTTGTAAAAATGTAACTTTTGTTTCACAGGGACAACCACCACTAATCATTTCCTATTGTCATTTGATGCCCGCTCCCTATCCTTTAATTGAGTCGTTGCTTGCTCATATTGGGTTTGCTGATGTGACAAAATTATGACACTTCAAAATTGATCATCATCTAGTGACTGCACTTGTTGACCAGAGACGCACACTTTTCATTTTCTTGTTGGATAATGTATAATTACACTAGAGGATGTAACACTACAGCTTGGCTTAAGGGTGGACGATAGGCCAATTACTGGTGCAACTTATTATGATTGGGAGGAAATGTATGAACAATATTTGGGTGTTGTTCTGCCAAAAGGAGAAACAATAGTAGGCTCTACCTTTAAGCTTAAGTGGTTGCAAGATAATATGTCGCCGCTTTTGGATGTGTTATTAATTAACAGTATGTCTTCATTGTCACTCTGTGGTATACTTGAATCTGAAAAATTGGTTGGAGCCAATTATGATGAATGATATTGAAATTTGTTCTCATGCACGAGAAGCTTATGGACATCATAGATAAGCCTCCTATTGAAGCACCTGACCTAAATGATGTCGAATCAACCAATACTTATTAGAACAAACCCTTAGTATCAAATGCATTATTTTGGCATCAATGAGTTTGAAACTCCAGAGGAAACATAAGGATATGGTTCCACAGGAAATTATCAATCATCTAAGAAGATGTATGGTGGTCAGAGCAAGACTGCAAGGTATCAATTATCTAAGACTTTGTTCAAGTGCATAATGCCTGCAAATGCTTGGACTACACATCCTTAAGATGATTGATCTGACAGAGCAACTAGAAAAGTCAAAATGAAAAATTGGGAAAGAGTTTTCTCAAGACTTGATTCTATAGTCTCTCCCTTAAACATTTTCCTAGTTCATTGTGAATTTCAACATGAACAAAATGGATTGTGACTTGCATGTGATGCTAAATTTGTTGATTGATTATGAGAATCAAATTGCTTCTGAAAATAAAAAGGGAACTGTCATGGTGGTTGGCAAGAACTTCATGAGGAAAGGCAAGGCAAAATATGCAAAAAAAAAAAAAAAACCTTTTGGACCTAAGGGTGGTGTGATCAAACTCATGCACAACAAGGTCAAGATTGACCAAAGTGATGCTGAGTGTTTCTTTTGTAAGGAGAAAAGACATTGGAAGAGGAACTGCAAGAAATGTCTTGAATCTTTGAAAAACAAGAAACAAGGTAGCACATTGATGAAAAATGTTTTCATGATATCTTTAACTGTCTTTGATTTTGCAATATGGGTATTAGATACAAGTAGTAGCTTTAACATTTGCAATACGTAACAGGGGATGCAGATAAGTAGATGGTTGAAGAAAGGAGAGATCAGTCTTCAAGTAGGGAATAAAGCAAATGTTTCCACCTTAACTGTAGGATCTATTTCTTTAATAATGCCCCCCCCCCCCCCCGGCAAAGTACTAGTTTTAAAGGATTGTTATTTTGTTCCCAAATTTGTTTCAAACATTATTTCAGTTTCTATGTTGGACAAACAAGGTTTTCGCATTATTAATATTTTTAATAATAACATTTGCTCAATTTATCGTGAAGATGATTTGTATGTGAATGGTTTTCTCCAACACGACATTTATGTCTTAGCTTATGTGAATCATAACTCAATTTTACATGTTTCTTCTAGTTTTGAAAGAGAAAGAGATTACTAAATAAATAAAACATATTTTTGGCATTATAGGCTAGGTCACATTGGTGAGAAAAGAATCAACAAGTTACACAAGGAGGGCTACCTTGATAATTATGACTACAAATCAAATACAACTTGTGAGTCTTGTCTCAAAGGAAAAATGACTAAATCTCTTTTTACTAGAACTGGAGAAAGAACCTATGAATTATTAGGATTAGTTCACACAGATGTTTGTGGGCCAATGAAAATTCAAGCCAAAGGTGAATATTCTTATTTCATAACTTTCACTTATGATATGTCTAGATATGGTTTCTTATATCTAATGAAGCATAAATCAGAATCATTTGAAATGTTCAAAAGATTTCACAGTGAAGTTGAAAAACAAATCAAAAAGAGTATCAAGATGCTTAGATCCAATAAGGGTCAAGAATATCTTAGCATTGATTTTATTGGCTATCTAAGAGATAATGGAATTCTTACACAGTGGACGCCTCCAGGAACACCACAACACAATGGTGTGTCTGAAAGAAGAAATAAAACCATATTAGATATGGTAAGATCTATGAAGGGGTTCACTGATCTTCCAGAAAACTAATGGGGATATACTTTAGAAGCAGCAATGTACTTGCTAAATAAAGTTCCTACAAAAACAGTCTCTACAACTCCATATGAGATATAGAAAGGGCATAAATCAAATCTCAAACACATTAGGGTATAGGATTGTCATGCTTACATTAAGAAATTGCTAACAGATAAACTTGGGGCAAGGCCAGAAAAGTGTAGATTCATTGGCTACCCTAAGGAAACAATGGGATATCATTTTTATCAACCTTCTGATCCTAAAGTGTTTGTGGCAAGAGGCACTACTTTTTTTAGAAAGGGAATTCCTTGTAGGAGGAAGTCATGGTAAAAAAATTGAGCTTGATGAAACTCAATTAACCAATGAAACAACTCAGGACTATGAGATGAAAATTGAGAGACCTTTCTTTGATATTTCAAAGTTAACACAAAGGTTGTAACCTCCAACAATTGTGGTTTAAGAGCTGGTTGTAGTTCAAGACCAGGTTAATGAACCAATCTTAGAGCTAATTTAGCAATCTATGAAGCCAATGTATGAACCTTCTAGAAGATTGATAACTGTTAAATATGAGTTATTTTTTATAATAAAAATATAATGAAAATATCCTTAAAATGATTATTTAGCAGTTATTCATGCTTAATTGTTAAGAACTTATGTTTTTCCTATTCATGATTTGCAGATATGAAAAGGAGGGATTAAAAGCCAAAAAAATGCATAAAATAGCAAATATTTGAAAAAAAAAAAAAGGCACAGCCCAAGACGCGCTGAGGGCGCAGGGCACACTCAAAAACAAGCATTGGCTCTAAGCGAGGAAGAGACGTGCTAAGCGCGAATATAGGCACCCGCACTAAGCGCGAGCACGCAAGCCCAAGTCTACTCCAGCAACTATAAAAAAAGATTCAAGCCAAGGAGAAAGGGCACACCTAGTCTGAGAGCACTCTAATACAGACCTAATGCATGAGAACTTTCCCTTAAGGAATTCTTTCTTCTCTCTCATCATTTTCTATCCCCTTTTTCCATCCCTTCTCTTCCATAAGTTCCTATACCCCTTTTCTAGTGTAAGGTCTCTTATGGCCATGAGAGGATAAACCTTTAGTTAGGGTCTGGTAGGCCTAAAAAGCCAAAGATGTATTGCACACTTCATATGTATCAATGCAACAAGTGTTTTCTTTCCTATTATCCTTTCTTACTTTTAATTTCATGCATCATTCATCATTGCATTATTTTGGGGGTTAGGTGCTCGACAGAGGGTAATCCTTAATAGGAATACAAGGAAGGTTTTGCATGCATCAGTTTTAGGAATTAGTCTCTCGACAGAGGGTAATTTCTAATAGAACTAAAAGAAAGGGGTATCTTAATAAAATCATTGTTAGACATAGAATGATTGCATTATGCTCATGCATCAAAGCAAGCATCTAGAATTAGAACTTTATGCATTTTATCTATCGAATCTTTACAAAAACATTTGGGAGATAGATAAGTAAAATAGGCTTGTCATTGTGAGACATCATGGACAAGTAATCTAATAGGTGTGGGTAGGATAAATTCACCTGAAATAAAAAATAGTACATCTTAGGCAAATAAGGCATGTTAGGCCCTAACAATCTCATCTCATTGAATTCCCTATTAATTCTTTTGTCTTCTATTATTTCTTTTGTCTATTAATATTTATTATTTTATATCTTGTTCTTTTAAATTCATATTTTTTTACCTCATTTTATATTTTCCTCTTATAAATTGAAAATTATCCAACACAAGTACAAAACAAAGTCCCTGTGGAAATCGACACTCGGACTTCCGAGTTTTTACTACTTGAATATTTGGTACACTTGCCAAACCGTTAACAAAGATCTACTTGAGTGCATTGTACACCTGATAGATTAAACTTAATGGTGCAAGATGACACATCCAATGAGGTTTATCATGATGTTGATGATCCCATAAGCTATGAAGAGGCTATGTGAAGCTTGGATTGTAAAAAATGGCTAGAAGCTATGGAGCCCGAAATAGAATCAATGAAGATAAAAAAAAGTATGGAATTTAATTCAAGTTTCAAAGGATATAAAACCAATTGGTTGTTAATAGGTATACAAGAAAAAGATTTGAGGAGATGAGAAGGTCGAGACCTACAAAGTTTGCTTTGTTGCCAAGGGATATCATCAAAAGAAAGGTATAAATTATGACGAAACCTTTTCTCCTATGGCAATGTTCAAATCAATTCAGATTCTTCTTGCTATAGCAGCATACTATGATTATGAAATATGACAAATGGATGTGAAAATGACTTTCCTTAATGGTGAGCTAAAAGAGGATGTGTATATGGCACAACCCGAGGGATTTACATCCTTGTCTGATCATAATAAAGTTTGCAAGTTGCAATGATCCATCTATGGATTGAAACAAGCTTCCAAAAGTTGAAACATTTACTTTAATAAAATAATTGGAAAAATTGATTTTGTTAGATGTGAGGAAGAACATTGTGTGTACAAAAAGGTTAGTGGGAGTGTAATCACCTTCTTAGTGTTATATGTGGATGACATATTACTCATTGTAAATGATATACCAACAATGCAAAGTACAAAGATTTGGCTATCAAAATAGTTCTCCATGAAAGATTTAGGATAGGCAACCTATATTCTTGGAATAAAGATTTATAGAGATAGACCTAAAAGGTTGCTTGGACTTTGCCAATCTGCGTACATTGATACCATCCTAAAAAGGTATAACATGAAAAACTCCAAAAGAGGCTATTTGCCAATTGGTACTGGAGTTACTCTCGGAAGGAAGGATTGTCCTAAACTCACAAAGAGAGAGAACGCATGACTAGAGTACCATATGCCAATGTAGTGGGGGTTATCATGTATACCATCATTTCTACACGTCCTAATGCCACTTATGCACTAAGTGTAGCTTGTCGATATCATGCAAACCCTGGTGAGGAACATTCTTAAGTACTTGAGTAACTAAAGACTAGTTCCTCATTTATGGAGGTTCTGAATTAAAATTACTAGTGCTCTCAAGGATTGGAATGGGGATGTTTTTTGGTGATATTTTCAAGAGAAAGAAAAAGATTCATAGGAGTTTAAGGGGGATACATAGAAGTTTGAGTAGAAGGCCTAATGATTTTCTTGAAGAGCTGCAACATGATTTGTGGAAGGAGTTGGAGAAAATTTTATTCTAGGATGAGGTTCTTTGGTTCCAAAAGTCTAGATACAAATGGCTAGAATTTGGAGATAGGAACTTTAGATGTTTCCATTGCATTACCACTGTTTGTTGTCAGAAGAATTCTATTGATAGACTAATGAATAGTGGAAGCGATTGGCTGACAGATCCTAAGGAGATCCTAAGGAACTTTAAGGATAAAGGACATCATGAACCTTTTTGCCTAAGAGAAATTTCCAAGGCTGCAACAAGGGAAGATGGACCTTTTAGGGAGTGATATCGCGAATGAAGAGGTGAAAAATGCTATATTTACTATGGGAAGCTTCAAGGCTCCAGGAGAGGATGGTTTTAAGGCTTTGTTCTACCAAAGCTAGTTGAATGTGGTGGGTTTCTTTCTTTGCATTCTCATTAAGGGTTTGTTTAAAAATTCAGTTGGTATCAAACCCTTAAATAAGACTTTGGTAACCTTTATTCCTAAGGTGGAGGAAGTCAATCTTTTTTCCCAATTAAGGCCTATTAGTTTGTCCAATGTGTTCTATAAAGATTTTACTAAGGTGTTGGCTTCAAGACTCATAACTGTCATGGAGAAGTTAGTTAGTCGTACTCAATGTAACTTCGTTCCTCAAAGACAAAGTAGGGATAATATCATCATTGCTCAAGAAGTAATTCATTCCATGAGAAACAAAAAAAAAGGAGAAAAGGATGGATGACAATCAATATTGATTTAGAAAAAGCGTATGATAGACTAGCTGGGATTTTATTATTGATACCATGGAGGATATTGGATTTCCATATTCCTTTATTGATGCAGTTTTTTTTATTGCATCTCAACTTCTTCTATTCGTGTTTTATGGAAGGGTGAAGCTTAGGAAGAGATCTCCCTAACTAGAGAAATCAGACAAGGGGACCCTATCTCCCTTTATATTTTTGTCCCATGCATGAAAAGATCAAGCCAGCTAATTTCTATAGTAGTTGATAACCAGCTTTGGAAACCTATCCAATTAGGGAAGAAGGGCCCAAAAAAGCTATCCCACTTGACTTTTGCTAATGATTTAATCTTGTTTGCGGAGGCTACTATGGATCAAGTAAATGTGGCATCTTCTTGCTTTGATTTCTTTTGTGGAACCTTAGGAGGAAAGGTTAGTAATGATAAAACTAGAGTTTTCTTCTCACAAAATGTGAATTGGAGAATGAAGGAAGAAATTAGTAATAGTATGGGCTTCCAATTGATAGATAATCATGGAAAATATTTAGGGATAAATCTTCACCGTAAGAGTCTCTATTAACTCTTATAGACACATTGTGGACAGAATGCATAAAATGTTGATAGCTTGGAAGGCTAGAACACTTTCAATTGTAGGTAGGCTCACGCTCATCAAATCGATCTTAAGTGCTTTGCCTATTCATACCATGCAATCCAAATTTATCCTTAGAGTTTTATGTGATAAGATTGATCAAATATCTAGGAATGTTTTGTGGGGGGATACTTCTGATCATAAGAGAGTTCACTAGGTGTCTTAGAACTCAATTTGTAAGCCAAAGGATATTGTTGAGGTTGGAATCTATCAAGCAAGATACATGAATGATTCCTTTGTGATGAAAATTGTTTGGGAGTTATGCATGAGGCCTAGTAATGTATGGGCCAAAGTGGTGAGAGGCAAATATAGGTGTGGAGATGAGTTGAAGTCGAATATTAACAAAGGAAGAAGAGGGGGTCTAGTCTTTACAGGGGTATTAAAACAGTGTGGGACAACTTTGAAGAGCATTGCAAATGGATAACTGTCAACCAAAACATGCCTAATTTCTAGTTAGATGAGTGGTTAGGGTCAAATGGAGTGTTGGCTACCCTAGCTAACAAAGATTTGAATGAGATGGATGTGACGAAATCATTGGTGATGTTTTCATTGAGGGCGTTGGGTGGGACAAGGAGTATCTCTACCGTCACCTATCCACGTATATTTGTCAAACTATTTTGAATGTTACTCCTACTAGTGATATGGTAAGTAAGGATTCAGTAACATGGAAAGTTGGTTCAGATGGAAATTTTGCTCTCAAAACTGCTTATTGTATATTGGCTAAGTTGGGAGATACACCAAGCATTTCCTTGTTTTGCCTCATATGGAAGTAGAGAGATGTTGAAAAGATATGAGCCCATTTGTGGAAGATTGCCAAAGAAGAAACAACAAAGTTTTCAGGAATAAAATATGGAGCATTTATACCATTCTAGCTCGCCTTCAACGTATGGAGCTGTCTTGGAATGCTTCTAACACAATGTGCCAAATGATGGTGCCTGGTCGCATTCTTCTCAGGTAGCTACTTGCGGAGGAGTCATCCGAAACTCCATTGGTACATTTCTTGGAGCTTTTTCTGTAAATATTGGGTCTAAGTCAATTATCTAGGCTGAAATTATTGGTATTTTGAATAGAGTGATGTTAGCCAGGGAGCATGGCCATATCCAGATCATCCCTGCGTACAGATAGTGAATGTTATTCAACAAGCCATTGCCTTATCAATGGTTGCAACGTTCAAGCATATTCATAGGGAGTACAATAACTCTTCAAAAGTTTTAGCTAAATTTGGTTTATCTTTAGATGAGGGAATTTTGTTCTACATTTTTCCTCCTACTTTTGTGGTGAATTAGTTAAGCGTTGACGTGAATGCCTTAACAGTTTTAGTTTAATCTTTCTCGGGCTTTTGCCCATATTATTTAGCAAATAAAAAAAATGGATGACCTAAAATAAAAAATCTAACATGTAATTCTCTTATTAATTGGATATAGAACCAAAATACTTTGGGAATTGCTTGGGGCACCCAGCAATTTTCATAAATACCGAAAATACCCTTAAATAGCAAGAGGAGTTTTCCATTTCTGTAGCGTCATTTTTTCGCAAAATCTCGATCACTTATTGTAAGTTTCTTTTGTTAAGGTTGGTTTCGAAGTTTATTTGTTCTCCAGTGGTGTAGGTGCGTTGTTCAAGAGTATACGGTGAATTTTGATCGATTTTCGTCGCAGGAGAAGAAGAGTTACGCAAAAAAAAATTGAAGAATCTTCGGATTGACAATCCGTATGGTTCATACGGATTGTTGATCTGTATGAACCCTACAGACTGCCAATCTGTATGGTCATACGGATTGTTGATCCGTAGGTTTGTAAAAAAAAAATTAGTTGTGAATATTTTAAAAATAATTTTTTTGTAATAACTTTTTTGTAATACTTTTAGCAATTGTGTGATTTTTTTTAATAATTTTAGCAATTATAAAAATATTAATTTTGTGATATTATTGTGGTATAAAAAAATATTGATTTTGTGATTTTATTTTATAGTGGTATAAACAAATGTGTTTAGTAATTAAATTTTTTTAAAAAATTATAATATATATATATATATATATATATATATATATATATAAACTTTTTTAAAATTACTAAAACTAACATTAGATTGCTTAAATTTTAATTTAGTGATTAATTAAAAAAAATTAATTCAAAAACATGACCAAATTAATTACTAAAAGATACTGTTTGTCGTTCAATGTTACTTCAACATTGCAAAAAATTTATTATCAACACATGGTAAAACAAGTATTATATAAGAAACTGTTAACTAACAAAGGGATAATATTAGACAAATTGTTTGTAGCAAAAGCATAGTTAGGGAATTCCTAATAATTAAAAGGAATAATATTCTAAGTCATAATAATGTTCATAAGCATGGCCAAAATAAAACATGGTTAACAGTTGGATCAAGGAATTCGAAGACAATTTCCATGCCAGCTTTTAAGGGCAGGGTTTCACAAAAATATTTTCATCCATCTCCAATTTTAAGTTTCTTTCTCTAGTGATTGAACACAAGCCGACATTCTACAATGTCCTCCAAATGCAAATGAGTCTAGCTTTTGTCTTTAAGAAAATAATACATGGTGCTTGGAATGTCCTGATATTAAGAATAATGTTATGTTAGCAATTTATGAAATTTAAAAGTTGCTTATGAGGCTACTGTAGGTAACTTTGTGCGAAGTGAGATACACCTTGAAAGTGACAGAATTTGGAACTTGATGACATAATGAGTGTCATCTTGGGTATGATTTTGGTAGGCTACTGCTCTTGAATATGGTGAAAAATAATACACTCTTACCATAATGAGTTAACGAAACTTGATGATCTCCGGTCAAGTGATAAAAATCTCTTAGTGTTGTCCACCCTGCTACAATGGCTAGTTTGTCCAAATCTTGGTTGTAGACAACGGTATGGAAATTTCCATTCTTGTCAATGAAATGTCATAAGCGATCAAGTACGTCTTTCCACCTCACAGTAAATGACAAACTAACTTCACCATAAATCTACATTTGATATAATTAAATAAGGTTGGTTAGTTACACAAAATAACATAATAATGATATGTTAATTAAATCAAAATGAAGATGACCTGGTCCTTGGCGTTAATGGTGTTTAAAATAGTATTTGGAGGAACTGCGACCTTCAGCATGATCTTAGCCATTTCGCAACATTGTTCGTGCTCTTCATTTGTTAATTCTAACATAATTAACATTCAAACATGATATAACAAAATTGGCATTCAATTAGCAGTCATGATAAACATCAATTCATTCTTAGCAATTGGCAGAATTATTAATCTATTAACTCGACATATATTCGAAAGAAATCATTCTTAGCAATTGCCAAAGCTAACTAACTATAGACATGTCACATGTGTAAATAAACATATCAATATGAAAGGTAAACATTCTTACTAGGCAGAGTCACAAGAACCATTTTCAGTTCCTCGTTGAGGGTGCTTAACCGTGATGGCGATGGAGCAGAGCCTGACATTCTGAAATATATTTAAAATTTTGGTCAGCAATCCGTAAGGTCCGTAAGGTGTCTATACTATATTATTTTCAATTAAAAAAATTATAAAAAAAAAACCCATACGGATCGTATGGTTCATACACTAAAAAATAACTACACTAAATTCTTTTAACAAAATCACAAAAAATAAAAAAAAATTAAAAGAATAACTACAAATTTTTTTAACAAACATAAGACTATTTCAAAAAAATACCATACGGATCAGGTTCATACGGATTGCCAATCTGTATGAACCATACGGATCACTAACACTAATTAAAAAAAAATACCATACGGATCACTAATCTGTATGGCCAAAACATTGACATGTTTTTTGTCCTAGCAATATAATCTAATGTTTGTTTTTCAAATCTAATCTAATCTTACTAATAACTAACATAAATATTTCATACATAATGTTTGTTTTTCATACATAAAATTAATAATAAATAAATCATACATAAAATCAATAATAAACAAATAAATCAGAAACTAATAAAATCAATACTAAACAATTTATAAAATAATTCACATTTAGATATTTTCAATTAAAAATAATTCCTAATTTTTTGTTTAAAATAAAAACAATTTGTTTAAAAAAAATCACATAATCCGTATGGCTCATACGGATTGCCAATCCGCATGGACCATACAGATTGGCAATCTGTATGGGTTTTTTCACACACCACACCCACATGCAGCAGAAGAAAAACCATACGTGCCATCATTCAAAACCATATGGAGAAGAAGAAGAAGAACGCAATGAAGAACAAGAAGCAGCAACAACTATACAAACGTGCCATCATTCAAACAACAAGTCAAGAAATTAAACAAGTCAACAATTGACTTACCTCGAAGGAGAAGCCACGCACAAGAAGAAGAAGCAGCAACGCACGAAGAGGAAGAAGAACCACGAACAAAAGAACTTGACGGAAGAAGAAGCAATAGGAACGAGAAGAGGAAGGAGGAACGAAGAAGAAGAACAAAGAAGAAGCAGGAAGCCGAAGAGGAAGGAGGAAGCTAAAGAGGAGGAGCAGAGAATAGTGACTCGTACGGATGAGTTACTATTTATTTTTATATGATAGGGTGAAGGGCATTTTAGCCCTTTCACCCGAGTTACTGGATGCCCCAGCAAAAACACTGGGTGCCCCAAGCAACTCCCAAATACTTCTCTTGTCACTCAAATTGGTGGTCACATGTCCAGTGTTAAAATGCATGTGCCATGTTCCAATAAGGACATCAGTTTGCAATTGTAATAACAACTATTATTAGCACTGTATTTTCTATAAGAACCAAAGTCTCATGATACAGACAGTTATCAAATTTGTCCCCATGAAAACTTATTATTATTATTATTATTATTATTATTTTACCAAACCATGAAATCGAAAACACTCAGAAATAAAGTAGGATGGAATTGCAAACAGTTACACTTGATAGCATGAAAGAAAGAAAATCTACTAATAATGCACTGATTAGTAGACATGATTTTTTCTCATATGGTTCAATCCTAAATGTGGACAAGAAGGATTTTTCCCATGACAAAAACATTCAAAATCAAAAACCAGTATTGATATGGGAAAAGAAAGCCTTAAAGTCCTTTGTTGCTGAACATGCTCCCTCAGATTTTGATGCCAAGTCAAAATGCCTTGAATTTAGCCTCCTCATAATTTAGTGCCTTATAAACCAATTGAATGAAGGGGCATCAAAATCTCAAAGTTGAGCAGGAATTAAAAAATGCTGGATTTTTTTTCTTAAGTGGGGAAGGTGGATTTTTTTTCCATACAAAGTTAATAATAAAAAATAAGATACCTGAATGTAGGCTTCTGCAACATCAGCTCTAGGTATGGTTTTGGTTTCAGTCTTGAGAAGCTCATCATCCTTCCCTACAATCAGTTCCCTAAGACCTCCTTCTTTGTTTTCAAAACCACCATACCTGACTCAATATAGAAAGTAGGAAAAGATGAAGAAGAAAAGCTCATCATGATCATTAATAAAACCCTTGTCCCAAGACTGTTACTCTCATTAGCAATATGAATATTGAAAACATGTTCCGTCTAAATAAAATATATTTAAGACAAGTAAGCATGTAATTAAGTGTAAATATGCATAAAGCCAGAAGCAATTACATCTATACTTCTATTATGTCTTACTTTGGAAAACTGTTTTTAAAAAAATATGCGAATTGAACACTTATAAATAAAAATTCCAGATTTTACAATTAAACCTATCAACATTTCCCTTCTTTTCCAGAAACCAACACCAAAAAATCTAAAAGTCCTCTGCATAAAAAACCAGGTATCAAGTTAAGATTATAGTGTTGATTGAAAGTGTTACTGGTGTAGCTTAGGTAATGCGGACTAAAAGTATCAACATTTTATTTAAACTACAACTCCAAGGAAACGATCAGGCAGTCTAAAATTTAAGACATTATTACATTAAAAAAATAGAATTGGTGTATTCTAGGAAGAAGAAGCTTATGAATGCTATATGTCTCAATTTGGACAAGAATTGATGTACCTTATAATTGTATATGGGATGCTAGAATCAGCTAGATATTGCTCAGCCTTCCTTTTCCAAGTATGCAATCAATATCAAAACAACATTCTTCCAATCAAGGGGGGAATAATGGAAGAATACAAAGGAAATAAAAAATACTATCCATTTACCAAACTAGCAAGCTCTTAACAAATAAAAGCAAGCCAAGAATTTAATTTTATGGAAAGAGGTAGTTTTGTAGTAAAGAAGAAAACATTACTAACCAATATATACCCTTTCAACATTTTGTTCACTGGATGGTTAACGTTCGTTCCACCCATAGACTCTACCAACACAATCTGCTTCACTTTGTCCACCATAGCTACTCATATATATACAAAATAAATTCATTATTGCACGCAATTGTAAGTTTACATTACAATCTATGATCAATGGAAAGAAGACATAGATTCTCACCAGCATCTATTTGATTTTTCTACCCAATCTAGTCAACCTAATATGTAAAAAACACTAAAATATGAATAAAAAGGAGATAAATGTAAAAAAAATATTGTTCACGTCAGAGAACACACTAGCCGAAGACCCCTAAAGTTCATTGTGAACCCAGGGTTCTAGTGAGCTCAATAACCCAGTAGTTATCGGCTTGTAAACAAGCCACACACTAGTGCAATGCTTATGGACATATTTCTTCATATGGGGCCAATAGAACTTTTCTTTGAGTAAGACAAGGGTCTTGTTTATCCCAAAGTGGCCCATGAGCTCACCCTCATGGCTCTCTTTCACAAGTAATTTCCTGATGATGGATCTTTGGGATACGCAAAGCTTTCCCTCTTTGAACAAATACCCCTCAGTCAAATAGAATCCATCTTGGGCCTTTTGCCCACAACTCTCATAAATGGGAGAGAAATGTTCATCTAAAGCATACAATTCCCTAATGTTATCAAATCCTAAAATTTGAGCTCCTAGGGAGAAAAACAATGTGTGCCTCCTAGAGAGGGCATCAGCTACCACATTTGTTTTTCCCTTTTTCTATTTGATAACATATGGAAATTTCTCTAGGTACTCTACCCATTTTGCATGCCTTTTGTTTAACTTTCTTTGCCCTCTAATGTACTTAAGTGATTCATGATCACTATGAATGACAAATTCCTTGGAAACAAGGTAATGTTCCCAAGTTTGGAGGGCTCTTATTAAGGCATAAAGCTCTTTATCATAGGTGGGATAGTTGAGGGTGGCACCATGAAGTTTTTCACTAAAATAAGCAATAGGGTGCCCACCTTGCAACAATAAAGCTCTCACACCCACTCTAGAGGCATCATATTCTATCTCAAAAGTTTTAGAAAAGTCAGGAAAAGCTAGAACATGTGCCTTGGTGAGCTTTTATTTGAGCAAAACAAAGTCTTGCTCTTGTCTTTTACCCCAAGTGAATGCCACATTCTTCTTCACCAGCTCATTGAGAGATGGGGCAAGTGTAGAGAAATTACAAACAAACCTTTTGTAGAAGCTTGCTAACCCAAGGAAGCTCCAAATATCTGCTACACTTTTTGGGGTGGGATATTCTTGGATGGCCTTGATTTTCTCAGGATCCACTTGGATCCCATTTCTACCAACTACAAATCCTAAGAAAACTATATTATCTACACAAAATGTACACTTCTCTATATTGGCATAGAGAGTGTTTTTCCTAAGAATTGAAAGAACTTGCCTTAGATGTCCTAAGTGATCATCTAGGCTCCTACTATAAACTAAAATATCATCAAAATAAACAACTACAAATCTACCTATGAAATTCCTTAAGACATGATGCATAAGCCTCACAAAGGTGCTTGGTGCATCAGTGAGTCCAAAAGGCATAACTAGCCATTCATACATACCAAACTTTGTCTTGAAAGTGGTTTTCAACTCATCACCCTCTTTCATCCTAATTTGGTGATAACCACTTCTAAGATCAATTTTTGAAAAGATATTGGCACCATGCAACTCATCAAGCAAATCATCAAGTCTAGGAATGGGGTGTTTATACTTTACAGTAATGTTGTTGATGGCCCTACAATCTATACACATTCTCTACTTACCATCCATTTTGGGCACCAACAACACAAGGGCTTAGGCTCTCTTGGACCCAACCCTTCTCCAACAATTCCTTAACCTGAGACTCTATCTCCTTAGTCTCCTGAGGGTTAGTCCTATAGGTTGGCCGATTAGGAAGGCTTGCTCTTGGGACTAAGTCTATTTGGTGTTATATTCCCCTAAGAGTAGGTAGCCCAGGGGGTATCTCTTTGGGAAATATATCACCAAATTCATGTAAGAGTTCTAGGACCTTTAGGGGTAAGTTCTCAAGTGTAGGAATTGTGGCAGTGCTAAGGGAGGTTTCCCTTTATAGGAGAAGGTAGAAGGATTTTTTAAGAAAGAGTGCTCTTTTGATATCTCCTTTTATTGTAAAATGATTTTCCTTCTTAACAATCTCCTTGGAGGAATCCTTTTCCTTTTTTTCCTTCCCTTGGCCTTTGAAGACAAGGCCTTACTATCCTTCTTTTTCTTTTTTTTTTCTAGTTTTTCTTCCTCATCCCTCTTATCTTTCATAGTTAGTTTATCTTTGGCCACCTGTGAAAGTGTTTGAGGATGCAACACAAACTTTGTTCCAAGGTGGGTGAGGGTTATCTCATTAGTTAGGCCATTATAGACGATCTTCTTACCTAAGAGAAAGTGCCCTGCCTCCATAGGAACTACATCACAAATGACTTCATCCTTATATGTTCCAATTGAGAAGGGCACTTTCACTTGTTGATTGACTATCATCTCCCCTTGGTTATTGAGCCATTGAAGTTTATAAGGCTTTGGATGGGGAGTGATAGCAAGGCTCAACTTAGAGACTAATCTTATGCTGCAACAATTGCAATATGAACCACTATCTACAATGAGAGAGCATGTGTTATAAAAAATTTTACACCTTGTGTGAAAAATATTCTCTCTTTGAGATTGGGTCAAGTCACAAGATAGGCCTCCTAGAAGCCTTCTGACCATTAAAAGGTCCCATTCTTCTTGAGGCTAGATTTCTTCACTAGATTCTTCCCCTTTTGCTTTTTCACTTTCACTAGGGAAGGTGAAGTAGTAGCCTCATCTTGGCTACTATAAATGTCTTGGCCCCTCATAATCATGGTTTTCTTGGTGGGGAATTGAGAAGCAATGTGTCCTCTTCCAAGACATTTAAAGCACTTTATAAAGCTAGTCTTCTCTTGCATACTAGCCTTAAGGGGTTGCTTTTCTATTGTCTTCCCCTTATCATCTTTGGGCTTAGAAGGTACAGCCCCTAAGATGCCTTGACCTTGGTCTTTCTTTGGATAACAGTGAGAGCCATTAGATTTTGAAGTAGGCTTCCTTTTAAGTTGTTGCTCTACCCTTAGCAAAGTTGGACTAGGTCATCTAGGTCCCTATATGGAAGGAGCTCAACCATGTCCCTCACTTCCATATTAAGTCCACTAAGGAACCTAACAATACTTGTTCTTTCTGCCTCCCTAAGCCCAACTCTCAAAAGGAGTAGTTCCATTTGTTGCCTATACTCTTCAACACTCATACTCCCTTATCTATGCCTCTGGAGCTTGTCCATAAACTCCCTTTCATAGTAGGAGGGGATGTGCCTCTTCCTAAGGGTACTTTTCAAGTCATTCCAATACTCTACTGGAGGATCCTCATGAATCATTTTTTTCCCTAACAAGGGAAGTCCACCAATAGAGGGCATACCCTTGGAAGCTAAGGGTAGCCAAAGAAACCTTCCTTTCCTCACTCGTATTATGGCAAGCAAAGAGTTTCTCAACCTTTATTTCTCAATCTAAATAAGCCTCTACATTGTCCTTCCCATGGAAGTATGAGAGGTTAATGTTAGCCTCTTGAGGCTTTCTTTCCTTTTCTCTCCTATGGGAGTGAGATCTAGGATGTGACCTATTCCTTCCTCCTAATAGTCACTAGGTTTTTCACTTAGGCTATTGTAGGAGTCATGACTACTATAGGAGGCATGTTTTTCTTTTCTTAACTCTTTTAGTATTTTCCTTCTTTCTTCTTCCCTTATTTCTTCTTTCCAATTCAATCACCAAAACTCAAATTCACAATAGACACAATCATAAGGAAACCTATAAGTTCAAGAAAAGGTTCACAATCAAAGACTCTCTAAGAATTATGCATGAACATGTTAAGGACTAATTAACATGCAAGATTTGACTCAAATCAAATAATAGGCTAAAAAAATTTCATACACTCATGAATAAATGAGTTAGACAAAGAAACAAGAAAAATAAAATTTAGCACAACGTAAGGAGTCTTATGTGACAAGTTTCATGACTAGACAAGACTTCTATGACAAAACTACAATAGGTGAACATGTCACTCTACATTTTTGAGGTTTTCTTCTACTTTAATGTTTTTATAATAATTTTATGGTTTAGGTTTCAGCCACACAAAAATAGCAACACAAAACTCAAAGGAACCTAAACTTAACACAATTCATGGTTCAAGAACAAGAAATTTGAACCATAGAAAAATCAAATCTAGCTTCTATAGCAAGTTTAATCAGTGGAAATTCTAAAAAATCATGTTAACAACATTCATCCCAAGACATGTGAGGAGATACATGGAGAAAAATGAAGAAACAACAATGGAGGAAAAGGTAAAGTTGAAAATTAATGGAGGTTTAAGGAGCACCTACTTGAAGCTCTAGTGCTTTGATTACCACTTGATGGAAGCTTGCTTGAGAAGTTTCTATAGGGGCTGGATCTTTGAGCTTCAATAAGGTCCTCCAATGGGGATTTTCAACCATGGAGTTGCAGCAGAAGATAAAGGAGAAGAGGTGAGAGGAGGCGTCATCCACTAGAGAATAAGCCATGGAAGGAGAAGCTTCACCACCAAGAGAGTGCCTTGGATAAGAAGCTTAGAGAGAAAGCTTCAATGGAGGAAGAGAATAAGAGAGAGGAGGGCATGGAAATTGAAGGAGAAGAGGGAGAAAAGTTTGAACTTTGAAGTGTATCTCACAAGTTTCTCATTCATCAAAGTTATGACAAGTGTTACACATGTTTCTATTTATAGTCTAGCACATGGGAAGCTTCCTTGAGAAGCAAGGAAGGTAGCTTCCTTGGGAAGCTAGAGGAAGAAATCTTCCTTGGGAAGCTAAAGGAAGAAAGCTTCCTTGAGAAGCTAGAAGGGGGCTACTCACACCCCTCTAATAGCTAAGCTCACCCCATGCCAAAATACATGAAAATATAATGGGAAGCTTCCTTGAGAAGCAAGGAAGGTAGCTTCCATGAAAAGCTAGAGGGGGGCTACTCACACCCTTCCGATAGCTAAGCTCACTCCCATGCCAAAATACATAAAAAAAAAAACAAAAAAGTCCCTACCACAAAGACTACCCAAAATGCCCTGAAATACAAGGCTAAAACCCTATACTACTAGGGTACCCTTAACTTGTACCCTTAATTTGTAGGGTACCCTACAAACCTAAAATGGACAGAATACAAGGCCCAAAAGAAGGAAAACCTATTCTTATATTTACAAAGAAAAGTGGACCCAACCTTGGCCCATGGGCTCAAAAATCTACCCTGAGGTTCATGAGAACCCTAGGGCCTTCTTCAACAGCTCTAGCCCAATCCTCTTGAAGTCTCTTGCTCATGGCTCTAGTGACTGGTCCATTTCTAGGAAGGATTGCATCAAAATGACATGCAATGAGCACTAAAAAATGGCTTTTGGACTCTTATAAAGCTACAATTGGATTTTTAGGTGTTGTATGTCATTTAGGGTTTTCCTTGCATTATAATGGTATTTTCAAGTATCCTTATAACTCTTCTTATAATTTTGAAGCTTGATCTAGTTATTGAATGAGCTTATCATTGACAAGGTGAAATAAGCAGGCCATAAATGATATGCGGCAAAAAACTTAGTCATTTGTCCTTAGCAAATTTCTCATGTTGCTTGTTATTTAATTAGCACCCTACTTATTTCCCCCTAGTACATGATAAGTTAATTCTCTTTTTAATCACAATCCTCACATGCAGAACAAAAAAAAAATACTTCACCATACCAAACAACTAATTAATGTAACTCCAATTAAAACATACACACTACACAACAATCACAAGATAAATAAATCCTATATAATAAAACACAAAACTAAGTCAAATCATATAACCAAACATAAGATTGAATCACACACATATAATGAAACATAAAATTTCCTCTTGGATCTTGTAACCTGACCCTCAACTTCAGTAAAGTGAAGGCTTATAGAAATATCACATTTGCAAATAATTGGTTCAAAACCAATATTGATGTCAACGCACAAAAATGGATGCAGTTGCTAATTTGTACCTAAAGCAACACCCAAACATGTAAGACAAGGGTTTGTGAAGAAAGAATGAAAATCCTAAGCATTAGCAAAAGAAATTTTAAGGACATCATACTTGACTTCAACAAGGGCTAAGATTTGTCCTCGTTGTTAGTGCTTGTTGTCATCATCAATACTTGGTAAGGGTTTAGGTTCATAAAGGTAGTAGTGTTAAGGGTTTGGGTTAATAAAAGTAGTGATCATGGGTTTGGGTTCATGGTGGTGATAAGTTTGTTGTGGGGGGAATGGGCTTGTGATGGCAGCAAAGCTATAAGGGGAGTTTGGGTTTATGGTGGCAACGAGGTCGTGGTAGGGGTTTGGGTTGGTAAGGGCGGCGATGGAGGTCATGTATGTTCACTTATTTTTTATGTTGTTTGATGTTGAAACACTCTATTATGTTATTTATCTAATGACATGATGACTATTCTCGTAGGAGCATATAGGCACATCAAGACTTTCGTAGATGTGTAGCATTGAGCTCCTCTATACCATCAATGAGAGTGGTAGAGTTGGATGAACTTTAGGCCAAAAGGTGAGCCAAGTTCATTTTCATGGTCACTTGGTGACGGTGTACTTACCCCGAGGCATTATAGTATCCTTGAAGCTAGTTACAGTACATTTTCCGTACAACAAGTTTGTAGGACCCCTACGTGTTGGTCCCCTCATTCACCCTCCACCTACCTAACTTTTGTTGTTGCTTGTCATTTATTGTCCTACTTTCTTCCACATTGTTCATGATAATCTCATTGAAGAAAAATGATCAATCTTTAGTGGCCTAGAAAGAGTTGGGAGGAATCATTAAAAGAACCTTGTAACATGAGAAAGGGCATAAATGATAAGTAACACATAAAAAAACAATTTTAGCTCTAAAGGAGTCCAAAAACAATTTTATTACTTGTCATATTTTGCATGTTTACAGTGTATCATTTAACAATCACAAGTCGACTTTTATCTGATTGTTAAGTAGAATGATAATGAATTCAAAATTGTGAACTTATTTAAGTGATAGAAATGATGTTACTAATCATTAAGGTGATATGCATGTCAACACTTTGACCAAGCGCCTTCATGTAAACTAACTTTAATTGGCACTAACATCATTTTCTATAACTTGATAACTTCACAAATCTTCATGTAAACCCTTATTGATTTTAATCTTGCCAATTTATGTACTGTTGTTGGGGAATTGTTAAGAAACAAAGATATGACTTTAATTTTATAACATCAAATTTATGAGGAATGCTATTTCTTTCTTTTATTGTCTACAAATTAAACTTGTAAATTAAAAAGCGCAAGAAGTGTTTGACAAAAATACAAAAAGCAAGGATCACCCAATACACCCAAAAAATGATTATACAAATATCACTTCCCAAGACTAAACAAGATTCTACTCCCGAGGAATGTTATTTCTACCTCTAGTATATTAACAGCTGATATGTTCCACGAGAGATGTAAAGGAAAAGGTTCAAGAATGGAATCAATTGCTTGCCTTGGATTATGGTTTAGAGAATCGGAGAGGGAGAACACATATTTGCAATACAAGCTATTTTTTCGTTTTTTGTGTAGTATGTTTGTCATTTTATAAGCTTTGTGTTTGATTTGATCATTATATGCATTACTTGTGCATGTGAAGACTCTCTTGTATTACTTATTAATAATAGTGGAATTTCTTTTTTGGTCTAGATGACGTGTGGTTTTTGCCCCTTGTTTTGAGGGGGTTTTCATGTTAAAATTTTATCCCTCTTTAGTGAACTTTTGTTTTATAATTTTGTTGATTATAAATTTTAACTTGTAATTTATGTACATATATGAACCTAAAACTGACAACATATAGGTTATCCCATAATGCATAAAAAAATATATAATTACAGATATAAAATTTGGGACGAATACAAAGCATAATTCCAAGTTTAAAAAACTACATTATACAATTGTTTAGACTTTAACTAATGTAGAACATCACTTTCAACATCGATTTACAACAAAATCATTGTAGGAATGCACACTTTCAACATCGATTATGGTAATAGCCGATGTAGAAAGTATCTTTGGGTATAAAGATAACCAATGTTGAATACCTATACATTTAACATCGTGTTGAACAATATCAACTCCAAAACAAATTTAGTATATGTTCCATAATCGATATAAAATGGCTTCATTGTAGTAGTGCAAGTCTAATGAATACATCTACTTGAAAAATAAATAAGCATCTCATTAATAGATTTTACCGTAAATTAGTTATACAAAAAGAAATTAACAATAGTATACCTGAATTAAGTCAATTGTTTTATATATAGAATAAAAAAACAATTATTTATTTCTTTTATAAAGGACCAAAGTGTAAAATTTAAGTATTTACTTTTTTAAAACTTATTTATAAATTATCTATTTATTCTTATATTATAAACTAAATAAAACACATAACTTAGAGAGTGATTCTCTTACTCTCATCATTATCTTGATTAGAAATTTTCAATAACATTATTTTACTCTTCTTTTTATATCATAATTTAAATTATTTATTACAATATAAAAATATAATTCATATATTCAAAAATATTTATTTATTACAAATTATAACCATATAAAATAAATATTCATTTATTACTATGCAAAAATTAGAAAACTAGTTAATCTAATTTTTATATATTTTAATGAAAATAACATACATGCATTATCATTGATTTTAAATGTTTTATATTATCATCTAATTTAAAATCATTCTTATAACTTTTAGTTATTACATATTAAAGATAAAAAAAATTAGTAACCCTTTATATATATATATATAAACAATAAAAACATATATTATTAATTATTCATTTTTTTTACATCATTCATTCTTAATTCTTAATTTAATACATAAAAATGTTACAAAAACAAAACCAAAATTGCATACATGGTGACGTCATTGTCTGGGATAAGGTAAACAGATAAGAAAATCTAATGAAACCAAACGTAAAAAAAAGCATCATCTCAAAGTCTCAAACCCACATTTAAGCGCAACGAAAACTGAGGCACCGGACAACTTCCCCAACAACAGTGTTTGGTGTCTCTCAGCTGCTGCGATCGTGACACCGATCAATAACACAACATCACTGAAAAAGTTGAAACGTCTCATCCTTCATTCGTTGAGTTTGAAAACTCTCTTTTTTGCATTCTTTTATTTCTTGTCTCACCCACAACACCATGAAAGTGTGTAAACTACTATTACTACTACTGTGATGGGTATGGCAACACGTGTCCCCTTTGTTGTGTGCATTGCCACCACTTCCCCCAACTACTGCCATAAATACTACGCGATGGCACCTGTTGGAATTTTAAAGGATCCTTATAAAATACCAATACCAGGAACTCATTACGTTAGATTATCAAGAAGAGTTTTAGGAATACCTGGATTCATAATGATTGATAAAAAAAACGTAGCAGAATTTGAACCCGTAGGTGATTTTTGATTTATGTACTCTTCTTAGGATCTATTATGGAACAAATAACTGGCTAACAGCGTAACTGGTGGCTTCATGGTTCTTCCTCCACTGGAACCTCTTTATTCCTTAATAGGACCTTCGTAACTCTTCAGATGGAGAGAAGAAAAACTATATGTGACAGCTCGGTATATTGAGGACCATAGTCTTCTTATAGCGTATTAACCTAATAGGGTTCCCATTATTCCCTAATGGACCAAAACTGACATCTGCTCATTTAAGTCCATATCCTCTGATTTAGTTGTCTAACGGGCTCACTTAATTTGATCACATAAAATAAAACCCACTAATGATAAATAGCTAATATAATTGTCTTATAATATTAGTCTACATTAATTATTGGAGTAGAAGATTCCAACAATCTCTCACTTGGGCTATATATTGTAACAATTATATCAAATATCCTTAAGCGCGCATTTGTATGTTATTTACCTTTAGACTTCCACATTAACAACCTAGTCCATCTCATATATCAATAATGAAATCATTGTGGTTTTCATCACTACAACAAATGTAACTAGACCCCAATGACCACCATATTAGTACAGTCAATGACATAGGTCAATATGGATAAGTAGCATGAAAATTACATGCAATGTGATCTTAATCATGCCTATTTCCAACTGGTCCAAACTTTATTCTTTATAGAGATCAATCCAAACACAACATAAATATTGCAAACAAAACAAGCTTATAATGAAATGATAAACTTCAACTTTATTTCTGTAAAAAATTTAAACAACAAAATGTTTGTAAACCGTAAGATATAATACATAAGTAAGACTCCCACTAAACTAAGGTATTATTAAGAATTACACCCATATGAGCAATGTGCTCATGAAAAACTTTAAGTGTCATACTTTTAGTAAATGGATCAACTAGCATGGAATGAGTTCCTATATGTTCTATACAAACCTGTATTTTCTAAATTCTTTATTTTAACAACCAAATACTTTATGTCAACAAACTTTTACTTGGTTGAATCCTTAATAATATCGCTAAGATATTGTCCCAATAAACACCCGATGGTTACTTAATGTTGGTGACAACAGGCAAGCCAGTTACAATAATTTAGCAATCATAAATTATAGTATGATGTTTCATAGCAAAATATTAACTCCACCAACACGGTTAAATGTGGATCCTTATGTGGAGTGATAGCTATTAAGACATTCCGAAAAAATCAAAGTCAGGATACCCAATGATCTCTATACTTTTAGACTTTTGATATGAAAACATGTAGTTTCTTGTTCTCTACAATTAACGCATAATGCGCTTTACTACTTTCTAGTGTTGCATACCAAGATTACTCATATATCACCTTAGGACTCCCACAAAAAATTATTTTAGGACAATAAAAAAAATAAACTTAAGCATACATGACAAATTGTATTATAACTATTTTGCAGCAATAAGTCGTATGATGATAGTAAAATGCCATCAACATATAATATCAAAATAATAAATTTACTCCCACTGAAATTTTAGCACACACAATCATCAACCAAATTTACCTCAACACTATAAGAGATAATCTTGATGAATTTTGTAATACCATAGACGAGAGACTTGTTTAAAAGTATAAATGAATTTCTTTAGTTTGCATACCATAGACTTTAGATCATCTTAAACAAGGTTTTCTGGTTGTTGTGTATAAATTATTTCATCAATGTTTCCATTTAGAAATGTAATCTTTACATCCATCTATGCAAAACAATTGTCAAAATGATCTACAATGTCATTATAGACCTAACAAAGTCTTTCTAAAAAATCAGAGAGAAAGTCTCTTTGTGATCAATGTCTTCCTTCTTGTAAAACTTTTGGCGACAAGACAATCTTTATATATCTCAAAAATATCTATTAAATCCCTTTCAACTATGAATATTTATCTAAAACTTATGGGTTTCACACTTTCAAGCAATTTGACAATATCTCAAATGTCATGTTCAACCATCGGTTTTGTTACATCATTTATGACATCAATCCACTTGAGAGTTAGAGCACAACATGACTTCACTAAGGTCAATTAGACCTTCTTAGTCAACCTAATGTCATATTCATGTTCTTAAAAAAATATGACATAATCATATCAGATTACATTTTTCCTTTCTCTAGTGGATCTTCTTAATGACACTTCTTGAGGTTATTGAGTTTAAACTTTAGGTGGTGCTTGAGAGGGAATCTTAGTGTTGTCTTGTCTTTTAATAATGTTAGGAGTAACATCATTATTTAATTACCATATTCATTTCTTGAACAATGGTAAGTACAAAGGCTTATCTATTGTCAATAATAGATTATTCTTTAAAGATAAAACTCCTTATGTTTCCTTCCCCTTCAAACTCAATTTGCTCAAGGAGTCTGGCATGTCTCAAACATGATCTTAAAGTAGGATTGTAAAACTTATACATGCAAGAGCTTTAAATGTAACAAAAAAAATTTATAACTAATTATCTTTAAGTCCAACTTACCTTTATGCAGCCTATAAGACATTGCTTCGACTCAACATCCCTAAATGTGTATATGCCTAATGTTGGAATTTCCCCGACTCATACCTATAGGGTAGTGACTACTTTAATTGGTACCCTAAAAGGATATAAATTGCATTCTTTAATGTCTTTCCTCAAAGCGACTTTGGTAGAGAAGAATTAAACTTCTTACCATATATGTATAAGTCTAGTTTCTTCATTCTGCAACTTTGTTCATTCTAGTTTTGTCTAACATTACATGTTGTAAAACAATTTCACAATTATTGAAGAAAAACACGGGGGAAGATAACTATGAAATTTGATAGTCAATTTTGGCTAAGAATGATTGCAATTTCTTTACTTTATTGTTGTTTTTAATGAAATAATAAAGAAATTAATATATTTTCAATTTTTTATTAGTAGAAGTTAAAAGAAGAAGATTTCAAGTGCTTTGGAGGAAAATTGATTCAAAAATTGAAAGAAAAAACCTTGAAGAAAAATTGGAAGAATTCGACAGCTCGCTTAGCGCGCAATCCAGGCTTAGCGCGCACCCTCGCTAAGCAGGAAAACTCAGGCTTAGCGTAAAGAAGGCCCACGAAGAAGCCTAAAGGCGTGCTTAGTGCAAAAGCCCATGCTCAGCGCGAAGTCAGCGTGAGAAGTAAGCTACCTTAAGCCTATAAGAGGAGTAGGAAGCAGAAGGAAAAGACACCACCCCAGAGACTCAGAGCTCTCTAATGAGTACATCCTAAGCCTGAGTACCTCTGATAGGGGAAACCCTCTATCTATGTCCATTATCCCCTTCTCTTCCTCTATCCATCCTTGTTCTTCTATCCACATCAACCCCTAAAGTGTAAAGCCTCTCATGACAATGAGAGGCTAAACCCTCATTGTTGAGAGTCTCGCATGCCAACTCTTGTAATGTAACTCTTTCTTATTATGTATTTAATGAAATCCTGTTTCTATTGCTCTTTTCTGTGCTTAATTGTTTATTATGGTATGGCCATCCATATAGTGTTTAGGGGATAATGCATTGAAAAATGATTATTTTCTAAAGAATCGGGAAAGAGAATCTAAATGAAATCATTGCTAGAATTATATCGATATTCATTTAGCGTATTTCATGCATCTCTAATTTTAATGCAATTTATTATTTTTATCTTTGCAAATAAATTTGGGAGAAAAGAATAGATAAATTAGGCTCTTCATGCAAGAAACCAAAGATAGAGTGTCTTAGTAGATGTGGGTGGAAACAGAGATATCATTACATAACAAGTAGTTTTGGCATGCTAGGCCCCAACATATTTGCATTCTGAACTGAATTATCTTTTTATCATCACCTTTATTTTTTACTTTTCTTATCTTTAAATCTTTTATCTTTTCTATATTCTATTTTTTTATCTTTAAATCTCTTATCTTTTCTTTCAAATCTTTATTTTATCTCCTACCTCTTTTTATCTTCTATTTTAAATTCTTTATCTTTTTCTTGTAAATTGGGTTTGAATTAATCTAAATACAAGAAGTCCCCGTACTTGAGACAATTTGGTGCACATGTCAATGAGTTAATAGGGGACTCCAAACGTTGTACCTTATGTCATATATACCATAGTATTCCCCACAGTCACATTTGACAACCTTAATTTTCTTTCTTTTTCTTAGTAGAAGTTCAACTTCATCTTTGAAAGACTAAATGTCTAGAGGCTAAAACTTCTCATAATTTAAATAAAGATGAATCATCTATGAACATAATAAAATACATTTGTTCATTCCATGAATCCATAAGGAATAGAACACAAATATATGCATGTATTATTTCTAAGACATCCTTATTTCTTTCAACACATGAATTCCATTTTGTTTGTTTATTTTTCCTTTATATACTTAATATAGACTATAAGGTCCAATCAATATAAAGGATCTAGAATTTCCTATAACACAAGCATCCAAATTCTCTATTAAGAGATATGACTTAAGCGCTTATGTTATAAAGTAACGAAATTCTCATTTAATTTTAAGTTTAGTACCATCCAAAAAATATTTGCAATAGGAATACTCAAATATCCATAAAAGAACTCATAACTTGTAACATTTGAATCACATGAGAGACTAACTTTATTATTTCTAATTGAATAAAAATAACTAAATTTGTCCAAATTAGAAATAAAATTTGGTTTAATAAATAACTCAAAATATGTCTCAACCAAATTCAAATGAAATTGAGTCTTTTAAAGCAACATATAGTTCTCATAGCTTCAACTATAACTTTATGTCATCGCCCACATAGAAGAATCTTTCATTATCACTTGGCGGATGACTCCATAGGTAGCATCATATAGACATGCTTTTGTGAGTAGTAGAACCAAAATCTACCCACTAAAGTCCTTCGATACAAAACTAAATTAATTTTAAAACAAACAAAAATGAGAAGTTTACCATTTTTACACACTAAATAATGTAAATGGGACCATTTTTTTTATATGTCTCATCCTACAAAAGCAAAAAGGAAATTTCTTATCTTGTTCTCTTGTTTCTTCTCTAGAAAAAAAAATTATGCAATATCTTCAACTCTCAATTGACTCCCCTTATGTTCTAAATTTTATACATGCAACTTTGGGATTAAAATAATATAAGTAATTTAAACCATAATAGTAACAAAAACAACAATTAAAGAAGAGAAACATACAATGCACAAATAATCTTTATGGTAAATTTCAAGACCCAAACAAGATACCTAGTGCACCATTAATCTTCAATCTTTGGATTGAAAAAAACTAACTGCAAGTGGTATTCTCAACGTATTGATCAAACATTGATGATAAGTCCTGTCAAACAAAGATTGTCTTTGGACACTCCATTGCTCACATGAAAAACTTATATGATGATTACTCCGGTCAAATGATGAATGCCTTTGAACATTTCATTATTCACATGGAAAATTACACTATTTATAATCGCCACATGTTTACCATCGCAAGCATGTAATTATTCTACCAAATTGTCTTCCTTTGGGTCTAGCACAATTTGCATGAATAATTCCATACAACATCCATGTAAATTCAATTAATTCAACTTACGCAACAGAGGTTACTTTGACAACATGTTTTTGAATCAATTTAACCAAACAATACAAGACAATTTAATATAATAAATGGGAGGTCTTAAAATTACACAATTTTCACATATAATTTAGTTATATAAAAATATATATAACAGAACATGCAAATATTTTGCATAAAGACCCATCACAAGATACCTAGCACAACATTAATTTCTAGAGAAATTAATTTGTAATTGTTACTATCAACGCAATGATCAAATATTGACAATAAATTCTATCAAACAATAGTCTTTCTTTGGATTGTCTATTATTCACACGAAAACACCTTTATAATTGCCACACTTTTATCATCACAACTACAAAATATTATTTGGCCAAAGTGCGTCTTCCTTTGGACCAAACACAATCCACATAAATAATTTCATACAAAATCTATGTAATTTTAATTAAATCAATTTTCACAATAGGGATTATTTTTGCAATATATTGTGTCAATCAATTTAATTAAAAAAAAATACTAGACATACAAATAAATAGGAAGAATCTGTTACTGCTAGATTTACACTCAATCGTGATAGCAAAAAAATATAAAACATTAATTACGACAAGTAAATATGATATCCTTAAATTATATTTATTGCTATCATTGATTTATACTTAAAAATAGCTCAAGTAAATATTGCATTCGTGATTAACGTTATCACAAATTTATGAAATGAATTTTAAAAAATCACGTATAAATTCTTAAAAGAAATCTTTAAAAGATTTTATATAAATAAAAAATAATAAGATTATTCATAACAAATATTTCTTTAGTAATGATTTATGTTTGTAATGTTTGTGCAATGTACTTTGGAAATCGGAGAAACTTCACTTCACCTTCAACTTTAATTTGCTTTCACATTAGAAAACAAGAGTTATATGAATAAAATATATAATAATGTTTCTCCTTTAATTTATTAACATTACAAGAAACGTGAAACACAAATTTTATCCAAAAGGAAGTGAAACATTTTTTTTTATGAAACAGAGAAAACAACCCAATTCCTACAAGCCAGTCTATTGTAAAAAAAAAAAAAAACCTCTAATATCACTTGTTGAAATTTTAAAAGATTTATACAAGACTTATGGATTAGCTTATCCATATCTTTTTTACGAAAGGACAAAATAAAAAATCATATAATTGCTGGGTATACCAGCAATTTCACTAGGTAAACCTAGTAATGCCCCAAACATTTATATGTTGAAATGAGTAGATCTAGCCTCCATTTTAAAATGATCTGGATTCGAGCTAACCTTTGCCTTTTCCTTTGGGCCCAATTTAGGAGATCTTTTTTTCGGGTATTGAAAAGTTTATTCATCATTTAGATTCAGACTCAGGTTCAATAAATATTTGTAAATTATTTATGAATAAGATTTACATATTAGTAGTGAAAATCAAACAATGTTTACGTGGAATATGAATTCATTCCTTATTGGACCGACATTTTTTTTACACCCAATTTAGAGAATAATATCCTAGCAAAATGGGGGATTTATTTCCATTCCCAATATAATAGCCCAGGAATAGAAAATTCCAACAGCACCGTCACTTCCTCTACCGCTTTCTTCCTCCTCATTAAGGCGCAACTCTCTCTCTCTCTTTCTTTTTCTTTGTTAGGTTTGGTGACACTTAGTTAGAAAGAGCGTGCGAAGAGGGTGGGGAGAAGATTTAGTGTTGTGGCCATGGCGGAGTCTGAGAAGAGTACTGTGCTTGTTACGGGAGCCGGTGGTCGCACAGGTTAGGCCTTTTTGGTTTTTGGTTTGATGGGTTTGCTTTGGATTCTTGTTTTTCTGTCTTGGGATGTAGAGAGTTTTGATTTTGGACCCGAAAATGACGTTTCGGGTTTTGCCTTTTCGGGGTTTTGTTTTTGGGTTCTTTTGAGAAGTTGAAAATGTGGAGTTTAACTGTTTGTTTTATGCTTTGATGGGTTTTCTTCAAATTCCTTCTTTTTTTCTTCTTTTCCTTGCTATGGGGGGAGGGAGAGAGAGAGAATTTGGACGTGAATTGAATATTTTTTAGTAGGGGTAAATAGTTTATGACTTTTCATGAATTGAGAAAAAGCTGATACAATTTTATGGCTTCTGTTAGTATTCATTTATTTACAGGGTGGCTTTCTGAGACTAATTTAGACAGTGCTTTCTGGATTCATTTTTAACTACAAAAATCTCGCATTTTCGTTTGATTTCTGTTTCTAAAAGTAAATATATGTTTGGTAAAACTATATTATAGAAAGCTTAGGAACTATAAGCTAGGAGTTCAAAAATTGAAAAATTATAAGCTAAGTAGCTAACTGATTTAAAAATTAATAAACAGTTTCCTATTTGGCCAATCCAATCAGAAAAACGTTGTCTACGTTGAGTATGGGATAAGGTTACACAGCATGATATGCTGTATTTCATTAAATTAAAGATTAGGATGCAACGTGCAAAAAAATTTATATAGTAATTGTACTAGAGTAGGTAGGAAACTTACACAAACTGTACAGTACTCAGCATTCAGCTTGCTGATGGAAATGTATGATACTATGCTAAAAATCGGTTTTCAAAGGTTTTGTTTACATAATAGGCGTGGGTTACGGTATTTGGATTTCTTTTTGATGCACCATTCAGATTGGCTTAAGGATAGTGTATCAAACACCTACATATTTCATCGTATAAATTGTTCAGTTATATTAGTTTCAATTTTTAAGGGGGTTAAGATTGTTGGTTGATGTTGGGCCGTAACGCCATATATTTGTTCATCCTACTTATATGATACGTGTGTTACTTAGGCAAGAACCAAACACGCCTTGATTACGCAAAATGTTATATAATCATCTTTCTGGTCAATCAATGCTCAATTCAATACCATATGCATTTGTGGGTGGTAGCTGACTTAGGATAGATACCATGTTTTTTATCACTAACTGAGAACTGGCGTTGCTTTTCAGGACAAATAGTTTACAAAAAATTAAAAGAGAGGCCAAACCAATATGTGGCTAGAGGTCTGGTTAGAACAGATGAAAGCAAACAGAACATTGGTGCTGCAGATGACGTTTTTGTTGGGGATATAAGACATGCTGAAAGTATTGTTCCTGCAATTCAAGGTATAGATGCTCTCATAATCCTCACAAGTGCTGTTCCACAGATAAAACCTGGGTTTGATCCTACCAAAGGACAAAGACCAGAGTTCTATTTTGATGATGGTGCATATCCTGAGCAGGTACTATTACAGTTTCTGCATTATTCTTAAGTATTTTTTTAAATTTATCCCCCTTTTTATTCATATTTTAATGATTTTTACATATTAGGTTGACTGGATTGGGCAGAAAAATCAAATAGATGCCGGTGAGAATCTATTTCTTCTTTCCATGAATCATAGATTGCTATACAAACTTATACATGCTTGTGATATTGAAATTATTTTCTATATGTGAACAGCTAAGGCTGCTGGAGTGAAGCACATTGTGTTAGTAGGGTCTATGGGTGGAACAGATCTTAACCATCCTTTGAACAGCTTGGGTAATGGGAATATACTGGTTAGTAATGTTTTTTCCTTTACTTCTAAACTACCTCCTTCCATAACATTCTGTCATTGCTTTTATATGATTAGAGCTTGCAACTCATCTTAATGCAAAATGCAAGTTTGGTGTAAATGCCTAAATGGATATGTTTTACTTCCCCCATGCCCTTTGATATTCCTCCTTTGATAGGAAGAATGTTGATTGCAGGTTTGGAAAAGGAAGGCTGAGCAATATCTGGCTGATTCCGGCATCCCATATACAATTATAAGGTACATCAACTCTTGTCCATACTGAGACATATAATACTCCTAGCTAGGTTTCTTCGGTTTTCCCCCCATATATGTCCCTTTTAGTTGCAAAAATGTATACAATTATAGACTGCTTGACCGTTTCCTTGGAATTCTATTTTAATCCTCATAACATGAACTGCACCCAAAACATTTTCAATCAACACTATATTGTTATCTTGATACCTGGTTGTTTTGACAGAACACTTCTAGAATATTTGGTGTTAGTTTTCTCAAAATCAACAAAAACTTAAGATCTCAATTTGGTAACATCCATTTTTACAAATTAAACCTATCAATTTGTGCCTTGCATATTTTTTTTTTTTAAAAAAATCCTAAATAACAAATGATAGAAGAAGTATCTTCTTCCAGTGTGTGTGTGTGTGGGTGTGTGTTGGATTTTTAAAGCATGGGGTACACATTTGTTGTTGGATACAAAACAAAAGTGAAATTTGGAAGGACAAGAAAACAACACAACTCAATGACTCTTAGGAATCTACCTTAAGAATTTACAGAGTCAAGACAGGGTACTCAATTTGCAAGATGAAGTAGTAGTAAACTCAAATTGACTGATTACAGCTATCACCAAGGCATCTATTTATACTAGAAGTGGTGCAAGTACCATCTCCTAAGAATTAATTCTCTTCTCTTTTTTGTTTACTTCTTTATTGACTACACGCTTTTCTAGCATTGTGAATGAGAAACTATTTTTTCCTAAAGACATGTGGCAAATGAATTCAAATACTAGTCAAAAGAGCACGTGGCAAATGTATTATACATGCAGCTCTAGAATTCTCCTTGACTTTCCCTTGGTTGAAAAAGTTGAGCTCTTCTTTTTTTCTTCATATGAAGACAAGTCCGAGACATTGAAGGACATAATTTTTCGGTAATGCAAATTTTTATGCATTTTTAAAATTCTATTTAGAACTCTAAAAGGGCCACAGTTCTGGGTTTGAGCTGCCTAAACCATCCTTTGGGAAATCGTTCTTGCTGGATATGAATCTAGACAAAATCTCCTTGCTTGAAACTTGTTGGCTTCCCAAATCTATCAGCTTTTTTCTTATACTCTTTATTTTATTAAAAAGTATTAACTCAAAGACAAATCTTCTGTTGTAGCCTTTGAATTTCTTTCCCTCTCTTTTTAGTATCACTTCTTAAAGGACGATTAGTTGGAATTTGGAATAGGAGCTAAGTCAATCAGAAAACTGGTAGTTTTATTCAATCAGAACAAGGTTAATGAGCTTTTACAAGCTAGAAAATACTCCAGAGAGGAATGCTCCTTAGAGAAGCAGGCTAACTAGGATTCATGCAAAAAAAAAAACTCCTTACCCCTCACTCTCCTCCCTATAACCTACCGCCCCTATCTGGGACTTGTGCCCATACACTACTAACTCTTCCAACTCAGCTGACCAACTAGGCTTGGAGACACAATTTCATCTTCCTAACATAATCCTTCCAAATCTTGTGCCACCTTTGGTTCAAGTACAATACTTGGTCCTGGTTTGTGCCCTTGAACCCTATCACTTGCTCACCTCTATTGAAGAGATCAACGAGTATGCTCAACTCGAGGCATTGACAACTTGATTTACCAGCCTTGTGTTTGAACCCAAAGGATCATGCTTGGGGGAACTCTACCCATTTTACATGGCTATTGTTGAGCTTATGTTGTCCATTGTCTGAGAATAAGATGATCTCCTTTGAAATGATGACATAGAATTCCTTATCATAGATTCAATGATTTCTCCATGATACATTCAATTTCTCGCTGAAGTAGGAAATTGATGGCCCTTCCTGGGAAAGAACAACATAAATTCCTATACATGAAGCCTCACCACACACTCCAAAGACAGACTTTCTTGAAGTTGGCTAATGAAAGAATGGGTGCTTCTATAATTTTCACTTTTAATCAATTTGAAACTTCTTTGAGATGCCTCAGGTCACTAATATGTTTCTCCTTTTAAGCATTTGGTGATAGGGGCAACAATTGTGCTAAACCCCCCGATATGAGTTGCTGCTATTAAGATATTTGGCCATGGAAGCTGTGAACCTTCTTTGAAAGAATTTGGTGATGGCCATAATATAATAGCCTGAACCTTTGTCAGATCCATGCTAATTCCTTCAAAAGATATACATAGACTATTTAGGTTAAGTTCTTGAGATTTGCATAGAAGCATTGTTCATCATGCACCTTAGAAACTGCATCAGGGATAGCAGTTTGTGACCAACAGATACCTTCGGCATTTTACTCCCTAAACTGCATCAGGGATCCAAATCCATATTATTTTCAAAATCTCAACTGCACCATTGTCTAATGCTTCAAATGAGACTTATCAAAATGCAGGAACAATCTGACTAGAAAATCATTCAAAATATGTCTTATTCTTTGCAATATACGTGTAATCACTTCAGGTTTTGTACATATTATATTTAATTACACAGTTACGTATCTTCAATATAATTTTGATATTTTGAGGTAACTTGTTTTAGTATCCACATCGCTAATGAGAGAAATAGTTTGGAGTAAGGGGCTTTTTTATGAACATGCTGAGTTTTTTTTTTCTTTTTCTTTTTTTAATTTTTCCATCTTTCCTCACTTTCTATACTGAGCCAGGGCTGGTGGCTTGCAAGACAAAGATGGAGGTCTTCGGGAACTACTTGTAGGGAAGGATGATGAGCTTCTCCAGACTGAAACCAGAACCATAACTAGATCTGATGTTGCAGAAGTCTGCATTCAGGTATCTTATTTTTATTATTGATAAATAACTCAGATGGACATAACACCTCCCCGCACGTTTCCCCACTAAAAAAATCCAACATTGTTTTGGCCCGGTTTAGATATTACTCTCTCCGGTCTCGATTATAAGCAAACAAAAAAAGACGTACTTCACATTTATTAAGAAAATTAGTTAATTTCATTAAATTGTGTCATTTCTAATTAAAAAATAAACACTTTTTCTAAACAATCCTTCATTGAAACTTGATATTAAGCATAAAAAAAGTCTTTGGTCTTATTAAATGAAGCATATTTTGGAGATCATTAAACAAGACATAAGACATATGTAATTGAGATTTACTTATATTTGAGACTAAAAAATAAGGAATTTTTTATGCTTATATTCGAGATCAGAGGGAGTATAAGAGAAGAAAATAAGAAAGTAAAATGAAATGAGCTTCTAACAAAAATTGATTTGTGAAAATCAACTTATGCACTTAATTTTTGTTTAAGTTTTTTTCATTCAACATTTTTAAAAGCTAAGGTGCATAAGTTGATCTTAACTTATGGAAAAGCTCAACGTATTTTAGTTTCTGCTCAACTCTTAGATTTGGTGCCCCTTCATTTAATTGGTTTAACAGGCACTAAATTATGAGGAGGCTAAATTCAAGGCATTTGACTTGGCGTCAAAACCAGAGGGAGCTGGTTCAGCAACAAAGGACTTGAAGGCTTTATTTTCCCAGATCACCACTCGCTTTTGATTTTGGATGTTGTTGTCATGGTCCCAAAATCCTTGTGAATTGAACCATATGGGTATTAGTGCTATCTGAAGCAAATTTAATTTTAGTAAAGGATTGTTTAAAGCAAATTAGACTTCACTAGTAGTGCACGCCTTGAGAAAAACATTCCTTAATGTTTTCATTTGCATGATACTATGATAAAAATAAAAAAAGTAGTTTTCATAGGGACAAAACTCAGCTGTCTGTATAAACTTACTAGAAAATACATTGCTGACAATTGTCACTATTATAATTGGATACTGATTTCCTTGTTGGAAGCACATGCATTCTAACACGGGGCCCATGTGGCCACCAATTTGAGTGACAGGAGATATATTTTGGTTCTCTATCCAATCAGAGAATGCCATTTTCTCAAAAAGAAAAATATAATTGTAATGAGTAAAGTTAACTTTGAATTAACTTTAGCAGCATTTTCTTAAAGACAATTTGGAGGTGAGGATCGAATTAAGTTAGGTTGTTTAATAAGAGGGAAAGATAGTGCAATTAATTTAAAAAATGGTAGGACTCATTTTATTATTTTTCACCTTTTTTTTCATTTTGTTCTTTATTTTTTTTCTCTATTTCTCTTCCATCAAATACTTTTAACTTTCATTCTACTTTTCACCTATTTATATTTATTGTTTATATTCATCTTTTTTTCTCTCTACCAAATAGGGCATAAAACGTAAGAGTTGATTGGAGTGTGGTGTTTACTAAAACTTAAAAAGCTTAGTTACACTTCAAAACTGATTTTACTTTACCATTTAAACAAAAGTAATTCTTCTAAATATTTTTTAACACATTAATATCTTTAATGTCAGTTTTATGAATTTTTTTTTTCTAGAATTATATAATTATGAAATTGATTTGACAAAAAATCTAAACCAATATCAAACGAAAGTCTTGTAAGACTCCCTCTATTGTTGCAATTTGGAACTACAAACGAGATGGCCATACTCGATCCTGGAAACTCAAGGTCGAGTTTAGATTGATAAAAACAAAATGATGGAATACAAGAAATTAAAATACAATTTCATTAGGTTCAATTGTTTGGATTGATGAAATGAGAATGAAATATTAAAAAAATAATATGAAATTTATTTTCATCTTGTACTATTATTTACTTTTCTTTTTTCCCCCTAATTTAGGAAGAATGAGATGGAATAAAAAAATTTCTGTCACAATTATTTTATTCCACTTTATTCCATTTTAATAGTACACTGTAATAGTCATATTTTTCTGTGAATCCAAACATTGTCTAATATACATTGGAAGTGATATAAATATACGATATTAAGTCAAAGAAAGGAATTAAAACCTACGAGATTTCATATGCAAAATTATTGCTTGACGCACAGTAGTCATCACGCATGTTTCTTTTCCATCAGAATTAAAACCTTCGCGTTGTTGACTATATATGTTACCTTTTAATTATTGTGTCAAGTGTTGAACTCTCTTGTCCTCACAAGTGAGAGTCAGAAATCGATATTTGTGATCATATATTTAAATAATAAGATTATCTATAATAAGTTGATAAAATCACCTTGAATATTACAAAAATTAACAATTCTAAGATATATATATATATATATATATATATATATATATATATAAAACTAAATGACAATCATTGTTTTTAAATTAAATCCTATAAGCAATCATGTTATTATTGACACATTTTTAAATCATATACGCATGCATGATTATTTTAAAATCCTCTACTCAGCGTCTTTTTTTCCTTATCAAATTCAAATATCGTTAATACTGTGGGGGCATTGAACTGTATAAAATATTTTCATAGGATTCTTGTTTTACATTTTGATAAAAAAAAAAATAGGTTTTGAAGCATAAATAATAAATTGTCAAAAAAAGAATAAATAATATATATATATATATATATATATATATATATATATATATATATATATATATATATATAAATTACAAGTCTCATACCCAAAATTAATTTTCCCAAATTTGAAATTAAAAGCTTTCATTTCTCAATCTACCACTATAAAATTAAGTCTGGAAAATAAAAAATTGTCCAAACCTACCAGATTATTGTGCAGCCCATTTCTATATAAAAAAAACAAATATAAATAAAAAAATGTTAGTGATATATTGTTGGATATACTCTATATAATATATTTTTGTTATTAAAATTTTTGTATATAAAACCTAGTAAATTATATTGGTATTATTCTTAATTTAGTAAGATTCGAGTAAAATTCATTCAATAATTTAAAAATGCATCTTAATTTTTAGAGAGTATATCAATGATACTCCTTGGCATCCAAATGCGCGTAAAGAAAGCTTTTAAAAAAGAAAGTCAACGACTTACTTAAACTTTAGGGAAAGGCTATAATCGTGTTTAAATTTATTGAAACTAGTCGCAGAACATGCAACGTTTAATGTCTGCTGTTTGGGTTTGCTTCTCTTTGCTTTTAACCATGTCATTGAATATCTATGCATATAATTTTGGAAAATTGATTGCTAGCATTCACGCAGTCAGTTGTGAATGTGGACCGTATGATCTAATCAGATAATTAGTATTTTAAAGGTATTTTTAAAATTAAATTTATTAAAATAATTTATGAACCGTTGAATCTTCATTAGACGGTTCTAATTGTCTAACTGCGTGAATGTTGCTTTTTCTTACGACAGGAAATCCGGATCCACAATTTTGACGTGCATCAATGAAGCAACTAACTAATTTTAGTTGCTTTTGGTTCAATTTTTATGTGATCCTTTGATGGGATATGTATCACATATGGTACTCCAAACACTCTAAATCATATCCTTTTCACATTTTGTTTTACTTTATGCTCATCATTTAAGTCCATCTCAGAATACAAGACGCAAAATCAAACACCAACAAATTTAATTTCTCATGTGACCCATTGTCAACTCAATTGTTTAAAATGTGCAATATGGATTATGAATAGAATACTTGTATTCATTGTATTTATGGGTAAATGTTGATTTTGGTCTTTCAAAGTATGAGATTATAATAAATTGGTTCCTAAAAAATAAAATAAAAATTAATTTAATTTTTAAATATATAAAAAATATAACAAATTAATCATATAGACAATTTAATAACAAATTAATCACCAACTTTACGACTTAATATTAAATTAATCATCGAAAAATATAACTTATTTTCAAAGACTAAATTTATATTTTTTATCTTTCAAAATCCATTTAATTTATCGATGTTTCACACTTGAACCAAAATGTGTATTTAAAATATATTAATAGTTTACACTCTTTCATCTCACTTTCAGCTCATTTATTTCTTTTTATTTTTATTTTTCTTTACATCACTTGTTATATCTATCACTTTCTCTTTCTATCCTTTTTTCTTTCTTCCTATCTCTCTTCTTCCACCACAAATGGAATGAACATATAAAATTTTTCTTATGAATACGGTGTTGATTCTTTCAATACATTCCACTCATTCTTTGTAAAACCTATATGAACCTTTCCAAAGACAAAAAAGAGAAAAGTTCAATTCCTCGTGTGAATCTTTAAAAGCCGCATTCCCCCACCACGAGGTCCACCACTATTTAATGTTCTATACCATTTAGGATATACATGCATTAACAATCGACTTACTTTTAGTCCACTATAATTAATAATTATTTAAAGAAAACGTTTTACATTATGTTTAAAGCATTCAAACACTTTCAATGGCACGACAACATAAGGTTGGACTATAGTGTAGGCAGTTATACATGGACTATGAATCCAACAAATTGTGAGAACAAAATGTATAAAATAGAATTTACTTTTGATCCACTTTCAATAGCTACAAGTTACAAGCAATGAGCTAGTGGTGAAGATTTCCAATAGCTTCCTAGGGGCATGTTCAAGTCATCGTGCCACCACTGTTCCAAAGAACAACTTTCATCAGCTGTCCACCAAAGGGAAAGTCAAATGATGAATGGTGTGACCAACTATAGATTTGGTTATAGGTCCAAATATGTAGTAAATGCACACCATATGGCAAGTCAGATTACAATCATACATTATTCAACAAGGAAAATCTGTATCAACAAGAGGCCCCCACCACCCATTATGGGTCAAATGTTGAAAACAAGTCTTCAAAAGCAAATGTGAAGAGATCTGCTGTTTGTACATCACTTCCACACTTGAACCAATTGCAGCATCTAAGCTACGTGGACCTAGTCAAACTTTTTGCTTTTGGTACAGCTAGAATAGTAACATGCCATCTGCTGTGCAACAAGTATTTCTCCAAAGTAAATCTTCCATTAATTGTTAGGATGAAATACAAAAAAGATGAAATACACAAGCTATTACCTTCAGTTAAGTAAACTATCAGAAGCATTGAAGTTGAAAGCTCAAAATGAGTAACAGCAATAAAGGTTTGATCTTATTACATGCTAAATTCATCTGCAACATTAGATTGGATCATGTTCATTTGACAGCCCTCAAGTTAGCTATCACACAACAGACTTTATAAATGATCTATAGGATAATAACATAGATTATCTACTTTCATACCAGGCTATTAAGTAGCCATGTTTTCCTCAACTGAACTCACAGCTTGAATCCTTATTTTTGATCTCGAACCCTACATATAGAGCACACCCTGATCAATTATCAGATTGTAGTTTGTTCCACATGAGTCAAACCACGATGACAAATATACCAGCATTGTTGAACAGAATAAGAAAGTGAGTAATTGAAGTACCTGAGCTCCTCAGAAGTCAAACTAATTCACAAAGCCCGAGTGAGATGCACTTGTACCATCTTGGTTAGTCATGCAGGTTTCCAACAAGAAAGGGCATAAATGATTCGCCCCTTCCAACCTTGCAACAACCATTGGCTATCTTCATCAATTACAAAATCCTTGTGGTAGCTAGTTGTTACTTTCTCTATTGCCCTCTTTACTATCTCACGCTCAAAAGGTTGTTGCAAAAATCCAGCCCTTAGAATTCGGGCTTGCCACTGCCTATATGTCTCTGGCCTCTCTACTCTCTCACAGCCTTCACATGCTATGACATTCAATGCTTCCCTACCAAATATTTCTTTCTCAATGAGCATCCTCTCCCATTCCTCGCGAGAAACAATGGCTTCAAGCATGTCAAAGAGTGAAGAGTAGTGAAACAGTGCCTCCCTGAATCGAGTAACAAAAAAAGGCGCATTGAAGGCCCCGTTAGTAATGCCATGAATGAATATATTCGGGTTGATCTTCCTTATCAAACTGAGGAATTTATTCCTTGGACTGTCCACAACCACAGATTCATCCAGCACATTTTTACCACGATAAAAACAGGTAACAACGAGGTACTCGTCCCTATCAATCTTGAGTTCCTCAAGTTGAATTGTTTCCCATTTTTTAGCTATAGCATTGTACTCAAATTCCACCTTAAATGATTCAGCATATGCCGCCAAGCGGCGTCCAGTTTCTACAATTCTCTCAGCAGGCCTGAAACCAGGTTGTGGGGAGTCTATTCCAGTAATCCGGAGTTTAGGTGCTCCTCCTGCTAATGAAAGTCTCTGAATTAAAGTAGGCCACTGGAAACCATAAAGGATACCAAAATCTATAATATGGAGTCTTGGTGAATTTGCTGAAGATTTCCTTATTGTAACATTAGAGATAAAAGCAGTCATCTTCCTAAAAGGGCAAGCAGCAAGATATAGATGATAGGCCTTCAGAAAATCAGCAGCTGATGTTCTTTTGCTAACAAGTCCTTTATAAATTTGGCTACCAGTACCAGACAAGCGCGCTTCAAGGCCATCAGCAAAGATATGAGCCAACCTCTGATTCCCATCCCCAAAAGGGTTTGAGTGCTGCCTGATCTGCTTTAGCAACTCGTTTGCACCTTTATAGTCATCTGCAGCAACAGCCTGAGCACAAAGAACCAAAAGTGTTCTCAAATCTACCACCTCCTTTTTCCCATTTTGTTTCTTACTACGCCCCTTGCCACCATTGGAAGCCTTTGATTTACCATTTGACACCACTATCTTCTCATTCTTGGTTTGCAAGGCCTCACGGCGGGCCATAAAATGCTTCTTGCCATCCCCTAAACTATGAAGCAGGATTATATCAATCATGGATGATCGCAATGTAGGTTCAGAGAAAATTGCGGCTTGCTTGCTGCTTCTATTTTCTTCAACACCCCCCTCTTCCCTGTGATGATGCTTCCTTATTTTGGATCCAGCAGGAAAAGACTCACCCTCGTCCTTCTCCACCTTAACAGGCAATTCATCACTCCCCACTCTAGGCTCTAGTTTTGAAAAATTAGCCACACCCAAATTAGCAAAGAGTCCATTTCCACTTGGAAGAAACTTGCTAGCCTCCTCAACACCCTTCTGAAATTGCAAAATGGATTGAGTCTCACTGTTCAGATCAGGAACCTGGAGAATACTGCTTGGAGAGTCTACAGGCCCTTCCACACTACTTATGACACTATTTGGAGAGCTATAAGATGACCGGGAAATGCTATTGCCTCGAAAATTCTGGTTAGGAAGTTCCCCCAAATTTCGGCGCAAAGAATTGTTAGTAAAAATGCTACTGAGGTCACCATCATTGTAAGAACAAGTACCATAATTTTCAGAGAAATTATCCACCCCACCCCCATCATCTGGATCAACAGAACTTGGATGCCCTAAAGGCGAAGAAGGGTACTTTTCACCAATTACCTCATAGAATGATCTCTCAGCAATTTGAAGATCCAATGAATCTTGTAACATGCATGTCTTATCTTCCATGTCTTCTTCCATAAGGATCTGACTGATGTAACTCAAAATTCCATCAGAAAATTCACAATCCTCCGGAGAAGGTTCCTCATGAGTCCAAACCGAGGATGAAGAAGGTGTGTCAATTGGTAGTAGATTGGACTGAAGGTAACCAAATTCCCTACTTTGATCAAAGAAACCATTTTCAAATCTCTGATTTCCCAACTGGATTTCATTAGGGGAACCACTAAACCCAAGAAGACGAGGATCCATTATCATCAATCTTTGCATAAAAATAAAAACTTTAGTCCTAAAACAACTTCAACAAACAACCCTTCTTCTTATTTCTCTTGAAAGCCTTCTTCAAAAACCAAAACAAAACCATCAAAACACAAAAAACCAAACCCTCCTAACACGTGTCTTGACTTTCAAATGTGTCAGTCTATGCACAAAAGAACAAGGAAAGTAAAACAGAAGGGATAAATAGATAGACTTCACCAAAACCATCAAACAAGGCAAAAGGGTAAAAAATAATCACAAAAAATGAAAAACAGTCACCACACAAATAGACAAAACCAAGAGGATGCAGAAATGAGAAATAGAAAAATTAAAATGAAAGTGAAAACCATATAGAATGGTGAAGCTAATGAGCAGCAACAAAAGGCAGAAAAACAAGGAAGTTTTGACCCAGAAGAGAGACAAGGCTGTTTACCTCGTTGGAGACCCACCAGAACACTAGTTCCAAGAGAAAGCAGCAGAGGAGAGAAAGAAGAGAGAGAAGAAAAGGTGAGCGCGAAAAGCTGATGATGAGGAGGCATATATTAGAGAAAGAATAAATATATACACATTCGTGAGCTATGGGATAGCTTGCGAGAGAAAGAAAAAAAAAAAAAAAGATGATATTAATACGTGATAACATCGTGTCTCTATCAATTTTCACATCATACTAGATTTTTATTAAACTTAGAAATTGAAAAAGGAAAATACCAACAAATGTTTGTTATAAGATCACTTGTTAATAGAAAATGCAAGTAGAGAGTCTTTATTTGATTTTCAATGCATTTCTAATAATAATCACTTTCTATTTATTAATTCTTTAATTGTTTCTTTGACTAAGTATCATTTTCAAAAAAAAAATATATGGTAATATATATTGTTTCAATTTAACTAATATAAGTTAGAGTCATAATATATATATATATATATATATATATATATATATATATTAAATATTCTTTAAAAAATTATTATTTAAAATAGTATTATCTGATTCAAATTTAAGATAAAAAAATAGTTATAACCTCATAAAAAATATTTTTTATTTATAAAAATTGAACTCAAACATAAGAGAGTTTATAACTCAAGTACATTGCCTAATAACTAAGCTAGATATTTTTAATAAAAAAATGTTAATTTGTGAATACTTAAATAATCTAAACACCTAATTAATATTTTTCATTTTTTAGTCTCTCTTTTGTCATATTATATCGTCAATCTAAACACTTATGTAAAAAAAATCATCAATTAATTTTCATGTTCCATAATAAGTGTCATATTAAATAAAATTAATCTCACTTAAATATCATTTTAGTTTTTTAATATAATGTTATAATTATTCTTATTTAAATCTCTAATAATATTTTTTAAAATATTGTTATAAAATATTGTTTGTGTGAATACTAAGTTTCTAATTAAAAATTAATTTCATAACCGATCTATAAGATTAAAGTTTGTGAAAATAATTTGAGATCATTTAGAGGAGATCCATGTCCTAATTATGATAATTAAAAAAAAAGATAGTTTACATAATTTCTAGAAAAAGATTAATTTAGTTGAAAATGAATTAGTGGAGTGACAATTGGTTTTTTCTATTATTAATGGGCAATAAAAGCTACAATTGAAATTAATGATGATAGATAAATAAAATTAAGAAAAAATTATAAAAATTAATACCAAAATAAATTCTTGAAAAATTACTATAACTCTTTCTTTTATTTACTCGTTTATTTTATAAAAAAAAATAGACTATATAAAGAAATTTGGGAAGAAACCCACTGCAGTAGGAAGCATATTAATTTCTTATTTCTCCAGCAATCCTACTAGAGTCTAGAAGTCTAGATTCTATAGTTCCAATTGAAAAAATCTATTAAGTTTCCAATTGAAAAAATCTAGTAAGTGGTGTATAGAGATTGGGTGTGACATAGACATTGGTGCTACTGTTACCTGAACTAACTAAACAAGAATTAAATAGGAGAGAAAAAGAGTGGTGGGGCCAGGGAAAAGCTGAGAAGCAATGATAGCCGTTGATTATGGTGATGAGAGGGGAATGGAGAAAAGTGAAACATGTTGCGGAAGTCTATAAAGGTTGAAAGCGTATGAGAGGGAGACACATATAGCGCAAAAGTGGGGGTGTCCGATGTTGTCTCTCAGGTTGGAAAATATTTATTCATTATTATTATTCCCTTGATTAATTTAGAATTATCTGACTTTTCATATTTTGGTAGAATAAATTAGTACTCAACCAAATTAAGCGAAGTATACATGACTAAATCCGCGTTCTGCGGGCATTTAATTTTTTCATTTTTATTAGGGTACAAACTTCTATATGGTTATGTTTGATTGGAAGGAAACAAAATTTCTCCTTGTAAGAGATTTCAACTATACAGAGACGATAGAGAATCTGCACTTAAAAATAGGAGTTATAAAAACAATGTTGATTATTTGGTAGTATAGAAAAAGAGTGGAAATAAGATGAGATTTATTAATACTTTTTTAATTTTTTTTATTCATCTCTCCCTTTTTTCTTATTTTTTTTCTTTTTGATCAAATGAATTAGGGTTAGACATGGACAGAAATGAGTTACCGTTTGACATTTTAATAGTGAGGGAAGAAGGGAACACAAGGTGGACAAAAATGGGCTAGGGTTTGATCATAAATTTATTTTCTTCTTCTTTATTTTTTCTTAATTATCGATAAATTAAACATATAATATCAATTAATTAAAATTTAATCATTCTTTCAAATTATCATATTATCTAATAAATGATCAAATAACACACTTTAACCGTCAATACATCTTAATTAACAATTAAATCAAAATTATGAATTTTGCAAACTAGGAAGACCAAAGTCCGAATTAGAAACAAGGGAATCAAGATCAAAATTTTACAAAAATAAGAGAATCAAATATATAATTTAGCCTAAAAAATAATACATAAAAAAATCAAAATTATTTTATAGAAGAGATTGTTAAGAGTTTCATTTAAAAAGAATAAAACATATTCATGAAATTTGAATTTATAAAATTTTATTATATACCTTAGAATTCTTCCATTTGAGTTGTATTATAAAAATATTTAGAATTTATTTATTTTGAGAAAATAATTTATTTTTATTAATAGTTATAAAAAAATCACATTTATTTTAAGAGTTTAATGATTATGTACTAATGATATAAAATAATTTTATATCATCAATCATCATTCAATTATAAATCATTATTGATATGATTTTTAATAATTAACATAAAATTCAACAAATTTATTCGTACATGATAAATTATGATTAAATGATAAAATAAGATTAAACGATAAAATAAAATTATTTTGTATTATTTGTGTATAACTTATTTTCTTTTATTTTAAATATTTATATATAAAATAATATATCTATTATATACTTTTTTTTATGTAAATAGTCAAATCAACTAACAGCATTGTCTAAAGGTATATTATCAAACGCAGAAATCAATTAGAACATAGTATATGTTTGAGTAATTGTTGGTTGGCCTAATAGATCCTAAGTGTATCTTTTACGTTTATTTGTTGGATTAGTCTAGGAACATGCACTATTGCAGGTTAAACGGGAACCCAAATATGCTAATAATTGTAAATTTAATTTAATTTTTTTCACACAAAGATAGAACAAATAACATATATATATATATATATATATATATATATATATATATATATATATATATATATATATATATATATATATATATATAAATTATTAGCACAAACATATATTTTTATTATTCAGATTGTAAATTTGAATAGGAGGAATCCGAAGTTACACTGATTTTTTTTTCAAAAATTTTGCAAAAACAAGTTAAGAATTAATGTTCTCCCAACATGAATTCTTAACTTTTTTATGAAAAAAATATTTTTTTTTAAAATATAATAAAATAATATAAATAAAGGAAATTAATTCAAAATAATAAAATTAGATGATATAAATAAGAATAAATTAATTCTAAGCAGTATTTTAATATGTGAAATAAAGGAAATTTTTTTTTTGTTTTCCTACTACGATTATAAAGATGTTGTGGATTTTCTTAAGCTTTGACTTTTGTTTTGTTGGATTCTTTGACATAAAAATAATCCCATTAAATTATGATATAATTTTTTAATTATCATATAATTACTTAAATAAATTATAAACTCAAGGCAATTAAATATGTTGTGAATTTTTTTGAAGTTTGATTTTTGTTTCATTGGTGGTATTTATCATTATGTATATTAATTAAAAATGAGAAAAATTAATTAGTATTCTTAAAATAAATTAAAAAAGGAGTAACAATTTAAAAAAATTAAATTGATTGAAAACAAAATGAATAAATAGTTATTACATCTCAATTATATTACATAGCAAGATTAAATTACTATGGTAATTGAGATGAGATATTGAGAGACAAACATAATAAAACAAAAACAAAAAAATTGTATTAACAATAACAATTGAAACACAAAAATGACCAAACTAATGATAGTTTGAAAGATGTTGTGCAACGAACATGAATATGTCTTTTTTTCATTTGAATCATTCTAGTAAATTGTTCATCATGCGCAACATCTGCATTGATGCAACACATTGATCGGTTATTGGGGTTGGTTGGGTAACTGATTTATTAAAAAATAACTAAAATTTCTATTGGACAAATAATGTTACCGTTGAATTCTACTACTCCTGGAAGTGCAACTTACTTGATGACATTCTTGAGTGTTTCGATGTTAAAATACTACTTAGAATTGATTCCTCCTTATTTTTATTCTCTAATTTTATTATTTTAAATTAATTTCATTTATTTATATTATTTTATTATCTTTAAAAAATTATTTTTTTCTTAAAAAAACACAGTTAAGAATTCGGGTTAGGGGATCCGAATTCTTAACTTGGTTTTGCAAAATTCTTGAAAAAATCACTGTATAAATTGTATAAATTCGGGTGTGAATAATAAAAGTGTATGTTTGTGTTAATAATAGATAAATATGTATGCTTATGTATATATTTATTATTTGTTGCGTGTTTGTGTGAAAAAAATCATTAAATTTAACCCATTATCTAAAATTAAGTTTTAAGTATATAATTACTTTAAATATTCATTAAAAAAGACTTTAGTGTTAGTAGTCCTGATTAAGCCAAATAGAATTGTCTTATAGCCTAAAAAAACAATACTCCTACTATCTATTCTAAGGGGCTAAATTATCGGGTTTTCGATTCAACTAGGTAGGCTTAATTTATATAATTCTTTTTATATTCAAAAGGTTCGAGTTTTTAGGTAAAGGACATATTATACTTAACGGAAAGTGAACTTTTGCATAAAGAAATATCTTGATTGATAGAAGCATGGCAACATGGATGGCCTCATTAAAGATGGAATCTGCCTCTGACATTATCACGTTAGAGTTGGTAGGCTTATTTATTCAATGATACAAATATTTTGCTTCTTAGTTTTTATGTACCCAACTAACTATGAATATTTGGCTTGAGTTTAAATTACATACATAGATTGTAGATTTGTTGAAAAAAGAAAAGTCTTTTAAGTTATGCACTTTTTTTTTATTGTGCCAACAAATACTGAATAAGAGGTCAGAATAAAAAACTATTATAAAATTATATAATACTTTTCTTTTTGAAACGTATATAACTTAAAATATATTATATATTTTATTCATGTATTCACGACAGATGTTTAAAAAGAAAAAAGAAACTCCTTAATTTATTAGTCCGACTCCATGAAATTTAGTCGTTTCATGACCTTAATTTTTGGGATTTGATGGATGTCATGGGGATCGCACATACAAAAGCCGTGGTTCGACATGTGCCAAGTAACGTGCACTTGAGTTTAAAATGCATTTTACAAGCATACCCCGTGTAGGCAACATTTCAAGTGAGATTGAGATGGGCTTCTGTATCAAAATGGAGTTTCTCTTTCTTCATATATTATCAAAATGGGTTGATTGACATGGATAAGTAAGTAGTCTTTTGAAAGAGGAAGAAATCGTGTTTAAAAAGAGGATTTTTCCTTTTTTATTTTTTTTAAAAAATTGTACCAATTAAGAAACGGTCGCAAAATGGAATTTTGTTTGGAATTTTTCAACCAAAAAAAAAAAACTATCCAAATTATACAACCCAAAAATTATTTACACAAATGATACAAATCAGTGTGCTAGGTGAGAAATTAGTTCTCCTAAACCAATTTCTCATTGTGATTTTATTTTGTTTTGTTTTTCTTTTCATCGTGAAATGGTTCTTATTTTTTTCTTTCGAAGGCACCTTACTACATCGATTCTCCAAGAACCGATGCTTTAGGGCATTTTTTTAAAAGGCAGCTCAAAAAGTTTTATTTTTATTATTATTATTTATTTGAGTTTTTTTGTTTTTGTTTTTTAAAAATTGTTTTTTGTTTTAATTTTTTTAGTTCACTATAATTTATGTAGAATAGCATTTAAGAAAAATGTATATATTTAAATACTTAATATAAATATAATTTAGTTAAATATTTATGAAAAATCTATGGATTTAAGTGATCAAATTATTTTATTAAATCAAAATAAATAAATAAAATATATTCAATTTTGATAGTTTGTATTGGTGTAAAACTATGAGTACTTAAATATGAATTAATCTATAATAATATTTTTTTTAAAAAAATCAATCCTTAAATGAAACCAAACAATTTTATTGACGTGTCATCCCTTTCAATATTTATTTTCCCAAATCCTTAGTACGTAAACCGTAATCCATAAAATAAAATAACATTATACACACAAAATAAAAGATGATTACCCATAAAAAGAACATTACAAATAAAATTCCTAAAACATACATAATCAGTACCATAAAAAACAAACATGAACGATAAAGTCATTGATGAAACACACTTGATGATATGTTGCACGTATGAAACACATACCGCTTGAAAGGTGGACAATTTTCTTTGGAAACACCTGCGTCAAATATTAACAACATATGAGTATAGAATGCAAATTTGTAAATACCAAAATTATTGGTAACCTAAAATGCAAAAACATTACCTTGACAACATTGTGCAATGTAATATTCAAATAATATTTGGAGTAAGGAGGAAAGGGATAAAACACAACCGCATGTAGAGTATACCATTTAGTTCAATAAAAAACAAACTCTATATGACACAAAAAGTAAAAAATTAACAACAATAGTAAGAAACTTACGTCTTGCAAAACTAAGACGGAACCAATGTAAATGTCCATCATATATGAGCTAAAATCTTGACCTTCTATGATTGTCCATTTCATAGTGGCATTAATAGTCCCTGTAGGATCCTAAAATTAAAACTCTCATGAACAAATATCCAAAAAATAACAATGTAATCGTTAGAGAGCGAACTAAAGTTGACTACCTTGAGTGTAACTCTCATGTCGTCAAAACCGTTGGGGGTACAACTTTTGACAATGATGACCGTTAAAGGTACACGATCAAAAAGTATAATCAATGGACCCTAATAGTGTCCCGTGAGGTGTGTCATCAACATTTACCAATCCTACAATTATACAAATTCATCAATCAATTGAATGTTTAGGTGTATCAAATACAATAAATGTTTTACGATAGCTGACCTTGTGATCAAATGAAATCTAAAGCATATAACCATGGATTTTTGTTAAATTCACGTTGGGTTACTTGGTGGGCGCACATTTTGAATTCTTGAGTTGGGAGTGGCTTCCTAGATTTTTGATTCATCATGATAGCTTGTACGACCCCAGTCGGACTAGGAGTAAGTGTTGTTGAACTGAAAGATGACAAATTAGAAGGGCAAACAAAGGATGGGAGGTCTGAGTCATCAATGTCGAGAAGCTCCCATGGATTATTGTTCATGATGAATGAGACTTTGTGAGAAAAATAAATGGTTTGAAGATGATGAGATAGGGTGAGTAGCAAACAAAGGTGTTGAGTTGCATCTAACTCCACTACTCTATATATAATAAGTGATCTACTGTTTTCATGTAACTAAGATCGCATCGACAATATAAATGGTTTAGATTGAATCTTACTTAATTATGTTTGGTTTGTGCTATTCAAAAAATTAGTGTTTAGTCTAATCATCTCATAGAAAGCATTGTTTAGTCATGTCGAAACAAGTAATGTGAGGTAAAAATCATATGGGGAAAAGCAACGTGGGGTAACATCCTTTTTCTGGCACAAAGGACGAAGCTCTACAAGATTCATGACAGGTGAACAAGAACCTCGTTTTCATCAATGCGTTATGGATCGTTGATTGTTGTTGGTGTTATCTCGACCACTAATCTTTTTGGCACAAAAGACAAAGCTCTGTAAGATTCATGACGTGTAAACAATAGCCTCGTTTATCTCACTACATTATGGGTCATTGATTGTTGTTGGTGCTATCTTGGCCACTCCTTTTATGGCACAACGAAATGATTTACAGGATTCCTGACAAGTAAAATCTTCAAGTCTTATTAATTTTGTCCTGTTTTTGGACACTTTGTTTTTTTAAATATGTTTTCTATTTTTTCTTACACTTTTTTTTTAAAAAAATTAACTGTTTTGTTTTTGTTTTAAAATTTTTATTCTACTGATTGATATATATTAATTTATAACAAAGTATAATTTATCTCTAATAGAATTGAAGAAAAAAATGCGCACATACATGCATATATATATATATATATATATATATATATATATATATATATATATATTTAAATACTTAATATAAATATAATTTAGTTAAATATTTATCAAAATACATATATTTAATTGATCTAATTCTTTTACCTAAACAAATTAAATAAATGAAACATGTTCAATTTTAATAGTATCTATTAATTCATGTAAAACTATTATTACTTAAATAGTATTTTTTTAAATAATTAATTCTTAAACAAAACCAAGTTTATCTAGTTTGAAGAAGACGAATAAAAAGAAGAGTTACATAAATAAAACTTAGGTAAGGATCATAATCCTTTAGGACTAACACGATTAAAGTAGCGAATGTTTTAAAAAAAGCAACAACATAATTCCAATGATGAATTGCAAGTTTATTCTAAAAATGTGACAACAAGTACTTTGTGTAATGACTACACAGATCCATCATGCATCAGAGCAATTATGTCATCAGCCGTTCTTGGTTTCCTTGGTTTGCGTAGCTGGGCAAGGATTTTATCTGATGAACGCCCAAAAGTTACATTCAACTCAATCGAACCTTTGGTACTAAATTTTGAATAGATGAATACATTTTTCCGACATCATCATTGTGTTTGAACTCCTTATAGTCGTATGCAACACAACCATCACCTATGTAGTTTGGTTGATGGTAAAAACCATCTATCAAAATTTCATAGCCTCCATTGGCGTCAAAAATTGTTTTCCCTAAGGTAGCAAGCGACATGTCCTCACTTATTGTGATGACTTTTGGATCAATAGGGCATTCAAATACTATCCCTTCATCTGTTGGAATCATGCCACTATTGCAATAAACAAGAGCGGATACACTTTCCATGTTTTAAGCAAATGTGTTGAGTTGCATCTAACCCCTCTACTGCTATATTGATCTATTGTATTCATGTGACACATTTCAATGGTTGAGATGGCACCAACAATATAAATGATTTAGATTGAGTCTTAATTAATTACGTTTGATTTGCGATATTCGAAAAAATTAGTGTTTATTCAAATCGTCTTATAGAAAGTATTATGCAGTCACATCATCTCGATACAAGCAACATGGGGTCAAATCCTCTCAAAGAAATGAATGTTTAGTCAATTTGTATAAAAAAAATACAATACTTAGTCAATTAATGCACTTTACTGTTCATTCAATTAACAAGGGCAAATTGACAATGAACATAGTAGGACATAATTAACAAGGGCAAGAAATTAATGTCATCTGTATCCACCAGTTCCACATTTGGGTGGTTCCCAATTTCTTGCCAGCTGTCGACGTACTCATCCATGTTCTTGTAGTTTAGCTTGTTCATTAGGAACAATAGGTTGTTCTTCCTAGACGAAGTCATTAGTGGAAGAACTCCCGACAATACTTTGGTGAAAGGATGCAAACCAAGGTATGTGCATACTTTTCATGTACGCATAAGTTGACTCTGGTGTTGGAAGATCTATACCCATGAGATTGCTCATAAAGTCTTCTCCGCTTGCATTGAAGAACTGTGGATTGTACCCATAACCTTGTTGATGATGATAAGGTTGTGACATGAATTATGGTGTGAATTAATATGATTGAGCATGTGGTGGTAGTCCTTCATCATGCATGCTGGTAACCACTGGTGGACTTTGCTGTCGAGGATGTTGTCCAATTTTGTCAAGGATGCTGTTCAGCTTCCATGTTTGGAGCTAAACAAGATGTCGCTCCAACATTTGGATAAGTTGCAAACCCTGTTATGTAAATTTTAGAATTCGCTCGATACAAATTCATGTAGTGTCTCGTTTGTTCAATCTTTCCTAGAATTGGTTGGTCATTTAACACATATTTGCATCTTTCCTTCCAAATTGCTATCCATCATTGATGTTCCTCTACCCAATTTGTGTCACTATGTCCTCTCCTGTTAGTATGATGGACTTTGTCAAGATTATGTAGTGGATCTGGTATGTCTTGACAAAGTCCACATTAGAGCATGGTATGTCTTTGTCAAGATTATGCAGTGGATCTGATATGTCAGTTTGATGCTATACTACTATCATACCCTAATTTCGTCCGGAGACTATCATTTTTTGATCTTTTGATACTTATTAGTCGACTTACGGTGTTAAATGCCAGTTACAGTGCAAAACATATGATCATTCAATGTTTTGATCAAGAGTGCGAAAGATACCAAAAGGGAGGGGCAAAAGGGTCATTTGAGGGAGTTTTCTGGACCTTGGCTCGCCCAGGCTAGCCTCTGGCTTTCCTGGGTTCCCAAATAGCTTAGGGGTGAAGTAACCAGCCCACCTGGGCGAGCCAACTTACTTCATGATGAAGCAGCAGCTCGCCTAAGCGAGCTGCCATGGTTCCAAAGGCCATTTTTTGCTATAAATAGGCATGAGGGAGGCTGAGTGAAGGGTTCCAAGGTTCAGTATTGAAAGATATTAAGAGAAGAGGGAAAGAAGAAGAAGAAGAAAGAAGAGAAAACGAGGCCGAGGCGCTACTGAATCACGACCATAATCAACTTCTACATCGTTCTTCGTTCGGTGTTCTTTGCTCGTCATCTAGTTAGTGTTTGTTTTTAATGATTTGGACATGATCTATGCACCTTTAGGGGTCCCCTTTGTTGTTTTGTGCATCTTCATCTCCTTCTTCTATCATCGGTAATCTCATTTTTCTTTGTAAAGTTCAATCTTAACCGATCATTGGGGTTGTAAAGTTGTCTTATAAGAGATTGAAAGTTAATAAACAAAACCAAGATAAAACCAACTCACAACTAAACTTCTTTTTATCAAATATCACTCGAGATTGTTTCAAGGTCCAACTCCTTAACGACTCTCTCCGCTTTTCAAATTTAAAAGATCGTTTCAAGGTCCAACGCCTTAATGATTCTCTCGGCTTTTCAAATTTAAAACATCGATTCAAGCTCCAACGCCTTAAACGACTTTTTGTTCGCAATTAAAATCAATCTTTAAAAAAAAACATAAAATCAATTTAACACACAAACTTTCAGACTTAAAGAACTACGTTAGTTTGAATTCCTCATCGCACTTGAGGATACGTAGGAGCAAGGGCAACACCCTTGTCGACCCCAAAAAGTAAAAAAAATATAAGAAAGGAAAATAAATAATTTTGAAGTCACGTTATGCACACTCGATTAAAGGTTGTTGTCCCTTGTAGCAGGCATGTGGGGTGCTAATATCTTCCCTATGTGTAAATAACTCCTGAACCCTTATTTTCAATGTCCGTTGGTGGTGACTTCACACGTTTTCTTCATGAGAAGACGCACCTTTGGCATTTCACCTCACCCTCCCGCCGAAGGGTAGGTTGCGTCAACTACCACTGGAAAATAGATTAAAACTACACAAACACTCCATATTTTGAAATCCTTGTATGCATTTTCTAGTAGAAATGACTCAAAACCTCTATAAGGAATCTAGTGGAAGTAAAAAATTAATTTGTGTTAGTAATTTTAAAAATAATGAAATGGACGTATGAATTAATAAATAAAAAAACAAAGGGTTCAACCTCCTCATTACACATGTTGTTGAATCTTGACCTATAGCCTATGACATCACCGCATGGGATTCTGGAAAACTTTGGGCCTCTGTCACTCCATCTAGTGAAATGTGATATGTTAGTGTCAAATACATTATTGAAAATGAACTTTGTTTGAGTGAAATTATTTTTTTACCTATTTGCAAGTAGATGTGACGGTTGGCGCTCGACCCTTGGTTGAATGAACGACATGTGATACCATGCGTAAAACTGTAACAACAGTGCACATCCTCCCATTTCTTGGATGTGGGATAAATAGTCCTACACATTTCTCTGTACAAATGTGTTAAACATGCTGAATCCCAGTTGTACCGGCCAGCCCAATCAAGACCTGCTAACAGGGGTAGATACATGTAGTGACTCTATTCCTTAACTTGACTGACATCAACACCCCACAAATCATCCCTAAAATGTATGCCCTACAATGTCCTTCTAGTTGTTGTGTTGTGGGTTTTGTTGGGAGAGTTAGCTTGTGTTCTTGTAATCATTTTAATTTAAGTGTTGATCCCACCAGTGCATTCTTTGGAGGAACAACATCTATATATTATGTGCACATCTGTTCCCAATCATAATATGTTGGATTAGTAACATCTTCCAAGGTGATTGTGCATTCTTCAACAGGAAGATGAAATGCGTGTGACCCAAGTCTCCACCTTTCAACCAAAGCAGTCACTAAAACATCATCAACTTTAACTTGCCCGAGCTTTGCAACATCTAAAAATACAACTTGAACTAACAAATATTTAATTCTGGGATCTGGAGAAGGCATTGCTTGAGCATATGACTGAATTACATCGTTTGTTACCTGAAGAAATCAAAATAATAACGACATCATCATTTCTGAATCATAACATAATTAACATTCAATTAAACAAAATGTATTACATATTTCTCTAGATCTATGAAGGTGTTGTTTCTAAAGAAGAAGAGCAGTTGTAGATGTCATGGTTTAGGCTTTGGTGCTAACGTCAAGAAGAAGTTAAAAAGGAATATATGAGAATGAGAAAAAATGAGTCTGTATATGATGGAAATACACGTGTTTTATTTATAGAAAAATCTAACAGTAACACAACTCATTCGGTGATATCTAGGTCATCTATTTTGTCAGTGGGATCTTGACCATTGAATGTACATTGCTGTAATTAGTGATATCTATGCCGTTCATTTTTTTGGTGGGATCTTGGCCATTGAATGTGCGTTGCTCCAATCGATGATATCTTGGTTGTTCAACGTTCGTTGCTTCAATCAGTGATATCTAGGTCGTTTTGTCGGTGGGATCTTGACCATTCTTTTTTAAGTGTATTTGACAAGCCATTAAACATTATAAATATAGGTTGCAGTAAGGCAGTCTAATCCATCACCTTAATTAGAAACCTTTCTACAACCCTAAACCCTAAACCATGGTTTCATCATCAATCAATTCAATTGTGTATTATGATGGCACCATCATATCAACTAAACATGGTTCAATGTTTGTAAGCGGTTCACCAAATATCATTCAACTTGACAAAAAAATGTCATTTGATGCCTTGAAGCAAGCTATTGGAAACAACATTAGTCTACTAGATGGTCAAGGATATACATTTTCGATTACCTGTATCATTTGTTGGTGATTGTGGCAAGTACACGACATACATGTTGCACGATAATGAGGTCGTAATAACTATGTTTTCCATGTTTGCAGAAATTTCCAAGCTCACGTGCCTGGAGTTATATATTACCACCATAGACCTGCCCACACAAACATGTACACATCCACCACCAATTTCTGCCCGGTCTTTCAATTTTGATGGTTTGTATGAATACCTCGACCAAGCAATGAACCTTGAATCAAGTTTTGAAGACCCCCCCCCCCCCCCACCACCAAATTTATTTGATTGATATTTTATTATTTAATGATTTGTAGGACTCATATGTGTGTTTTTCATTGTTATGTGTTTGAGTTGTCATCATGTGTGTTTTAATGCCAAAAGTTTGAAGTATCAATTGAAATCTTCAAGTGTTAGTAATTTTTTCTTTTTTTTTTGCCCTGTTTGGTGAATGCATTTGAGGGCCAAATTGAAACCCAAAAGTTATCTTAATGGATTTATTGACATCAAAACTATGAGAATGAAATAGTATTTTCACAAAAAAAAAAAACTGATACAAATAAGAATCAAAGTGCAAAAAGTTGTTCTCATGGATTGAAGTGTTCAAGTCTTTGTAATTTTATCTTGTGTTTTGCCACTTTGTTCATGTGTTTGAGGGCCGAATCGAGGCCTGAAAGTTATCTTAATGGATTTATTAACATCAAAACTATAGGAATGAAACATTATTTTAACAAAAACAGTTGATACAAATAAGAATCTAAGTGGGAAAAGTTGCCCTCATGGATTGAAATGTTTAAGTCTAAGAAATTTTTTCTTGTGTTTTGCCACTTCATTCATGCGTTTGGGCGCCAAATGGAGGCCTAAAATCTGTCTAATGGCTCTATTGACATGAAAAATATGGGAATGAAACATTATTTTAACCAAAACAACTGATATAAATAACAATCTAAGTGCCAAAAGTTACCTTCATGGATTGAAATTTTCAACTTAGTCATTTTTTCTTGTTTTTTGCCACTTCGTTCATGCATTTGAGGGCTGAATCGAGGACTAAAAGTTGTATTAATGGCTCTAGTGACACGGAAACTAGGGGAATGAAAGACTATTTTAACCAAAACAACTTATACAAATAACAATCTAAGTGCCAAAAGTCGCCCTCATGGATTGAAAATTTTCAACTCTTAGTCATTTTTTCTTGTTTTTTGTCACTTTGTTGATGCGTTTGAGGGCTGAATTGAGGCCTGAAAGTTATCTTAATAACTCTATTGACATGAAAAATATGGGAATAAAACACTATGTTAACCAAAACAGCTGATATAAATAACCAAATTTTAGTCATTTTTTCTTGTTTTTGGCCACTTGGTACATGCCATTTTTTTTCTCTCACTCATAGGTCCAATTTATTTTAGACCCGCATTTATTCACGTCAGTAAATCCAATGGTCCAAACCCTAACCCTAACCATAGGTCGTAAACCCAATGCTCCAAACTCTAACCCTAACCATAGGTCATAAACCCTTAACTCTAACCTCAGACCCTACACTTAAGAGGAGACAAAACCTCTTTTCTCTAATGTTACATGTCTTTTTCTTTTTCTCTCACTCACAGGTCCAATTTATTTCAGACCTTCATCTATTCACGTCAAGTAATCCAATTTATTTTAGACCCTCATCTATTCATGTAAGAGAATCCAATGTTCCAAACCCTAACCTTAAGCCTAACCCTAGGTTGTAAACCCTTAACCCTAACTTTAGACCCTGCACTTAAGAGGAGATAGAACCTCTTTTCTATGATGTTAGTTGCCTTCTTCTTTTTCTCCCACTCATAGGTCCCTTTTATTTCAAATTGTCATATATTCATGCCAGAGAATCCAATTTATTTCAGACCCTCATCTATTCATGTCAGGGAATCCAATGCTTCAGACTCTCATCTATTCACGTTAGGGAATCCAGTGCTCTAAACCCTAACCTTAACCTTAGGTCTAAACCCTTACCCCTAACCCTAGATCCTACACTTAAGAGGAGACAAAACCTTTTTTCTCTTATGTTACTTGTTTTCTTCTTTTTCCCTTACTCACCTGTCCAATTTAGTTTAGACCCTCATCTATTCACATAAGGGAATCCAATTTATTTTAGATCTTCATCTATCCAAGTCAGGGAATCTAATGCTTCAGAGCCTCATCTATTCACGTAAGGGAATCTAATTCTTTAGACTTTTATCTATTCACGTTAGGGAATCCAATGCTCCAAACCCTAACCCTTACCTTGACATTAGGTCATAATCCCTTAACCCTGACCCCTATATATAGAAATCATATCCACCTTCATTTAACATATTCGAACAACACTTCCTTACTCTATTAATTTCTTCCAAGTTTGCAAACAAAAACCCTCTGTCACATTTGTTTCTCTTTTCTTTGTCTATTACACAATATGTCTTCCTCATCTGTCAAATGGTTAGTGCACTACGATGGTCAAACAATTAAAATAGATGAAGGGGATACGTTTCAAAGCCCCCACCCATTGTTCTTTGAAATAAAGCGAGGCCTCACACCCGAGGCCTTGAAAAGAAAAATCCACAAAAGGCTTCATCTTCAACCATTGGACCAAGTATGCAATAATTCATTCTGATACCTATAAGTTGCGGGGCACAAAATGCTAAAATTTATAGCAGTCCAACTTGTAAACAACGAAGATGTGAAATGTATGATTTCAATTATTCGCCAAACTGAGATTCTCCAATCTTGTGAATTGTATGCAAACATCAAGCGCAGTACTGTTCCCACCCCAAACCTTGAACCAGTACCTCATCAACCACAATATTATCCTTAGTCCCATTATTCACACACATTTGATGCAACCTAAGACACTTTTGCTTTAACCTAACTAGAACAAAATATATTTGAACCAAACACATCTTTTATCCAACTTCTTTTTGCACCATTTTGCACCAATTTTTTTTTACTCACAAACATTTGATGCTATTGAGGATCAACCTCGCCCATACTTCAGTACCCCTGCAGTAAAGCCTTCCTCATTAACTCGACCAAAGGAGTATGACTTTATGACAGAGGTCCGCTTACCTAGCGAAGAACTTAATTTAGTGAGGACGAAGACGAAATTCTACATAGTCAACCCTAGAAGGAAGATGATGAGGAAGAAGTCGAGCCTGTTTCAACAATCACAACCGTACCACCATGCTACATACCACCACACATGCAAAATTTTAAAGAATCCAATTTTCAAGATTTTGAATAAGGACATATCTTGGGTTGTGAAGAATTCCAACATCCGGTGGGGACTTTCTTCGAAGGATGTGTTTCCTAACAAAACAAGAAGTACAACATTCTTTGCAGTGGTATCATGTGGGCAAAGGAGCTAACTATAAGACACAACTATCGCACCCAACAAAGCTAATTGTCATTTGTGATGAAGATAGTTGTGCTTAGAGGTCCAAGGCATCATACATTCTTGAAAGTAAGTATTGGGAAATAAGAAAGCTCTGTGAACCCCATACATGTTCAAATCCTTCAATCTGACAAGATCATGCAAAGTTGTTGTATTTGCTTATCAGTAAAAGCATTCATAACCTGATTGAAAATGATCCATAAACTTCAGTGCCAACCTTGATAGCACACATCAAAAGCACTGAAGGATACACCACCACGTACTACAAAGCATGGTTGGCAAAGCAAAAGGCTATTTAAAACATCTACAACAATTGGGAAAGATCATACCATGATCTACCGAGATTGTTGCAACCTATGTAGCAATTTCTTCCTGGTTTGGTGGTGGAAAAGTTAACACTGCCAATGCCACCGCAAGGAAGTCAACCAGTAGAGGGTTTTGTCATGTTCCATAGTCTTTTTTGGATTTTTAGATTGTGTATCGATGGATTTCAATACTGCAAGCCCATAGTTTAGGTCAATGGAACATGGTTGTATGATGAGTACAAAGGGACCCTCCTTGTGGCAGTTGCACAAGATAGAAACAATAAAATCCTTCTAATAGTCTTCGTTGTTGTCGAGAGTGAATTAGCGGGAGCATGGTTGTTCTTCCTCCAAAATCTAAAAAGGCATGTCACCCTACAACAAGGTTTGTGTTTGATTTCAAATAGGCACGAGTTAATAAAAAGTGCCTACTCAAGATGTGATAGTGGGTGGACGACACATGATTTTGTGCATGTGTTCTGTATTCAACACGTTGCATAGAATTACATAAAGAGGTACAAGAACAACCCCATCAAAAAATTAATTATCAATATGAGTGAGTGTCAAACTTCTTTCTCTTCATATTAAATATCACTTCATTTTGTATTATTCATAATATTGAGATTGTATGTTCATAACTACTTAGCATATGCAAGGACGGAGCCTACATTCAATCACTACTATAACATTTTAAGGAAGGAAGCAAATACTGACCAAGCAATTAATTGGCTCAATGAGATTCAACGAGAAAAATGGACTCTCGCATGGGACTATGCCCGACAATACGGGCACATGACCAAAAATCTTATTGAGTTGATTAATTCGGTAATCAAGAAATTTTCCAATAGGTGCACTAGTAAAATCAACATATGTAAGGTGTAATGCATTATTCAACAAAAGTGGGAGAGAAGCCACAACAATGATTGCATCTGGCCAAGTTTATATGGAAGTACTAAACAAGGCCATCAATGACACACAGAGAAAGGAAAATGCAGACACATTGTTCTTGAGTTCGATTGACGTGATACATGGTTCTTGGTCCAGGAGATAATAAAGCCAAGAAAGGTTCAGCTCATTGGAGATTTCATGGTCAGGCGGGATGAAAGGTGGTGTGATTGTAGCAAATTCCAGAAATTATAATGTTGGATCAAGTGGCCTCGGAATAATTAAGAAGGGGAGGTTGAATTAATTATTAATGAACCTTTACCAATTAAAAAACTTATCCTTCTTAATGTTACTAGATTCAATTAGGCTTTTACTATTAAGTTAATAAAGTAAAGAACAGAAATAAAAACTTAATCAAAAGTAAAAGCGATAATTAAAGTGCACAACGGAAATTGAAGAGTTTAGGGAAGAAGAAGACAAACACAATAATTTTATGCTGGTTCGGCAACAACCCGTGCCTACTTCCAGTCCCCAAGCAACTTTTAGTTCTTGAGATTTCTTTCAACCTTGTAAAATCCTTTACAAGCAAAGATACACAAGGGATGTACCCTCCCTTGTTCTCTTTGAACAACCAAGTGGATGTACCCTCCACTTGAACTGATCCATAAGAGATGTACCCTCTCTTGTTCTCAGTTACAACAACCCAAGTAGATGTACCCTCTACTTGAACCACAAAGGATGTACCCTCCAATGTGCTAAGACAAAGAATTCTCAGACGGTTATTCCTTTGAATCTTTGTAAGGGGAAACAAAAGATATCTCAGGCGGTTAGTCCTTTGAAATCTTTTGTTTAAGGGGAAGGGAAGAATCACAAGAATTCTCAGGCGAGGTCCTTTGAATTCTCTTGGAAAGGGAGAAGGGAGACACAAAAGAATTCAGGCGGTTAGTCCTTCGTTCTTTTGGAAAAGGAAGAAGAGAGACACAAAAAGAATTCAAGCGATTAGTCCTTGTGGAATTCTCTTTGGCAAAGGGAGAAGAGTATGAAAAGATATAGCACACTTTTGTTTTCTGCAGGATTTTCACTTGCAGAAGAACAAGGTTTGGAAAACAGAAAAACTTAGAAAGCTTTTTGGCAAAGGAAGAAGAAGAAGAAGAAAGATGAGTAGGAAAGAATTGTAAAGGTAGTAAAGGTTTAAAGGTTTCTCAAAAGTTGTTCAAGAAGATGTTCAAAAAAAAAATATTAAATGCAAGTCAAGGTCTTGCTTTTATAGACTTTCATGTCTGGTCAAGAAAACCATTGGAAGAGATATAACTTTGAGAAAATCATGCCAAGAGTTACATCTCTTGACTTTTTATTCAAAACTTGTCACTGGTAATCGATTACCATAATCATGTAATCGATTACACAATGCCTTTTGTGAAAAGATGTGACTCTTCACAATTGAATTTGAATTTCAATGTTCAGATACACTGGTAATCGATTACACCATTTAAAAATCATTTAGAACATTGCAAATTCAGTTAAAACTTTTTAAATCAAAATTTTATCACTGGTAATCGATTACCAGAGAGTAAATACTCTGGTAACTTAGAGAAATTTGAGAAAACTCTTTTGTAAAACAAAATTGTGCTATATTTGGTTTTGAAAAATCTTTTTCAATACTTCCCTTGTGAAGTCTTCTTGATTTCTTCTCTTGAATCTTGAATTCATCTTCTTTTGAATCTTGAATCTTCTTGATTTCTTCTAATGAATCTTGAAATTAATCTTGATCTTGAACTTGTCGACTCAATCTTGAAATCATTCTTTTGGGCTTTTTGTCATCATCAAAACTACTTGATTCATCATCATGAAGCTTGCTTCTACATGTAAATGCCTTGTTCTCATGTTGTTGCTGCTTGTAAGCATGCTCATCATGAGTACAGAAACTACATACATCTCCTGTATACGTTGGAAAGTGTCTCCAACATATAAAAAGGATTGTTTGGAGAATTGCGCAACCAAGCCTATTGGCCATCATGTCATGAGCTAATTGTGACACCATCTATCCCATATATATATGTACTAATAATAAAAGGAAAAAAATTATAATTAATTAAAAGTTTTTAAAACACATTTAAATAAAATCCTTTCAAAAGGGTAAAAGGCTCACATTCACTTTTTTCACATCATAATAAAACTTGTCCAAATAAATAATAAAATCATCTCGGCTCAAATAAGGCCGTCTAAGACTTCATGCAATTAAAATAGAAACCTATATCCCAATGTCACATCCTATCAGAATATTGTGTTCCCCTGTCCTCTAGCATAAGATTCTCCATAGCCATTCACCTAATCATTTGCTTCCACAAACACAAAGTTCAAGATCATCACAGGATCCAAACACAAATAGCACACGGGGAATGAGTTATCACATTCCTACCTAATAGAGAGAAATGAGACAACCCTAAGGCCTATACTCTGAAGGTTCCGTTAGGGCCTCACCTTCCTGATTCAGGTCCAACCCCTAAAACAATTTTTTTTTACACACAGTCACTGCTCATGAATTATACAATACCCATGACCTCACCCTCGTATTTCAAACATGTTTAACACATTGCGCTATAATTTAACACTGGTTCCTAATAAGGAAACCTACACTTTCCCTTTAACACTGCGCATAAACACTTTTCTTAAGGTAAACGCTGGTCAGGTTATTGTATAATTCATAGCTCATAACACAAGTATTATCACATCAAGTGTTAAACACACACTTATTCACAACCAAATTTCATGTCCAAAATTTAACATATCATAATGTCATAATCCATCATCACATGTTTACGTGTATCTCATCAATTAACACATGTTCAACTTTGTACTTATATTCAATCTCAATAACAATATTATAATTTCAAAGCAACATGTTATCCCACAATTCATCACATATTTAATTTATCACTTATACACAATTTCATGATCCCAATATAACTATTTATCACGTTAATCCTATCAAAAACACAAAAAAATTATACAAAAATATTTCTCAATCCACGAGGAGTAAAACCCCTCAAACAATTTCACATAATCATACAGGAAGAATTTCAATACAATAAACATCCAAAAATAAACCTTAATTTGATCCCCTAAGGATTCCTACACATGTTCATTCTAACCCCAATAGCGATAAACTCATCCCTTACCTCTAAGCGGGCTCATGTGTGTTCCGGCAGTGATAGCGGCATCTCTAATGGTACCCTGATATTCCTCAAGCTTTTTCTCTGGTTACTCTGATAAGGTTTCTAAATGTTAGAGGAGAAAAGATTGAAGCCTTTATTCTATTATCTACGTGCAATGAGTTAGAGGAGAAAAGATTGAAGCCTTTATTCTATTATCTATGTGCAATGAGTATTTCTCTCTCCCCATACATCATTTTTCAAATCCCAATGATGAAGATATGTGAAAATGAATCTCGAACCTGGTATCCAAATTTCACAACAATCCAACAGTTAACAAGTCTTAGATCATAGTTTTACTGGGATAGGTTTTTGGTTTCTGCGGGAAAAGAGAAAACAACAATATGAAGGGAATTTGTATCAGCTCCGACATTATTTCCTAAATTCCAATGGTGAGAATGTTTGGAAATGAGTTCCATACTTTGTGTTCAAATTTTAAGACGATCCAATGATTAACAAATCTGAGATCATCATTTTACTGAGATAGGTTTGAGTGTATACAAGAAAAAGATAGGGTTTTGGGAGGAGGAGAAGGGAAAATGAAACTGAGAGGAAGAGGAACCACAGAGACTATCGTCAATATGAAAAGTGACCTAGCATGTCTCTATTTATAGCTAGGGTACTCCCAATCCATTATTTACTCTATTTTCTTTATTTATTATTTTATAAAAAATGACTATTTCTCCTATTTATTATTATGGTTGATTCAGGAGTAGTTATTGCACTCCTAGAGGATCCAACTTCAATATGGGTTTGTCATTGGTTGTTTCGGTTTCTGGAAGAATCAAAGACTTAAGGTGGCAAAAATTGGATTCCCTCAGATGATAAGGTTGTTACTAATGGATTAGTATTTATCCTGTATCTGGGGGATATTTGGTCACTTATCCTTCCAATGAAAGTAATATCTAAGTGTAAATTATGTCCTTCAAAATTCCTTCCAAATCCTATTGGCTGGATTTCTAGGTTTATGTTTTGTATGAAATCACTAAGATTCATTGTGTAATTGGATTGCAATAACTACTCCTAGATCAGCCATAATAATAAATAGGAGAAATAATCTTTTAGTAAGATTTATTGATTATGAAGACATACAAAACCCCCTAGAAGAGGAGATGGAACCTTCCAAGATGTCTATGATGAACTTATGGCATTGTTCATATTTTGAATCATATATCCCTTATGAGGAAGATGAACAAACTGAAACTTTTTTACAAAATAGTTGCCTTTCCCAAAAACTCCTAAAACAAGTTGATTTATGGGTAGAAGAAAATAAGTGCCAAAAACAAAGTTTTGTAAATAACGAAACAGATTCTGATGACACTGACGAAGAAGACAAATATGTCTTCAGACAAAGACTATTCTCAACAATAGATAAAGAAAATTTTGACACAGAAAATATTGAGGATTTACTAGAAAAAATTAATTTACATGAATTCTATGAAAATGAAATAAACTTCAAAAAAATGATAGACACAAATTCTAGAATTGATGAAACCGAATCTCTACTCTCGTTTCTTGGAACTCATAAAGGTTTTATGAATGATGCTTCCAGCTCAAATTTTACCACCCAATTTGATTATGTTATGGAAGATTACAACATGGGATTCACCCCCCCCCCCCCCCCCCCCCCCCTTTTTTTTTTTTTTGGGGAAGAGAAAACAAGGGGACCCCCCCCCCCCCCCCCCCCCCCCCCCGTGAAAAAATTATTACTCCAGTAGATCTATCTCTAGGAGATAGCATAAAATCAAAAGGGACAAGGCTTCCTATAGAACCAACATTCAATATGCCATCGCCATCTCTTCTATTAAACATAGAAAGTATTGATCCCTAATTGCTTCCAAACTACATAGAACAATGGACCTCTGCTGTGATAAGGGACTATAGAGTAAATCATGAAAGCCATGTATCCAATAGCCAAGACATGATAGCTAGAGCAGAAACGTATCTAGGAGACATAGCTAGAGCCTGTTGGGAATCGTTTAAGCAAACTTTCCTAGAACAAATCAAAACAAACCTAGTAGACCCTGGACCAAACATCTACAATTTCTGTAGCTTAATACAAAGAATCTTTACAGCCCAATCTGTAAATGATGGGAACACCATCAGACAAAAAATTTACCAAGGCAATCTAGAAAGACTTTCCATAAGTTATTTTGGAAAAATTAAAGAATTTACCTAGGATTATTTAATGTATGCCTTTATAGCAGGAGGATTTACAGATAAATCTTTAGGAGAAAAACTATTTTTAAAACTTCCGAGTAAGTTAGGACAAAAAATTAGAGACAGTAGGAATGATGACCAAATTGATCCAGTCATGAATAATTTAACCGTTAGAATCCAACACATAATGAAGGTAATGGAAGATACATGTACCAACATAGCCATTAACAAACAAATAAAAATGGCTGATTTTGAAATATATAAACAAATTTACACTCCCCAACAATACCATAAAGAAATTAGGAGAAAAAGACCTCAATATAGACCTCCTAATAAACAACCTCCCAAGAAAAGGAATCTCACTCGTAGGTATTCGATTAGAGCCTCCAACTGTAGAAAACCTACTCTAAATAAAGAAAGACATGTTAGAAAACTCAGAGATAATAAAACATATACAAATCAATTAGAATGTTATGCTTGCCACCAACCAGGACATTACTCGAGAGATTGTCCAAATAAAACCAATTTGTTTACAAGAGAAGCAGAATTGATTAAAAGCTGTAGGATGAACCTCATTCCTATAGATGAAACAGTTTCTACCGATTCTGAAATATATTCAATAGTTAGTTGGTCTGATTATACTTCTGAAGAAGAAGAGTCTAACAAAGACTATAAAATATTAAACGAATTCACTAAAAATGAATATACAAATCTATACCCAGTGGATGACAAATATAACCATTATGGAGAAATCCTTGATGATTTGAGATACAACCTAATGTTCAAAACAGAAATAAATGATTGTGAACATGAAATACAATTCCACATAGGACCAAATCATAAAGAATGTTATTTCTGTAAAAGATATCCCCACAAAACATTAAGAGCTCACTATAGTTTATGGTACAAGAATTTTTGCAAGACTTGTGTACAAACTATTTTGAAAATAGAATTTCCAGACTTTAAGAAAGAAAATGATTATGGAAATAAAATTATAAACAATAGGATTTCCACTTTGGAAATCAGATTGAACCAAATAGAAAAAACTGTAGATTTTCTTTATGAAAATTTTGAAAAAAGCATAATTCCAAAATTAACTAAAGAACATACGAGTGGACATATGGCTTTACAAAACCAAGATTGCATCTCTATGATTTGTAATAAAAAGAATAATAAGAGCCTACACATTTTGGTAAAAATAAATTTTCCTAAAATAAATAATTTTGACCAAACTGAAGTAATTTTACAAGCTTTGGTAGATACTGGTTGTTCTTTTACTTCCATATGCAAAAGTGTTGTGCCCCAACATAATTGTTTTCGAAGTAACATAATAACTAAAACCAGAACTATGTCTGGAGACATAATAACTAATGACACAGAAACAAGAAATTTTACTATCCAATTATCTACAAACTGTGATATCTTTGGTAACAAAATCTTTATAAATAAAGCAGATGTTGTAGATTTACAACCAGCCAAAGAAAAAATGATTTTAGGACTCGATTTTATCATACATGATAATAGATCAATCATTATTACTAAGGATTATTTATTAATCTCTACAAATTCACAAATGTCACCGATAATAGACGAACTCACATCAGAGTTGCGAACAAAGCATGATGATACCCCTATTGTTGTTAATAATAAAAATAATAAATGCCCTTGTGACACACCTGGTAGCTGTAAAATAAAAGAATCACAAAACTATGGGAAGATAGACACCCTATATAAATCATATGATTATTGCCAAGAAAATATCTTAGAAAGCATAAAAACAGAAAACAAGCTACACTACGAATTATCTGTACCAGAATCTGATTACAATTCCGTTAAAATCAATAAAATTATAACTTTCGATAATATACAACAAATTATAGACGGACTAAATAAAATAAGCATAATAGGAGAAGACCCCACAAAATATTAGGAAAAAGATTCTGTTATGTGTAAATTAGAAATTATAAACCCAAATCTGATAATCAAAACTAAAGATATTCAGTATGGGAACTTTGAACAAGAGGAATGTAAAGACCACATAAAAACCCTCTTGAATCTAAAAGTTATAACACCTAGCACTAGTCCCCATAGAAGCCCTGCCTTCATTGTCAATAAACATTCAGAGCAAAAAAAAGGAAAGACTGGAATGGTTTATAATTATAAAAGACTCAATGATAATACTCACATAGATGAATATACTATTCCCTCTAAAGATGTGTTGATAAATAGGATACATAAAGCTAAATGGTTTTCTAAATTTGATTTAAAATCAGGATTTCACAAAGTTAAGATGCATCCTGATTCTATAAAGTGAATTGTATTTTCCTGTTCAGAAGGACTATTTGAATGGAAAGTAATGTCTTTTGGATTGAAAAACGCACAACAAATTTTCCAAAGAAAGATGGATAATATTTTTGGAAATTATAAAGAATTTACTTGTACATACATAGATGATGTACTCGTCTTTTCAAAAACCAAGGAAGATCGTTATTTACATCTCAAGCAAGTTCTTCATTTGTTTGAAAGATTTGGCCTAATAATTTCAAAATCAAAAATGGAGATTTGTAAGACCCGTATCTCTTTCCTAGGAACAAAAAATAGGAAACAGGAAAATAAGGCTTCAGTCCCATATCTCCCAAAAAATCCTTGGGTTTCCAGATAAAATGGAAGACATAAAAACTCTAAGAGCTTTTCTAGGTCTACTTAATTTTGCAAGAAATTTTATTAAAGACCTGGGAAAATACACAACTCCTCTTTACAACAAAACCTCTTTAACAAGACAAAGAAAATTTAATACAGAGGATATAAAATTAGTTCATAAAATAAAAGAAATGGTTAATAATTTGTCATATCTATCACTACCTCTAGATTCCAACTATTTAGTCATAGAATGTTATGGTTGCGAACGAGGATGGGGAGCCGTCCTAAAGAAAAAGAAAAATAAATATTAAAAGATTAATGATGAAGAAATTTGTAGGTATGCTTAAGGAAAATACCACACCAAACTACAGGTATATTCAACCTCCACAGATTATGAAGTAAACGCTGTGATAAATGCTCTAGAAGGATTTAAACTCTTCTTGATTAACAAAAGCGAAATTACCATAAGAACTGATTGTGAAACAATAGTGGCTTATGGTAGTCAACAAATAAATACTGATAAGAAGCCTCATAAAACATGGCTTTTATTCCAAGAATATGTTTATCATAATGGAATAAAAATAAATTTTGAATACATAAAAGGAGTTAAGAATACTGCTGTTGATATTCTTTCTCGTTTTGCAGGAATACAACGAAATGAAGCCATGTAAGGTTTCTTACCAAAATATAACACAAAAAATGAAGTTTGGGAATAAAAAATTACTTGTACTTACAAATGAGTTTCACTATCCTGGTAGAGAAGCTGTTAATGACAAATTTAACTGTCTTATTGATAACATTTGGAATATTCCAAAAAATACAAACAATAATGAGCAATTCATTTTTTCAGTCAAGAAGGGTATAATTTGTGCCCTATACAACTTCTGCATAGCAGATAACCAAGGAGTCTCCCTCCTTACAAAAGCCTCTCATTCTGGGAAAGGTTACACAGCTTTTGTCCTGTTATCAGGACCTCACAAAGGTGTTTATACCAATTTTAAAGACTTTTGCCTTGCAAAGGAGGGTATTCAAAGCCCAATCTATAAAGGATTCTATTCGAAAGAAGAAGCCGAAAAAGCTCTTGAGCTAAACACCACAAACATAAATAAAATAAAAAAGGCCCTCGACCCACAAAACACTACCATATTCATAAATATCGACCATACCAAGGTCAGCCACAAAACCTACAAAGATACAATAAGTTCAAGTATCCTCGAACCAATAAATGGCCTAAACCTAGAGAATTTCAAGATACAGAGCCTATTGTTTAAGGTGCACAATAGCCAAACACAAATTTCGGGTATCTACATAGGCGTGCATGCTTACTTCAACCAAAGATTTGTATGCACCAACAAAACTCCCTACTACCAAGACAAAACCAATTGTCCCTGCAAGATAAAATTCCTCTTTCGAAAAGTCAGATTAGACTTGGACCAGATTAAGTCCTTTGGATATGAGGACCTGACAATTTCTGCAAAAAGCCTATTGATTATAGATGTTTGGAATCAATCCTGATTCCTCCATCTGATAGATTCGAGGGATTCAACCCCTCAATCAATGAGGCTATAAACCTGATTCAGGCAGAAATGATGGACTACATTGCCATCAAAATAACAACTTGCCCGAGCAACTTTACTACTCAGAATTACCCATGTCATGTTATGAAACTCTTACCATAGAAACTATCCCTGTCTATTCAATGATGAATACGAAAGTTGGGATGTACAAGGTAATACACAGTACCAATACAGCCTCATGAGGGCACAAATACAAGGGTACCAATGGTTCTTTTTAGAATCAGACAAATGAGAGTTTGACTTAATAAGAGAAACTCACGATACAAAGCTCTTCTAGCCATCTTACAATGGGAAGTTCTTTATTCCTTTCCCGGTTGATCACAACAATAAATTGGTTCAATTCTTCCAAAAAGAAAAGAAAGACAAAAATTTACGAAGCCAATGGATGTCATGGACAACAAACCCCTCCTTTTCCATCCACTGACCTCTCAATGGAAGACTCATCAGACATCTTCTATTTCAGAAATATCCTAGACGAAGAAGATGTTACTATCACAAAATCAACCAAGAATTGAAGACAGAAGCATCTTTATTGTTGCATAGACTATGACATTGGGTCTATCCATAAAACTTTATTTGTAAAAGACAACCATGTGATAAAGTAAATGAACAATAACTTTACTGTTCTTGACCGAAGGGGCTTTTGTCTTTTTCTATCAGTTTTCTTTATATAAAGGGTTTTTGGGTTCAGTTGTGGACATGCTTTTTAATACTAGACCCACTAGTGAGAGAAACTGAAAGAAGAAAGTTTGTAATAGTAGTCTGTGTAATAATGTCAAGTTTCTTTTTGGATCCTCCCCCTCTTCCCCTTGTTGATTCCTTTGATAAATTTTAAGTATGAGTTTTATTATGTCTGGCTAATCTTTTCGAAGGTACCCTCAAGGAGCCTTAGTTATCGTTATTTAGAAAATGCGAATATGATTTAGAACCCAGTTATTTTATTGTAAACAATTTTTCTTTATTTATTTCTGCCTGCTTTTTTGAAAACCTGAGATTGGTAAGCCTGCAAAAGTGTGCCCTTGATAGCTGTTTTTGAAAAACGATGAAAGTCCTTATGGTTAGGATAGTGCTTGGAGGAAAATAAAATCAACGTAAGACCCAAAGAAGTCTGGGCTGATAAGGATCTTCAGTACTCGACTTAATATCCAGAAAACTGATAAGGATCTTGTATATTTTCAAAAAAAAAAAAGTCTGGGTTCATCATATTTTATATTTTTCTTAAATGAGATAACTAACGGTGTCCACTTGAGGAGTGCCCTCTATCCATCTAATTTGATCCTTTTCTTCCGCATAGCGCTTACTCTTAACTGATATACTTTTAACAGTTCCTTTATTTACCTGTTTTAATATAATATAAACCTAACTAGGAGGCTCTATTTTCTTTATTTATTATTTTACAAAAAATACTCTATTTTATTTCCTATCAAATGAATAAATCAAATATTTTTTTATTTTCCTTCAAACCATTATTTTAATAAAGTTATTTTTCCTTATTTATTTAATTATAAAAACCTCACCATTTTTTCTAAAACTCTATTTATTTTTAACTAAAAAAAACCTTTTAAATTTATTTTACAAAAAATGGGATGTTACACCAATGATCTTCCCCAAACCAGAAAAGAAGTATTAAGAGTCGTCTTGTCTTCTCTCGTATCCACATCAAAATGGATATTCAAGAACCGGGTTAACCAAAGTGATGTTTCGTGTGTTGCATCTGAGATTATTCAAAGAAAATTTCCCCTCAGCTAAATGTATTGAAATTTGTGTGCAATGAGAACTATGGGCCTTAACTAAAGTTAGATTAGAACTATGTTCAATTAGAACACCAAAGAATTGTCACACGTTGAAGTACAACCAAGTGTTTTTTAAAAAATATCTCATAGCCAACCAGATAAATGCATGTTACTTTTTGGGCTAACTAAGGCAAGAGATAATAATCAAGCTGATAAGGAAAACCAAACTATTGAAAATGACACAATTCATGAATAAAATCCCATGGATAAATAACTATTTTTGTCCCTTAATGTTTAGAGCACTGACAAATTCATTCTCAAAAGATAAAAATTCAAATTTTAGTTCTCGAAAGTGAAAAAGGTGAGATAAATTTATTCATCCGTTAACTTCATCTGTTACCGTTAATGAAAGAATTTACGTGACACAGAGAGACGAAAATGTCCCAAAAATGATTGCCAACATGACTGCTGAATAAATTAGATCAAAATATCAATAAGTTTCCATTTGACTAATTTGTCAGACTCCATATTTTATTTCATTTAAAGGTAAAATATAATTTAATCTTCATCCTCCCACCTCAATTTTTTTATTGTTACAAGAATAATATTACATTAAGCACTTAAAAAAAAGGAAAGCAAGTATAAGTTAGAATAAATATAATATTGTTTAATAAGCATAATCTGTTTATTGTTCTGAAATTTTTAATGTGACAGTAACTTACCCAAAATATGACTCAAACAAAAATGTTTGGTCATTAAGTTAATCCTTACAAAAAAAAAATGAAATCCAACTTGATTTTGTCAATACCTAATTAATATTAAGCTTATTATTATGTTTGTTTAAACTTATGTTTGTTTTCCTATTTTTTTAAGTTTTTATTATAATGTTATGCTTGTAATAAAAATGGTAGATGAAGATTAAATTATATTTTACTCTTAAATGAAATAAACTTTAGAGTCTCACAAATTAATCCAATAAAAATTTACTGACATTTTGGTTCAATCTATTCAGCAGTATGTTGATAATCATTTTTGTGACACAAGGTTCTTTCATTAATGGTAACAGACAGAAGTTAATGATGAATTATTTTATCATACTTTTTTCACTTTCGAGAACTAAAATTTGAATTTTCATATTTTGAGAATAAATTTATCAATATTTTACGTATTTAAGAATAAAAATGACTATTTATCTAAATCCCACTTTTAAATGTTAAATTATAATTATGAAACACATCATATCGGCACACAAATGCTCCCAAACTTGAACTACAGCTTCGAGTCCACTCCTTAAAAATTAAATAAAGTCTCAATACACGTTCCCTGCCTGTGAGAAGCAATATATGACCAATTAATCATTTAAAGATGACAGATGAGCTAATAAAAAAGAAATGTGTGTATCAAGACCAAACACATATTCGCTCTTGACAATTTTATGCCATATCTTAGTTAATCAGTGTATTAGGCACCTAGTGTCGTGGGACCAGCACATGTCATTTGGAGAGCCATTTTGTCAAGCGCTGGCATTTAATAAAAAACGTGTATGAAATTTTTTTGAATGGCTTTTATTTTGCAATTAAAATATTTTTAATAATTTAATCTTTTTAAAGTGTAAGTTTGTCCATTATTCAATTAATTTTATTAATTATGTATTTAGTTTAAACTAACGACACTTTTCATTAAGGCGAGTCAATGATCAATATCCGCAAACCGACCGTCAAGCCAGTAGCAGTGTGGGCAATTGATTTTTTATTTTTTTTTAAATCTGCATAGTTGTATTGAGTTTTTAGATGCATCCCACTCAGCCAGTTGGTCTCACTTGCATGCTCGCCAACCGACACGTCAAGCCACCAACAACATGGTCAATGGATTTTTTTTTTTAAAATCCACATAGTTATATTAAGTTTTTAAAATCCATCGATCCTGTTATGCCCACTGAACCACGATTGGACACAAAATTAATTAGAATCTTATCCGCATTCCGGCAAACCATACATTTAACCCATTTATGTCCATTATTGAATTGTTATTAACTTGTTGTGTTAAATTGTGGTTTTTAATTATATTCTTAATGTTAAGTTGTTATGGTCAAATTATTGTTGTATTTTAGTATGGAATATTTTAACTTACAAAAAAATAAAGTTAATGTTTTATTAAATTTTATAATTTTTATTGTATTATTTATATTAATACAAAAATTTTCCCAACTTGCTATAGAGTAAGCAGTCTATTTTGTTATTTTTTTTGTTTTACCTTAGAACATGATATAATGAACAGTGAGAAGTTTAAAGAAACTACTACCAAAGAGGTGGATCATTTGGGTCTTTTAAAAATCTGCGCTATATCACTTGCCTTTTCTAAAAATTTCTGCTGTTCCATAATAGTATTCAGACGTGGATCAGAGGCAGTAAATGTAAGGCATCGGAAAAAGTCTACTTCACATATATCCAGAAAAGGCATGCAGCCCCCTGATTTGGCATATGTAATTTATAACACAAACAGAAAATCTCATATATTAAATAGACATAAATCATTACATGAGATACCCAACCATGGAATAAGTAAGTGTGTTTACCAATGTGCACAGGCACCAACATAGACATAGGAGGCAAAAAAGAAATCTCTAAATCTGTACGTGTTTGATTGGTGAGGGCGTAAGAAGAGTGCGAATGATCTTGTGTGTGATGCATGAGATATAGGTATTAGTAGTCATTGCAAACATGCTCAATATTAATTTTTTTTGGGTAAGAAACATTTTTAATCCACCAATTAGCTCAACTTATTAACACAATTATTATGAGTGAATATGCAATTTAGTCCTTGAGATTGTACCTATTTTGCATATTAGTCCCTAACTTAATATTAAATTCAAAATAGTCTCTATCTTTGCATAAATGTTGCAAAATAGTCATTCCGTTAAATTTTAAAGTAACGCCGTTAGTGAGGTCAATTCTAGTGCCACGTGAACTATCACGTGACACTAAAGGATGACGTGACATGACACGTGGACGTGCCTGATGCCACATCATTTGATGATAACAAAACGAGTAAATAGATAATTTAGTCCCTGACTTTGTACCCTGTTGCATATTAGTCCCTAACTTAATGAAAAATTCAAAATAGTCCCTATCTTTTGCATAAGTGTTGCAAAATAGTCCCTAACTTAAAAGATGTCAGAAATCATGCTTAAAGTGTCCATGCATTGCACAGGTTGTGCCTAGCACGATTTCTGGCAGCGCAGATTCCTCCTTGGATTCCTTGTCATCTTTTGATTCCTCTGGTTTTTTCTCTTCTTCTTCCTTTTCTTCTTCATTTGCTTTTTTCTCCTCCACTTTGTTTTCCTCTGGTTTTTTCTCTTCCTATTCAAAACACACAAAAATCAGAACTCATAATGATACATTGATGGTAATTGAAGAAAAAAAAAAGAGGAAAAGAGAATGGTTATGCAGACCTCGCCCATTGGTGTTGACAGCTACAGAGATAAGGTTGTTGCTGTGAATTTTTGGTTCTTTTTATTTGTGCAAGTGTGTGTGAGTTCTTTTTCGTATATATGCCTCAATTGGTTCAAAACCATCAAATTTGAAGAAGTCACTCATTCTATCATCATCAAATGACGTGACACTAAAATTGACTTTACTAACAACATTACTTTAAAATTTAACAGAAGGACTATTTTGCAATACTTATGTAAAAGATAGGGGCTATTTTGAATTTTTCATTAAGTTAGGGACTAATATGCAACAGGGGTACAAAGTCAGGGACTAAATTGCCTATTTATTCGTTTTGTTATCATCAAATGACGTGACATCAGGCACGTCCATGTGTCATGCCACGTCATCCTTTAGTGCCACGTGGATAGTCCATGTGGCACTAAAATTGACCTCACTAACGACGTTACTTTAAAATTTAATGGAAGAACTATTTTGCAACACTTATGCAAAGATAGAGACTATTTTGAATTTAATATTAAGTTAGGGACTAATATGCAAAATAGGTACAATCTCAGGGACTAAATTGCCTATTCACTCCAATTATTATGCTTAGAGCATTATTGCATCGATAAAGAAACATCCGTATTAGGCAATTAGCGATAGTTTAAATTCTCAGTTCATATATAATATAGTCACACTTAAATAGATGGATGTATTGAAAATCCAACATGACGAATAGTCATGAAAAAAATGGGACATATTGAAGTTTTACATCAAATAAAGATAATGCTAAGATAAATTATATAAGTAAGAAACAATCCTTATCTTCCAAGTCAATTTTATAGGATTAAGTTCACATTAAATAAAAATCATGTCAAGATAAATAAGTGAATACCTTCCAATGTAGAAAAAGTAATTATATTGGGTCGCTGTATACCAAAGGAAAACTTCCGTCTTATATGATCATACACAGAATGCATTATGGATAGCATTCTGCTGCGCAGCAAAGAGTTAGTAATTATTCAACTTTGAGAGTAATCACGGTATTGCACTGCCATATCAATAGTAGCCATACGTTACCATGTTATCGAATTTTTAATATATATAAATATTAATTAATACATACATATCAGTTAATGTAAGAACAAAAAAAAGAAACTAGAAGAATGTGCCCCAGAATTATAAAAACATGAAATCTTTATAGCTAGACTTATATTCCATTGAGAGAATTAACTAATATAAATTTAGAGGATACACGTGTATCCCCCCTAAAGTTTATAAAAATAATCAAAACATTATAACTGTCTTATTTTGTTTCAATAAAATTTACATTGCTTGATTTAAATTCATTAATTAAATTCATTAATATGTCCATCTTGAAATAAACATTTGTTTTTAAACATTTGATTTTGTTTGTAATATTATTGTCCTTCATAGTTTAAATTTCACAATTTTAAAAAATACAGGATAGATAATAAAATAAAACAGATTAAATTAATATTTAGTATTATAATATTTTAAAATAGACTTAAAAGTCTAATTAATACAGTATCTAATACATTACATTTGACCTATTTTTTTTTTTTACCTTGAGTATGAGATCACACGTGTTTTTCAACATTCTGGATCAGAAATTAATCTTATTTAGTGTTCATGTCTATCACTTGTCCATTAGAATTTTGTACATTGATAGGAATCAAATACAAATTCTGATATTAAATATATCGGTCTCACTTATGTAAATGCAGTGAAACCTCATACCTTTATGTCAATACTTTGGACTATCAAACTTAATATCCTTATTCTCTTGGGTCAAAATCCACATGTGTTAACTAACACATTGGGTTAGAGGTTAATTCCAATCGATGTTTGTATCTATCGTTTATCCAATAGAATTTTTCATGCGGTATGAATCAAATATAATTTTTTTTACTAGATAGATTATTTTTACTGAGGTGGCAGTAGAAGGACCTTGTACCATTACTTAATGCAAGGTCTAGATCCATGCAGCCAAGAACAATTTGCATGTTCTTTTTCCAATTCTTAAAATTTGTACCAATAAGAATCAGAACCGAATTCTGATTAGCAGATGTAGAAGTAACAACTAGAAAGATCAAAACAAATAATACAATAAGCTTATAGAACAGTCATCAATGCATTTAAATAATGGTATAACCCATATCAAGATATCTAGTGCACCATTAATATCAAGTCTTTGGACAATGGTATTAATTGCTAGTGATATCCTTGTTGTAATGTTCAAACATTGATAATAAAATCATATCAAATAACAAACCCATCTTTTGATGTGATTTATCATTCACATGCAAAACCTCATAATTATCAATGTTTAACATCACATGTGTGTATGTAAATTAGTTAAATGGTAAATTTCCTTTGGACCAATCACCATTCATATAAATAATCACACACGTCAATATTTCTCATGAATAATATACACAAGAGAGAGGTCACTTTGGTGATATCTTGATTCAATTAGCTCATTTAAATGCTAAACAATTAAAATGATATATCATAGCTAAATTTTAAGCATTGATGCACCAAATCCAAAATTAAAGCATTTCTAGAGTAAATTATTTTAACTTTATTTATTTATTTTAAATTTTAGATGCCCATGATTATTATTTTAATTTACTGCAGCAGCCTCTAAAAGTAAGAACAAGCACAAAGTTATATATATATATATATATATATATATATATATATATATATATATATATATATATAAATTAATGATGCATTGTAACCTTTAAATGAGCGGTGCATTTAAATATTGTTGGAAGTTACACTTTAGTAAAAGGTAAGATCAAGCAACAATATGTAAAATACCTAAATTCATTTAAAATTTAGAATATGCCACCGGCCTGAATAAATAAAATTTCCAAAATCATACATGAATCAAGTATGGGTGACTCTGATACCAAATTGTAGGGATTCAATCAATCAACCTAATTTGATTCTAACAGACAATCACCTATCCTAACTACATGTTTTCCCATGTAGAGAGAAATGACTGTATAAAGATGAATAAAATCTCATTGTATTCCCATACTCAAAATCATGATGAAAACTAAATATAGAAGTGTACCTGTATTAGTCATAATGGAATGATGAAATGTTGATGAGGATCAAGATTGGTTTTATGATCTTCCAGATGTGGAGAGCTTTATTTGCTTCTCTGAATCTTCTCTTCTAATTGGGGTAAAGATAAAAAGAAAGCAAAACTGTACATTCTCTCACTTCTCTCTATAAATGGGGACCCTAACCTCTTGTATTGATGGCAGTTATCCCAAGTTTAACAATTATAATTTGATCCCTCATCAAATTATAATATTCATAATGGTATCTACACAATTAGTCTTTCATGACATATATGTCCTTAGCCATAATTTTATATTGATTAGATCACTTTAATATTTTGACTAATAAAATAACGGTCATAAATTATTCAATTATGTGATATATATATATATATATATATATATATATATATATATATATATATATATATATATATATATGTATATATATATATATGTATGTATGTATGTATGTATGTATGTATGACCCAAATCAAATTGCTAACAAGATGTACTTAGCAAATTGTCTCATTGTTGACTTTCTTGTACATGTTGCAATTTTATCTCCATGTAAAATCATGTTAGAGAACATTGTAAGTATACAGGACATATTTGCTACCCAATCAACTAACACCAGAATACAAATATTCCAATGCGCTAGCTAGCATTAACAAAATACACACATAACCCACTGTCAATTGGAACCATTTCTATGGCATAAGGGTGTAGTGGATCATTGATAGGATACATATTCCACATGTGCATAACCCTAACTTTCAACGACCATGTTTTCTCAAGTTGGTGATATTTGCAACCCTGTCATATTTCATTGCCATTTCTTACCTTTGGAATGTGTTTTTGAAATACTCTAGTGTCGGTGTTGTGATCATCTCTCACGATAATACACACAAACACACACACACACACACACAAACACACATATATACAAAAACCTGTTGTATGCACATATGAAAATTGGCGGGATTGTTAGCCAATTCAAATTCGAAAACTTAACACAATAATTAAAAGTCTACCATATACAGTTCCGTGATAGTTGTAAACATAGCTACACAACAAATAGATGGATGTTATTCTAAAATTTTCATTAAAAAAAATATAAGATTTGTTTCTAATAACATGGATAAAGTACAAATATAGCTTTTTATATGTATTACAATTACAAAGTCAACTACTGAGTATTTCACATGTGGGCGTTTGAAAACTACTTGTAAGAATCCATATTGGATTTGGTTGTTGTTGCACCACAGGGAGGTGGGAAATAGTCAACTTACGGGTTATTTCCGATAGTGCGCTGTCCTTTAAACATTAGTTTTGCCTTGACTGAGTTTCCCTGGTTGAGTAAGTATAGATATGGGACAAAATAAACTCATATTAGGTTTAAAATTTTTATACTTACTCTACTTAATATATTTTTTTGTAGAATACAAAATTAAACAATCCAATCGTTGTAGTGAAAGTTTTTATAAAATAAATTAAGCTTATAAAATTTCTTACAAATCAAAACTTATTGTTATTATATCATATTATTTTATTTTCACTAATAATATATTAAGTAGTATAAGTGTAAAAGTTTGACACATATTGTCAATTGATATTCTCTCTCTCTATATGTGAGCACCATTGTTGGGATTAGAACTTAATCCTCTAAAACACCTTTTTGAAACAATTTTAGTAAAGTTGTGATGAATAATTGTGGATTTTCTTTTCTTTTCAAGATATAATGCACGTGTTTTTCATAAACAAGATCCTTTTGGAGTTAGTCCAAGTGGCCAATCCATTTCAAACTATATTTGTATAGTGATTTTGGTTTACATATTTTATATGCATGAAGCATATCAATTATTATGTTATTAGTTTTATAGTGTAATAATGTACTTAGAATAGGCGATTGGTTTGATGACAAATCAAGTGAGACTTGATTGTGAGATTCATTAAACAATGAAAACTAGTCTAAAAGTATCCGTAGTCAAGAATTATTGTTGATTAGGGTGACAATAATGAATTGAGACTATTGTGTAAGTAGACTAATGACAACGTCTCCCAAGTCATAGATATAAGATATCAAGTTGACACACAAGTGTAAATATTAGGAATAATATTTATACTGGATAGACTCACTATAAGAAGGCTTCATAATAGTTATGTAAGTGTCATGAGTGTTTCTCATGACAACCATAAGGTGATAGTAGTTAGACATGACAATGAGACATGGCAATGAGACAGTACAAGGCTAGGTATTTGGTTCCAAGTCCACGTCTTGTCCCTACCTCCCCATTCCCATCCCCATTGTCGTCCCTGATCTTTACCACAAAACTCTATAATAACAACCTGATAACAACTTGAAATTCTCACAACCATTTAGAGCCATGACAAGCTGAAATTCTCAACTATTTAGAGCAACAAGCTAATGACAATAACTTGTACTAGTATAATTATCTAATAAAATCAAATATTTTTTTGTCTAAAATCCATTAAAGCAAGCTGAAGCAACAACCTAAAACAACAATTCAGTCATATATTAAGTCTCATCCATGAGAATGACATGAATTTAGTCATATTTTTTGCTATGTAGTGATTACACTTACTTAACTTTGTTGCAAATCTTTGAGCCTTTAATGGGAGTTATTACTTAGATGACCTTTGTTTACATTTTGTGTAATTTTTTCCTCAATAGTATAGGTTATACTGACTAAAATATGGAAACCTTAATGGGTGAGATAGGATTTTTTATGGAAATTTGCTATTAGATTTATCACTAATTCCCATTGACCATAACATAAATTTTATATAAAAAGGGAAACCTTAACAAAACCAGAAACAAACACAATCAAACACAGATTCTTGAGCATAGAACCTAAAGAAGGAGAAAAAAGGGAAGAAAAGAGTGAGCACTAACCACAAACGTGAACAAAGAGATTCTTGAGCGACTTCACAACCAACAATGCCAAAGAAAGATTGACTAAAGTGACTAAAACACCACAAGAAGGGGGTTGAATTGGGGTTTTGAAAAACTTTTAAGCTTCCTTTGTAAACAAAAAGGTTTCTAATGATAGTTCAAAATGAATCAGTTTAGAATGATGAACTGTTCTGAGCTTAGAAAGGATATTTAAGTTTCTCATAATGAAAATGCAAACTGTTCTAGAACAAAAATTCTTTTTGTAGTATAAAGCTTTTCATTTCAAAGACAATGTTTATCTTAAAACCTTTTGATAAAACATAGTTTAGTTGTTAAGATAAAAGGTTAACAGATTTAATGTTTTCATAAAAAATAGTTTTGTAGTATAAAAAAATTATTTTTGTAGTATAAAGCTTTTCATTTCAAAGACAATGTTTAACTTAAAACATTTTGATAAAACACAGTTCAGTTGTTAAGATAAAAAGGTTAATAGATTTAATGTTTTCATAATTTTTTTTTCAAATATGTGAAAACAAAGTCAAAAGTAAGAAAAGAGAAGAGTGTGTAAAGGTTAATAGATTTAATGTTTTCATAAGGTTAATAGATCTAATGGTTTGTCATAATTAAAACCAGGGATTTGGATTCAACATTGACAACGGAGCAATTAAGTGACGTTAGAGAGAGAGAGAGAGAGAGAGCACTTTGAGCGATGAAACGAAGTTGAGAGAGCATTATGTTTGCCTTTAGAATTAGGGTTTAGTTTGAGTTCACTCTTCACAATAGAAAAGTAAGTCTAAATGTCTGATGTTAATTAAGTAATATACACCACATAAAATAAGGGTAATTTAGGTATTGAACATATCAACTACGGGGATGGGGTTGATCCTCGTTTTAAAAAGTAGGATATTACTTGTACCTGTACCCGTCCCCAGTCAAAGCGGGGACTCCTGTGTAATGCATGGTCCATGGGTAATGCATGATCAAGGAAAACCCATTCTTTGAAGGTACGGTACAAAGGTTCATTCTAATCCCTTAGGGATTCAAGTGTAATGTGTGGTTCTTGGAATAAGGTTCTTTTCGCTGATGGTCTCTCAGAAATTTTTTGAAATATAGACCATGAAACCCCAACATTTTCCACATGTTGAATGATAACTCATGTTAAGTTGACATTCATATTCTTTTTTAATCATAATTAGTGTTTGAAATAAAAGCAATTGTATCAAGATCAACAAACTTGATAAGCAAGTTTATAACATTAATATAATAATATACATACAAACTTGTGGGGTACCTTGGGTGTCCATCGGAGACCCAAAAGCCCTAATTATGGTGGTTACAGAAAAATACATATATAATCTTGGGTACCTAATTGAAAGTTAAAATAAATATAATATAAAAATCAAAATAGAAGAAAAACATCAAATATCATAACATGGTACTTTTCAATGGACATAAACAAGTTTAGTAAGCTTAATAAGTTTAAGGATCTTGCTAACCAATGTCTTAAGAACATTGGTTAAGGAATTAAAAGAAGAAATATTTTATTAAAAATCATATGAGAGCACATTTGAAAATTATAGAAGAGCGCATTTTTATGCATCTCAAATAAAACATTTTCCCTTTTACTTCGTTAAAATCAAACTAGTGTTCCCTTATGATATTGGTTAACATTTGTCTAAGTTTAACTGCATGATGCACAAGTAATTTAATTATCTAATTCTCTTTGGTATACTTGGGATTGATTCATTGTTACAATTCACAAATATCATCTCAAATTGGAAATTTTTCCTTTTTCTATTCTTTCCCCAAAGCCCCTTTTGACACTTCTTGAAAATTAATTATGTTTTAAATTACTTAAAATTTAGAACTAATAAACTTATTTAGAAAAAGGAAATTAATGGAAAGCAAGTTAAAAGTATAAGTAATATATAATTTTGGTTTGAAAGCGGGGTTCATAAATACTCAAAAGTTTCATATAATTGAATGCTATATATAAATACACACACATGAACTTTATTTAAAATCCTTTTTGCTAAAAGTATCTAATTAGTTAAATAATACTAATTTCAGTTCATTAACTCTTAACGAAACCAAAACCCTTACTAAAACACATTTTTAGAAATATAAATTGTATAAAATTCAAATTTGGTTGTTTGGGTAGGATGAATCCCATAAATAGAAAACTTAGAATTAGGGACAAAGAATTTAAAGAAATGTTCTCAATGTCTTAAGACACCTCATTGATTTTTCTAGTGTTTTTACACCAACTACAAATTAATGCCCCAAAAGTTGACATACTTGTCAGCTTAAAAACCAAATAACTTGAAAAATCCATCCCCATCAAAATTCATTGTAAATTCTCTACTTATGCAATTGAGTCCATTCCATTCCCATAAGATCACTTCGGATGTCTAGTTATGCTTAAATCTACAATCTCACCAATGCGTTTGTACATATTCAAAGTAGGATTTTCCAAATAAAATTCACAATTCAGGACTATTGCAGGGGATGAAAACACCAAGCTTAAGACAAGCAAATCAAGTTATTTTATTGTACTAATTCATCATCTTATAGCTTATGTCAAGACTATACTTAGATATCGACCAAACATGAATAATTCAATGGTTTAACAAGAATAGAAATATAAGGACTCATTGCATACAAGTTTGAGAAAATATATTCAAAGGCCTTTGGTGGTAGGCATATTGTTATTAGTATGGCTTACTTTAACTGTGCAAGAAAGGAATCTAAGCAATGATGTTGTTATATCTATTACACTATAGGTGGTTACTAGATTTCTTCATGGAAAGGCATGCCCTAAAGGGTGGTAAGCATAGCGATCACATGTATAATCCACAAAAAGGGAGTCTAGTAGTGGTTTTGGCTTAGGTCTTAGTGGGAAAGGTTCAACCCAGTGGGTGGCACGCATATAATTGGATATGTCTAACCTTGATGAAGGAACTAAGTGGGGATGTTATTAGAATTGATGATTGATTGGATTGGTTGACATGCATGCATTCATGTATAAGGTATTGAGGAATACTTTGATAAGCATTGTGAATGATAATAGAGGTACCTTTGGTAGCCTTATGGATGGCAATTCCACAAAGGACCATGGCCTTTTTGCAAATCCTATGTTGGTGATTACTCACATACTATTATACAAGTGAGCTACCGTTTCTCTAAGGTCAGGATCAGTGTCATTTATTATTAATTTTAACCATGTGTAAGGGATACATCTAGTTGATTGCACACATATTGGTTGGAATCTCTATAGAGTCGAACCTCCATGTATTGCACGTTTATTTGTATTGTAGTTGGAAATGAATAAAAGCATCATGCATTTTATTCGATAATGGTCCTCTTTTTACCAGTTATATGACGTTGAATTAGTATTATTAATGTATATGATAATGTTTATTTTATTTATCTTTAATTTCATGAGCTTACCCTTGCTTATGTGTCTTGTAGGTGTTTAATTGTGATGGTCGCGACTTGATGCTCAAGAGTATACTTTTCCTTCACTACACCATGCCTTCAATTGGATTCAAGTAGCTTGTGGGAGCGATCATAGGAATTCACATATAGATTGGTACATTTGGTTTTGTGAAGAGTCGACATAAATGAATTTCCTTACTTTGTGCATCAAGATTAGAGGTTGCTATTCATCATGGTAATTGGTAAAGATGAACAAAGTTCTTAACTTTGTGCGTGCTATGGATACATTTATGCATGTTCCTGTCTATAAGAAGGTCACAATGGCAATGACTCATGGATCGACTTTCCTTAAGGTGTTTTCTCACGTACACTCGACCAAAATTTATAGGATTTTAATAAAGGAATTAAATTAAGAATATTTTCTTAAAATAAAATTAATTTGTGTATAAGTAGTTGTAAAGGCAAAAATCACAATAAAGGCAATTGAATTTGATTTAAATTTTTTCGCAAACTTTTTGCAAAGAACATTGTCATCTGATGAGAAGAAGTTTAAACAAAGTTTTAGCAGAACCGTATTAGACGAAAGGCATGAAGACGAAAACACACTTTTCTTAAATTGAAATCATAACTCAAAATTAGTTGAGCAGATATAGAAAAAATAACAATAACATAGAGATTTATATTGGTTTGTCTCTATTACAGAGATTGTGTCTAGTTATTGACAACCTACCAAACTTCCACTATTTTTCACAAAGATACATGTTCATTTTTACAAGCTACTTCTAATTTTTTTTCCCAAATAGTTTTTACACTAACACCTCCAAGCTACAAACCCAAGTATTGTTTCCTACAAAGACACTTCTGACTCTACATAAATCAACATATTTGTTTAATGTTGGATGTACATAGACATAGTGAAAACATCTTGCAAATGAATATATTATATTAAGCTCATGGTCTTCTTCTCTCAAGATTTACAAGGTGTTTTGAGAGCATTATACAACTTAAGAAATTGTATTTAGAGTTTGAAATGCTTGTTAGATGACTTCATTCAGAATTTGTAACTTGAACACTTTAAAGTTGTAGTGTCTATTGGAGTATTTATAGACTTGATGATGTTACAATTTTCTAAATGATCTTCTTTCTACATTTGTCAATCGTTTAAAGTTGTAGTGTTTATTGGAGTATTAAATGCAACATTTAATGCTTGCCACTTGTTACTTAAGACTGATGAAACACTTTATTTATTTTCCTTAAGTAGCACTCCAAATATGCCTTTAAAGATTATATCACCTTTTGTTTAAAGAAGTACATTGTCTTCTTGGGCACATCATTTTATGTAGTAGGTACTTTATTCTTTGATTTTTCTCTCCCTCTTCCTCTTTGATAGATCCTATGAAGAATATTCAAACATTCCATACACAAAAGATAAAATACGTAGTACATTAACTTGGTTTTAAATACTTACATATTTCAGTGTTATCTATTATCATCTAATACACGAGATGTAGATGTAACACTTTCGTCTATTAAAATTTTAGATAAAATCTTTTAAACAGTATTTATTTGCATCACTTCAAAACCATTGAGGAACTTGATTGGTTTTATGGCTCAATAAAGTGTTAAGTTGTGATTGTAGTGACAATAAGTTGTTACGTGTAGAATATCTTGTAACAATTATTTAATATAGAAGTACCAATAGAGTGAATAGGAATGAGTGATTTTCCCAATAAGGTGACAAACTTATTGCAAAATAAGTTTAATCAATTGATCTAAGGAACATTCTATGTGGCTTGTAGCCCTAGATTCAATGATCCATCCAGTTTGAGTTTGAAATTAATTGTAAATCATAATGAAATGCAACAGAAAACCTTTTACCTACATAGTGACTTTAGACACTAGAACCAAAAAAAGGCTTGGTTTCCTATGATATTTGGGTTGAGAAAATGTAACAAATGAAAGAATCTCATAAATCTTGATGCAATCCTACCCCCAAGAGCATTGGATAGAAGACTCCAAGAAGATTAGGCCAAAGAGGCAAGAAAAGGCCCTAGGGTTTTCATGAGCCTTAGGGTAGATTTTGGGCCCATGAGCTAAGTATGAACTCACTTATCTTTGTACATATTAGATTAGGATTTCATTATTTTTGGGCCTTGTATTTAGGGCTTCATAATGTAGGTAGGGTACTCTAGTAATGTAGGATTTTTCAGCACTTGTATTTTAGGGCACCTAGACTAGTTTTTGTATTAGGGGTATTGTTGTAATTTCACATGCATTAAGTGAATATTTGATGTGTGTGTTGGGAGATAAATTTAATTGAATTGGGAGAAGCCCAATCCAATTAAAGTTTAGAGGGGAATGTGAGAATTTGCTTGCTACACCCTATTGCCACATAATATAGTCACACTTTGTGCATGTCCTTCATGCTTTACATGCCTCATGACACCTAAACACACTTAGTGGAAAATCATGGACTTGATCTTGGATTAGTAGGTTGAACCATAGCTAAAATTTACTAATCATAATTAGTGAAATTTTGGCTCCAAATTTAGCTCCACAAATTCAAATTCAAATTCAAGTGAAATTTGAATAGAAATTTAAATTTCCCTCCAATTTTGTGTGACACTTAAGCTATAAATAGAGGCCTTGTGTGTGTATTTTTTCAACTTTGGTCATTTGAGAATTACACTTCAAAGTTCAGACCTCATTTGAGGCACAAAATTTCGTGCTCCTTCTCTCCTTCTCCCTCCACTCATCTTCTCCTACCTTCAAGCTCTTATCCATAGCTTCCTATGGGGGTGAACTTCTTCTTGACTCATCTTCTCCTTGAAGTGGCATCTCTAATCACCTTTTCATCCTTCTCCATTTCGCTGCCATTGATCTTCAAGAAGTAAAGAAATCCATTGATGAAGAAGGTCCAAGGCCTATCAAGAAGTAAAGAAATTCATTGATGAAGAAGATCCAAGGCCTACAAGCTCAACATGGAGCTACGTCACGTGGTATCAAGAGCATCTTCATCTAGGTGATGTTCTTTTGCTTCCTCTATCTTTTTATTCGGTCAATTCACTTTAATTCCTTGTTCTTCATCTTATTCTCCATGTATTTCCTCCATTGTCTTGTGGTTTGGTGTTGTTTAGAGTAGATCCAAAAAAAATAAACCGATTAAATCTTAGATCTTCTTACATTTCTATGGTTCAAATTTTATAGAACTACTCTTAAATCATGTTTTTATGTTGATTTTAGGTTCTATCATTTTTCAGTCATAATCTTCTTATGCTGAACCTTTAGGTCTCAATTTTCTTGCAAAATATTGATTTAAAAAAACACAAAAATCTAAGTGTAAATCAATTAATCCATGTTGTCTTAGAGTCATGTTTAGTCATAATAATTGTCACATTATGTTCTAAGTTTGTGTTGAATTTTAATTTTGTTGATTGAATTCTAGGTATACATTGTTCATGTATTCTTGCTATTCTTAGCCTATTTTTTGAATTTTGAGTCTAATTCATGCATATTATTTAGTTCATAACATGTTCTAAATCAATTCTTAGAAGTAGTCTTATTGTTGAACTTTTTTTTTTGTTTTCTAAGTTTCCTATATGATACCTATGAAGAAATTGAGTTGTGGTGCTGAATTGTGGCCAGATTTGTGAATCAAAATAAGTTTTAAGCTCTCTTGAATTGTGTTATTCAAGACAATTGAGCATAAACAAACACAAATTGTAACTATCCAAGCCTTAAACAACATAAATATTACTCTTGATTTCTAGGTTGAAATCGCTGGTGCTGGCAGCTTGAACATACAAACTTGTAAAAATTACTGGGAATTGGTCACTATGAATTTTGAGCTACAATTTTTATTGACTTTTCTAGACATCTGGAAAAAATTATAAAAAAAGAACCAAGTGATTTGGATAAAAGGAAAAAAATAATAAAAATCGTAAAAGTTGGCAAGAAAAAAAAGTGAAAGGGAAGTGTGCTTGTTGTTTGGCTAAAAAATTGTTCTATAATTGGTGTCTATTTTATACCAATCTTAGTTTTGAAATTTCAATTGAAAATTAGTGTAAAAATAAGTGCCAAAACTAGAGGTTTCTTGAGTCTTTTTTTTAGTTTTTTTACTCTACTCTAGAGTCATTCTAGGTTTCTCTTTGAGTACTAGCTTGCTTTTGTTTGTTTTTCATTGCTTTAATTATTGAATAATCCTTGCAAATTTGTCTTGTTAAAAATCTATTGGTTTAGCTTTCATTTCATTTTTGTTCTTTGGTTATTGCTTGTCTCTTTGTTTCCTTGTTTGTGAGTTGCCATATAGGGAATTGGAAAGGAGGATTGGTGCCATCAATTGGAGAATTTGAGTCAAGAAGCAAGGGGCCAACCACCTTAAGAGCTATTTGACTAAGAAACACTTCAAATTAAGTGAATCACCAAAGAGAGAACAACCACCAAAATTGAGGACTATTTTGTAATTTTGAAATTGGCAATTTACTTACCTTTATTGCTTTCAAATTTTGTAACAAAAAGGCCTTTCATTGGAAGTGTGTTGGAAGCCTCCAATAGGTTACCAAACTTCCATTTGTGTGTAATAATTTTAGGCAATTTTCCTTTAGGATAATGAGTGTTTTGTTGGGAACCTTAAATGTGGTCATCCAAACACTTTTAGGATCCACCTAGTTTACATTTCTTGTACTTTAATTTCTTGCTTACTTTCATAGCTTATTTTCTTTACTAGTCACGCCTAGTTTATCTTGTAATTACATAATACTTTATTCTTGCTTATCACACTTATTTTCAGTTCTTTTGGAACCCTAGCTTTTACCTTTTTTTCAAACCCCCAACAAGAAATAACCACAACTTAGGAACCAACATGAGTCATCATTCATCTAGTGTTAATGGTGAGGGTACTAGTCATAAGGAACCTCTATCTAGAATCTTAGATAAGTTGAGTTCCCTCAAGTTATAAAAAGAAAAACTAGAAAGAAAAGAAAAAAAAGGAAAGGAGAGGGTAGAAATAAATCAAGACGAGAGGGAGCAAATAAGGGAAGAAGAAAGAAGGAAAATACTAAAAGAGTTAAGAAAAGAAAAATATGCCACATATAGTAGTCATGACTCTTGTAAGAGCCTAAGTGAAGAACTTCGTGACTATTATGAAGGAAGGCATAGGTTACATCTTAGACCTCACTCCCATAGGAGAGAAAAGGAAAGAAAGCCTCAAGAGGCTAACATTAACCTTCCATACTTCCATAGGAAGGACAATGTAAAGGCTTACATAGATTGGGAAATAAGGGTAGAGCAACAACTTAAAAGAAAGTCTACTTTAAAATCTTATGGCTCTCACTCTTATCCAAAGAAAGACCAAAGTCTAGGCATCTTTGGGGCGGCACCTTCTAAGCCCAAAGATGATAAGGGGAAGACAATAGAAAAGCAACCCCCTAAGGCTAGTATGCAAGAGAAGACTAGCTTTATAAAGTGCTTTAAATGTCTTGGAAGAGGACACATTACTTTTCAATGCCCCACCAAGAAAACTATGATTGTGAGGGTCAAGACATTTATAGTAGTCAAGATGCGGCTACTACTTCACCTTCCTCTAATGAAAGTGAAGAAGCAAAAGGGGAAGGATCTAGCGAAGAAATCTACCCTCAAGAAGAACGAGAACCTTTAATGGCTAAGGAGGAGTGTAAGAAGGTAAGTGTCTTCTCCAAGAGGTTAGCTAAGAAGGAAAGTCATTTTGCAATAAAGACAAATATTAAAGAAACTTCCCCTCTTAGACAACCTCTATATCTTCTCCTTTGTAAAAAGACACTTGTTAGCACTGCCACACCTCTTGGGCTTGATATTATTCCTCAAGTAAAGGAGTTGTTGGATGAGGGTTTGGTTCGTAAGAGCTTAAATCCTTGTGCTTTGTTGGTGTCCAAAATAGGTATTATTACGCATCAAATCCCTAAAATAGGTGATATGATGAATATTTTGAGTGGTGCAACCCTCTTTTGTAAAATTACTCATGCGCCCAACATCATGAAGATCCATGTAGAAAGGGACTTATTAGGTAGGTTTGTTCTTATTTTTGGTTTCAATACAAACCTAGGTGCTCATATGGGACACCTTAAGTTTGTCGTAATTTTTTGTAGGAATAATCAACATGAAAATAAATAAATAAAAAAGTATGTTTTATTCCATTACTTTCCTTAAATTTTTAAATAATGATCAAGAGGTTCCCACAGACCCTAAGAGAATAAAGGTCATTCATGAGTGACCCACTCCACCAAGTATAAGGGAAATTTGGGGCTTCAATGACTTAACAAACTTTTACAAAAGGTTTGTCCCATATTTTTCTATACTTGTAGCACCACTCATTGAGTTGGTGAGGAACCATGTTCTCTCATGGGAAGATGGCCATGAAAGGGGTTTTCAGTCCTTACCTTACTCTAACATACCCAACACCACTAATACATATATTTTTATTCTTTTTACAAGTGTTGAGGAAAGAATCCCTAAGTTTCAAAAACCTCTAGATTTGAGGTCAAATCCTTTTACGGGGTAGGGAATGATGCAATCCTACCCCCCCAAGGGCATTGGATAAAAGACTCCAAGAAGATTGGACCAAAGAGGCAAGAGAAGACCCTAGGGTTCTCATGAGCTTTAGGGTAGATTTTGGGTCCATGAGTTAAGTATGAACCCATTTATCTTTGTACATATTAGATTAGGATTTCATTATTTTTGGACCTTGTATTTAGGGGTCCATAATATGGGTAGGGTACTCTAGTAATGTAGGATTTTTCATCCCTTGTATTTTAGGGCACCTAGACTAGTTTTTGTATTAGGGGTATTTTTGTAATTTCACATGCATTAAGTGAATATTTGATGTGTGTGTTGGGAGATAAATTTAATTGAATTGGGAGAAGCCCAATCCAATTAAATTTTAGAGGGGGAGGTGAGAATTTGTTTGTTACACCCCATTGCCACATCATATAGTCACACTTTGTGCATTTCCTTCATGCTTTACATGTCTCACAACACCTAAGCACACTTAGTGGAGAATCTTGGACTTGATCTTGGATTAGTGGACTGAACCATAGCTAAAATTCACTAATCATAATTAGTGAAATTTTGGCTCCAAATTTGGCTCCACAAATTCAAATTCAAATTCAAGTGAAATTTGAATAGAAATTCAAATTTCCTTCAAATTTTGTGTGACACTTAAGCTATAAATAGAAGTCTTGTGTGTGCATTTTTCAACTTTGATAATTTGAGAATTACACTTCAAAGTTCAGACCTCATTTGAGGCATAAAATTTCATGCTCCTTCTCTCCCTCTCCCTGCACTCATCTTCTCCTATCCTACCTTTAAGCTCTTATCCATAGCTTCCTATGGTGGTGAGCTTCTTCTTGACTCATTTTCTCCTTGAAGTGGCGTCTCCAATCATCTTTCCTTCTTCTCCATTCCGTTGTCATTGATCTTCAAGAAACAAATGACTCGATTGATGAAGAAGATCCAAGGCAATTGTCTTTCAAATGACCTTCAAATCTCAATCAAGGTTCAATAAGAGTAATTGTCTACAAAGTGACAATTATTTCAAACTGGTGAGAATATCTTTTGAGGCTGTAACATAATGATTGATGCCTGATGCTAAGAAAGAAGGGAGTATATAGTTACGATAATTTAATATATGGATGCTACATCAGGTTTTTTTTTTTTTAAAAAAAAAAATACAGATAAAAAAGTGTCTAACACTTAAGCTATATGTTTGGGAGTGAGGTTCTAAAGGAAAAAAGAAGGGAGGGAAAAATTTTCATCTTAATATTTGTTTTTTATTTTTTATTTTTAAAATAAAATAAATAAATAATAGATAAGGTTATTTTTAATATATGATGTTACATTAGATTTTTTTTATAAAAAAAATACACATAAAAAAGTGTCTAGCACTTAGGCTATATGTTTAGGAGTGAGGTTTTGAAGGAAAAGAGAAGAGAGGGAAAACTTTTCATCTTAATATTTGTTCTTTATTTTTTATTTTTAAAATAAAATAAATAAATAATAGATTAGCATAAATTTAATGTCATGATCTTTTGTTTATTTTTAAAAACATATGGATCCATTTGTGGTCAAAATATGATACTTTAAAATAAGAGATAAGAACAAAATAAGGACATGATATTTGGTTTAATTATGTTTTTGGTCCTTGATAAATATACATTTTTTCCGTTTGATCCCTGATAAATTTTTCTTTCAGATTGGATGCTAATTTTTCAAAAAAAAATTGTCTTGGGTTCCCGCCGTTAGCCCGTAATCGTTAACTGCCAACGTGATCGTTAATCGACTACACAGACATGTCACGTGCAATTTTCTCTGACTGGGATTACACGTGGAAATTTTTTTTTTTAAAAGTACAAAACGACGTCGTTTAGAAAAACATTAGGGACATGTGACACCACAAATAGACAGTTAAAAATTACAAGTTAACAATTACGAACTAACACAGAGACCTAAAGCAAATTTTTTAAAAAATTAAGGACCCAACCCAAAAGAAGAATTTATTAGAGACAAAAATATATTTAATCCTATAATAAAAGCAACATAAATTTTAATTCTATTCAATATTTTGTGGGTATCAAATAACAAATCAGATAACCTTTAAATATTTTATGAAAAGCAATAGAAATATATCAACTTATCTCAACCATTCCCTCAACTCAAGATATTGGATCTTATGAAACTCAATCCGAGACAGGTTCCAAGCGTAAGATGATGACAAGTGTTAAATTTACCTCCATAATTATTAAATATATCACCTTTTTATTCTTATGGTATATTTTTTAAAATATTAAGGACCCAATTTAAAAGAAGAATTTATTAGAGACAAAAGTATATCTAATCCTATAATAAAAGCAACATAAATTTTAATTCTATTCAATATTTTGTGGGTATCAAATAACAAATCAGATAACCTTTAAATATTTTATGAAAAGCAATAGAAATATATCAACTTATCTCAACCATTCCCTCAACTCAAGATATTGGATCTTATGAAACTCAATCCGAAACAGGTTCCAAGCGTAAGATGATGACAAGTGTTAAATTTACCTCCATAATTGTTAAATATATCACCTTTTTATTCTTATGGTATCATTTTTCTCAAAACTAGCCGTCTGGAAACTACTTTACCAAACACGTTTTTTGAATAGTCCAAAAATTAGTGTTTGGAGTCCATTTATATGATAAAATACATTAAATTTCGGAAGTTTAAAATTTCAATACTTTTGAAAATTAATTTCTGAAGTTTACCAATGCCTTGAATATCTTATGCCGCCCCTAATTTAAGCAATGATCAAGATACGAGACTCCCATATTATATGATAATCTAACAAAGGCTTTATCTGCTTCCAATGCAAATGTATTCAGGAGGCATTACTGTCCAAATGCAGAAAGAGAAGACCATGTGTATGTGGAGAACGCATAGCATGTTTTCATAGATTATATTTATGGCTTATCAGGTGCTTTTGTGGTAAGAACTACGAAGGTTTGAAGGCCAAGAATGCACGTTGAGTTAAATGCAATAAATGTTTACTTCTCACATTTGGACGCTATTTTGGACTTGGTGCAGATGGAAAATAGTACAACACATAACTATGCATGCGCTAACGATACATCTTTTTTTGGTATATATAAATCGCTGGTATATTCATGACTTAAAAACCTGAGACTGTTAAGCTAAAACAACACTATGCGCCAGTTAATCCACGCTAATTTGGTGGTGTGGTAGTGAACTAGCGATACATGTAATTTGCCTACGAAGATAACTTAATCAACTTACATTCAATATACATGTTCAGCTGCAGAGATATGAAAGGAAGAGGTATTTGCAACAGTTGTATGTGGAGTTCAATTAATTCTACCACACTTTCAACACTTAAATATTTTGCTCGGATTTTCATTTCATCTTCCTTGTTGTTTTCCTTTTGCACAATACACAAACAATCAAAAAACAGCATCCACACCATACTCATAACAGACAGAAAAATTGCTGATTCTTTAATATAAACCTCATTATTCATTCCATAAATGTTTGAAAAGCAGTTTTAGGAAAGGGGTATTTTTGAGAGAAAATTAAAGCAAATAACGTAGAAAGGAGGTATATTTCCCCTTTTTTTTCAGTTTTACCCTTCACGCTTCTTCCATAGGATCTTACAAGACTCGAACATATGACTTTCAGGTTATTAGTGCAATGTTCAAATCAACTGAACTAATGAACCAATTATGTTATAAAGTAAATAATGTGACTATATATAATACTAAAATTTCTAATGTATATTTAATGCGCATGTAAATTTAAATAATAAATTTTGTGATAATTAATTTTGATATAAATCATACAAATTATTTAATTCGTATATTTTTTAAAAAATAAAAAATATTTATTATTACAAAATTTAATATATATTAAATTTTGTAATAGTAAAAAAAAAATTAATGCACAAATGAGTAATTTAACATATTAATAATTCAAAAAATAAAACTTTAAGGAATTAAAAAAAAACCAAAAAACCAATATAAATTTAAACAAAAAACCAAAAAACCAATATAAATTTAAAAAAAAAACAAAAAACCAATATAAATATATATTGGTTTTTTGGTTTTTTTTAATTCTTTAAAGTTTTATTTTTTTAATTATTAATATGTTAAGTTACTCATTTGTGCATTAATATTTTTTACTATTACAAAATTTAATATATATTAAATTTTGTAATAATAAATATTTTTTATTTTTTTTAAAATATACAGATTAAATAATTCGTATGATTTATATCAAAATTAATTGTCATAAAATTTATTATTTAAATTTACATTAGAAATTTTAATATTATGTATAGCAACATTATTTACTTTATATAATTGACTTATTAGCTTAGTTGATTAGAGCGTTATGCTAATTAATTGGTAACAAGAGACTTCTCCGGTAAGATCTTACGGAAGAAGCGTGAAGGACAAAATTGGAAATAAGGAGAAATGCTGGGTTGCACCTAGCAACACCCGCCTGATTATGTTAGTGGGACCTGTAAAGCCCAATTATTTGCTTATGTGGGCTAATTTTTCATTTGAGGAAGGGGCTGGTTGTAAATAACAAATGAGAGTAAAAGTTTGTTAGAAGAGAGAGAGAGAACAAATTTGTTATATAGAAAATTCAGATATGTTTTCTATTTTCAGTTTCAGCATAGCTTGGAGCCATAGGGATTTTCCTTGGCTAGGGTCATTTGCTCTTTCTGTATTCTCTTTTACTTCGGTGTTAATAATACACTTTCCCTTTGTTAATATATGAATTGTTCCTATCATAAGAACACCACCAGCTAGAAACGGGGTGAGAAACCCTTAGAACTATCATATACATCATCAACCTTGTAGACTTAGAGGTGCCTTATTTACATATGAATCAGGGAGCACATACAATAAGAAATATAGCCCTAAAAAATTGTAACAAGTTTTATATAGCTAAATTCGTTTTGCATGGTGCTAACACAAGTGAAAATGTATATGTTATTGGCAAAGAAATGAGGTTTTGAAAACTTGGGAGATTTGAACTTGTGAACTCTTTGCAGTTTTTTTCTACAAATAATCACTACGTTTTGCTCTTTCACTGTCCATTATTACCTATTAAGTGCTAACTAAGGCCAAAAAATAGTTGCATGTTCGACCACTTTGTAACTGTCAGTTATTGATACCATTGTACTAGTCTAACGACTTGGTGTTACTTCAAATGAACTGTATCATCGTATATGGGAAAGGAAACTATCATTGTAGCAACTGTAATCGAGAAGCTATACATCTATTTGCATAAGATTTTTATCTGTTCATATATGTATTCCTTTATGTCATTGTAATGGCTTGCAACAATGAAGATAACCAAGAAACAATTTCTAAGAGGTTTAACTACTATACATTATTCATTATTCTAATTTGCATATTGATAGCATGCTAGCAATCGACCACAAGGGATGGTATGAGTGACACCATATTCCTTTTAGGCCAAAACAATCATGTACAGACAACCAAACCATTATCAGGCTTAGGGAGGATAAATTATGGAATCACATGAGTATATTATGTAAACGTTTTATACTATCAACTTTTATCATAACTGCACTACTTCACTTTGGAAATCGTACTTCTGCAACAATGTACTTGTTCTTCTGTGTTCATCAATAGTTGAAATGGTTCACAGTGGTTTAAGTTGATGCTTACACTGTTGTTGAGACCAATAGGCATGAGCAGCTAAGACCCTATCCAGAAGCTCCTGAGGAACAGGTTCTCCCCTCCTTTGCTGAGGGGAGATTCTTGCAGTGTGCACTAATGTTTTCCACTTATCCTGTAGTATTCCCATAGTCACTAAAGAGTTGCCAAAATTCAAATATCGCATACTCTATGTTTTGGTGGAAGAACAATCCTAGCATTTCAAGAAGTTTTAAAAAGGAAAAGAATAATAAAATTCTGCAAGAAAGATTAGCAAAGTTGAAGGTACTAGAGAAGATACTTCATCGATGGAACTAGCTACTGTCCAATGTTATGTTATCTCTTCCACTATTTTGTAGAAAAAAAAAAACCTAGCTTTTGCAAAAGCAGTAAGGAGAGAACGTAATATGATTGCTAACAAGGCCTTATTTTGGATAAATTTCTCTATGAAGACTTGTAGGAGAATGAAATAAGAAGGTAAAATGCATTGAGCTTTTCCATAAGCTAAATGAAAAGAGCTTCTACAAAAGTTTAATGCATGAGTTGATTTTACCTTATGCAAATAGTTCAATTCATTTTACTTTATTAATTTGTTTTCTTACAAGTACTTATGAAAAAGTTTATCCAAACAAGACCTAAGAAAAAAACCTTTAATTAGACTTTCATAGAAATTATGATATTTTAGCTTCTTGTGGGAGATTTCACCCCAACAATGTATAGTGCATCACATGAATTGCTGACCTTCAAATCCACATAAGTTCGATGCTTTGCATGGTCAAAAGCACGTTGTTTGACATCACGCCACCTGCAACGCAAAAGTAATATTTAATGCTACTAAGTGTTTATCATTATCATTAACCAAAGCATAGAAGGCAAAATCTCATCAACAAACCTTCCAGTTCCAAGTTTTTCAACAGCCTGAACCAATGCTTCTACTTCTAGAACAGAGAATGGCCTTCTGATTCGGCGCTGTGCAAAGTCAGGATTCTCAGATTTGCGCCGGAATGGAACCACAGCTAATGTTTCCATGTTAATGGCAGGAACTGCCACCAGAGCCCGACACTTTGACATGTTATTGTTAGCTGAAGTATCTGCTAGAGAGGTGACCATATTAAGATCACCCTCAGCATAACTTTCAATTTTGATCATAGAACGTTCTTTGGATACATTATATGTTCCTTGTTGTAACGTTACAGATGTTGATTGCCTGTTTATTGAAGAGCATCAAATTAGTAACTGCTGATAGGATCACCAATAGTAATTCCATTCCATGGATGAAAGGGCCAAGAAAGATAGATATCACATAAAATTAAGTTAATGAAGTAATGCTTATGCTTGGTTGAAAGCTTACCTGGATAATTTTTGTCGCGAACTAGTGGTTGGATAACAAGGGTCATCATTGTATGAAGATGGAGATTGAGTATGTCTTGGCTCCAACATAAATCCCAATCTATGACGTTTGTCATCTTGAGATATCCCAGTTTGGATCAGAGTTTTGCTATCATCTCGGACTTTCTTTCCCTGAAGAAGGATGCCCACATGTAATTCATCTCCAAGTATAGCTGTCACAGCCTCCATTACTGTTCTCTGCAAATAATAATAAAAGAAAATAGACATAGTGAGCATGGGAAAAGGTACAATGGATAGCTAACTTTAGTTATTTATTATACTTACTTTATACATATGAAATCTATTTTCATTTGGTCTGAAGGCATAACATATTATTAGAGGTGGTTTGGTGTTAGGTTTAAGGCTCAGATTATGCCATAAAATTGTCCAAATGCCTCAGTTTCTTTTATGGTTAGCCTGCATTGCTTTAGTCACACGTGATGGATTTTTCTAAATACAAACATCCATGATCTGGATGTGAATGAGTCAAATTACTTATCCCTTGGTCTTTTAGTGAACTATCTCTCCAGGGATTGTGAGTTACACAAAAAATTATGTATAAATCATGTCACTACTGTGTCTCTTAGATAAAGCCTAATTACTTACTTTCAGTGAACCAATAGTTGCAGTTTCAGGTATATCAATAAAAAGCTCTGGGACTTTAAAGGATTTTATGCTGAGCTTCACTGCAAAGTGCCAAAGAAAATTGTGTCAGAAACCATATAACAGGCTTCACTGCAATATGTTGTAAATTCATTTCATTGATTTTCTTACCATTACAACCCCTGGACCCAAAATGTGCTTGTTGACCAACTATAGAGGATGATTCCTCAATTGCTGCATGTTATAAATTGGATCATTCAACCAAAACTATGTGCAAGCCTAAAAGGAAACATACATTACAAAGAAAAATATAAAGTAGGAAACTAAGCATCGTTGCATTTGTACCATGGTTTGTGCCATTAACCCTGATGGTGTCAGAAGAATCAAACATGCCTTGACATTGAGACCCCCTATCAGATGCAGAAGATGAGGTCTGATTGAAGAATTTCCTCTTCTTAAATGGATACATCCTTTGTAAACTTTCAAGCTCAGAAATGTCCCTACTATTGTTCTCATCTATGATGACACAATTTATGGAACTATCAATACTTATCCAGAATGTAAAATTTGGAAATTGATTGACAATAATGAATACATGCATCAATAGAGATTTATTGTTTCATAATTAAGAACTCTAGAAACTGGCTGTGAAACTTATCTGAATTGAAAATCAACTGCAAGTAAAGCTACATACCACTTATAAAAGGACTTGCATCCTTCAATTTTGGCGTATCTGGTGGTGCGCCAGATGTATTATTCTTGGAGTTCAGTTGTGTGCACCTATCTAATGTTTCATCATCATCTCTATTAACTAATTTCCTAGAAGTGAAACATTTGGGAAAAGAATCAAGAGGCTTGCGGCCCTCCAACGATGGCTTTTCCACATTATTAGCAGAACTACAATGTTTAGATACTCCGTGACCTGGTTCTATTAACCCATTAGAGCAGCCTTTAATGTGGATGGTTTTCCCATTTACACTTCTCCCTTTGATCCTTTCATCTTCCCTCTCAGGGACATTTTGTCCTTGGCCTTCAAGATGATTGTCAAGAAAAGATGAATCCCCCATGACTCTGGTGAAAGTTTCATAGAACATAATATAGGTGAGTCATGACAAGTTTACAAAGCCATTAAGCTAATGATGAACAACAATAACAAAATGCCTTATCCCACTATCAACGTTAAGTTGATCAAAGAATTAAAACCTTTTTGTTATCAACCAAATAGCCATTCAAATGTATGTATGTACCTATGGTTGTCATGTTTCCCTTGCATACTAGGGACAAAGACAGAGGCAATTTCACTGCAAGCTCCATGCTCAAACAGGGCCCCCTTAAATGACCTTTCATCCCCATGTTTGTCCTTTATGTTAGTACCAGACAAAGTGCGAGGATCTTTTGCAAGCACAACATTTTCAGGATTGGAACTCTCATTCTCCTGCAAAAAGTTTCCAGCTACACTAGCCAAGATTTCAAAAGCCTGTATCTGGCTGCTGTCAGGTTTCTTCCTGATTGTGCCCCTCCCCTAAACCATTTACTAGAATTATCAAGATGTTGAAACACTACATATAATACAAGTCACTAGGGAATGTCGGAAAAAGTGAAGAAAATAATCATTTGCTTACCCTAGCTGACCTTGAAGCTCTAGGAATGACAGGCACCTGATAGCCATTAAAACCATAGTTCAACCTCTTCTGCAACACCATATCTCAGATAATCACTCCTATAAGAAAAAGTCATTAGATAGAATCTAATCGACTTCCTTGAGGTTTGCAAACACCTAAGATTAGAACCTGCCAGCATAATTGAATTATAATCAATAGTTATAACAGTGGAATAGATTGATGAGTCTTAAGAGGCATCATTGTACCAAGCTGCATGTGCAAAATGTTTTAGGGGTTTAATTCATTTAGTCAAAAACTAGTTCCCATGCAAAGGTAAGCAAAATAACAATCTTCTTGCCATGCCTAATTAGTATGCTTGATTAAGAAAGTCAACAAGCAAGAAATTCTTTGCAATTGGTAAAATTCAGAAAACACTTTTACAAAGTAACCAGGATAAATGAAATTAAAAATAAAAGAAGACAATGAACAATTAGAAGGAACATTAAATAGATATTGAGTACCAATATCTACACCATAATTGAATAATTAATAGTAGGGCATCATATTCATGATAATATTATTAATGGTGTTCAGGTTTGCCACCAGTATGCGATCATTGTAGAGAATATTAGAGATTTTGTGAAGGGAGATTGGAGATTGAGCTTTGTTCACTCGTTGTGCGGGTTGTGCGGACTTTCTGGCGAAGTTGGGTCCTAATTCTGGTCCTTGGTTCAGAGTTAGTGGTTCCTCCTAGTGAGTTGCAGGGATTGTTGTCAGAAGATGCTATGCTTCTGCCTATCCCTAGAGTGTAGTGTTTCCTTTGTTCTTCTTTGTTTTGTTTATCTCCCAATGCCAAAAAATATTCATGATAATAACTCTTGTGGGAATGGATTATATGATAATGACATTAGCAGTTGTTGGAATCTTGAAGATCCTAGAGGAGGATAAGCTTCTGCCATTATAAAATGTCAATAAAGGAAAAAGATATTGAAACACTTACAGGTAAGTGGGCATTAGAAGAACCCTTCAACCCATGTTGAGGCCACTCTCTTCTGGTTTGAAAATCAAGCCGACAAATACCCCCCTTCAAAAAGAAAAGAAAATAAAAAAATCAAATACACATAAAAAGTAATAAGAAGGGGAAAACAAACAAAGCCAGCCTTGTCAGTTAATCTTCAAACACAAACAAACAAAAGCCAAAATTGCAACATGATGACTATAATTATCCATACACATTCTAATTGCACAATTAAAGATGACACCAACAACAAGCAAATAAAACAATGGACATCACCAGGAAAAGAATAATAGCATACAGCATATATTATCAGTTTACAGATAAGAAAATAAAACACTGGCCAAATGGATCTTGAGACCCCTTGTGACCGTTTTAAGGAGACAACTCCTGACAAGTTAATAAATTTATTACCACTATGCATGTATGAGAGAGAAAGAAAGAAAGAGAATGATCAAATTATAAAAAGAAAACAGAGAAAGAAAATGCAGTAAAAATAGGAATATACATAAAATGAAATGAATCAAGCACCAGGAAAGGAACCAAAAAGAACCCAGAAAAGAATTGGACAAGGGAGATTTGCAATGCAAATTCCCACACCAATAGAGGAAAAACAACACCATAAATGATGAAACTGACTCCATTGAAGAAGTGATGCACAACAGTACAATACCCACAAATAAAAATTAAAAATTAAAAAACCTTTCTTCTTGTGTTGAATTATGTTTGCACCAAAAAAATGAACACTTATTTTTGGTTGTCTGCAAGAAATTTGTTGATGAAAGGCAATCAAAAAATTCTCACCCAGAGACTTGGGCTATTGTCTGATAAAACAAAATCCTCCTGAAAACTACCCCAAGCCTGTGTTTGTTCTTAAACCCCTCACAACCCCGACTAACTGTTTGCAAACGTTTGACCACTCAATATCCTAGGAAGGGACTAGCCGATAACATGGTGTCAAATGACCGGCTACAGCAGGTTGTGTCAGCAAAAACCACTTGGATGCGACTGGTTCCTTCGTTTGGGGTGATCCACTCACTCCTCTCTCCATGTCACTTCTTTGCTTCCCACGTGGAAGACTCTCCACTCATTTGGGTTCCATCTTTTCTCATTCACATACTAAAACAACAAACAAAAATGATTGAACGAGTTTCAAAACCACGAGCCACTCCTTGTTCGATTTTTTTCAAACTCACTCTCTAAAATGTAGTAGAAACGTGATTAATTCTTTATTTATGTACTTTTTTTTCATTGGTAATGAAAAAACTGAGCTTATTTAATTTGAGTCAATGCGGGTTATCCCATGTTGGATTATGAGGGGAACTTAAACACATGTCAAAATAGTAATGATAAATAATTCATGTGTTTATTGTGTGAAAAGTTTTTATATTATCACTTAATTACAAATTATTACGTATAATAAGTTTACTTAATTTTATAATAATTATCTAATATTATGTATCTCATATCCATAAACACTAAATTTTCACTATGTTTGTGGTATTTCATTAGCAATGAAACAATTTTGGTAATTTGTTGCTATTTTAGTTTTCGTATTGTTGCAACGGAAGAACCACGAGTAATAAAATATAATGTTTTTTTATTATTGTATCATTGATTTATGAGTGAGACACAAAATTAAACCGTCCAAAAATTAAAATAAAAAAAATATATCTTTCTTTCTTTACTTCGGGTTCTCAACACAGAAGTTTTGATGTCAAAAGATAACTCTTCAAAAAAAAAAATGAAAGTAATTATGGTCAAACCGTTATATGATGAAAATAATAATTATGAAAATACATTTTTAGTCACAAAGGTTATCCTATGGGCATCCTTTCACGTTTGATAAATTTATAAGTTCATATTTTATTAATATATCAGCTCAAAATGTTTGCTTTGTTCATTTGCTTAATCTTTCCTATTTTATTTTCTAAAAGGGCAAGTCATTATTCTCTCTCTTCGAAGTGCTAGATTCACTAATTTTAGAAAGATTCTTGCACTATAAGAGGGGAAAGATTTTCTTTGATTAGATAAACATTAGAAATGTCCAAAATATTTCTTTCAAAATTCGTTGTCAATAAAAAAGAAGGACCTAAGACACAAATTAGAAAGAGAAACTGTGATAAAGCATTGGGTGGTGAAACATGAGAAGAGGAAAGTGAGTGAAGGAAAGAAGATCATGATAGCGAGACTCGGAGAGTGACCAGTCTCAGCCTAATGCTATGTTGTAACAAAGTATTAATTTGTCACGACAAAATTCAAAAGAGTGTGTCTGCGTTTCACGTTTTGTTTTTAAGTTGACAGCTTCTAATCGGCCAAGTAATTTCCTTCATTTGTGGCTTGCCACCACCAAAAACATTGGTGCTCCACTTTCTTTGCCTAAGTACACTTTGGTCCATTCCTCTCTCTTTTGTCAACCTTTCCCTTTCCATGTACTTTTCTTGTGTTAAAATTCCATTTTATAGTTTTATCTACTACTAATTTTGAAAATATAAGATGAATTAAATAATTAAAAAAAAACACGAGTTCAATCCTTCTACTAACAAAAATTAATATTTTAACATATTAATATTTATCGATCAAATATAAAAATCTACAACTACTTTTTAATGAAATAAATACTTGTTGGATAATTTTCAAAGTAAACAATATAAGTACATAAGGGTTTTTTTTTTACAGAAATGGGGTAATTTTTTTAAAAAATTACTGAAATAGGTATGTTTTAAATAAGTTACGAAAATGAGTAAATAGATGGAAAGAGAATTTCACTTTGATGAAATCGTGTTTCTAAAAAGGATTTTTCTTTGTGTAATTTTTTTCTTACAATATAAAGAAATAGTGCTTTAGATGGCCATTTCTACTTTTAAATTTTTTAAGTGAAAAATATGAAATCGTCTATGGATTGATGATTTCAACTTTTTTATTTTTTTTTCAAACTAAAATTTGAAATCGTCTTTGGGTTCACGGGCATAATATTTTTCGGATCAAACAAGTTATATTTGTTATTCTTTCATGCTTTTTTATTCATAATACAAGTTATACTATTTTATGCTTATCTTATTTGAAATTTAAATTTTCTAAAAATATATTGTTTTACTTTTTAAAAATTACGGAAATAATTTAACGAAAGTGAAAATAATATACGACAGTTAATAATTTTTTTGGTACATATTGAAATTAGGTCTACATTTTTTTTAGTACATATTGAAAAATATTAAGTGCTTATATAAGTATATTGGTGCTAAACTTTTTTTGGGACATTTTTTAAAATAAATATGGGAGGGATATCAAGCACGAAAAAGGGGGAAAATCTAAGTTAGATTGACACCGCCATCAGCTAAAGCACACCAAATCCAAAAGGATATAAACAAAAATAAAAAATAAAAAAGGAGTTACAAAATCATGGCGCAAAACCAAACCCATGCAAGTGATGCAACAAACTAGAACAGCTAATCATTGAACCTGAAAAGGGGAGTAATAAACTCTTAGCAAGTGACCAGTGAATGTCAATTTTTCCTCTGGTCTAATATAATAAATTTTGAAAAATATGAAAACTTTGATAATAAATTAAAAAATAAGATCAATTTAGTGAAATGAAAAAAATAAAAGAACTCTTTTTGTAATTAAGCCTTTAATTTATTAAAATTTTAAATAAAATATTTAAAATTAGAGTCCATGTGGGACTCATCTAAGATCTCAAAATGAGATCTACCACTAAAGAAAAAAAATGTGAGATATCTTCAATCTTACATGGTGTTGGGAGATCCACCAATAAGTGGTATAAGATCTCAATTTGGGATCTACCATTAAATATGCTGTAACAATTGTCAAGCTTTTACAAGATAGTTTTTCCTACACTTATTTAATAAAGCAAATTGTACTTATTTTCGCGTGGTTATCACATATTACACAAGCATTCTTGTTGGATTCTTACACAAACTTCTCCTAACTTTTGGGGTTCTATTACACAAGCACCTTTGCATTGTAATCGACTATTTTTATGTCAACTCCAAATCATCATGTGTTGCACACATGCTTGTTTAATAAAATAATTGAACAAAATTTCTCTCATCTTCTTCCACACCTCAAATACTCAACCTGGGTCTTAACTTCAAATACTCAGCCTAAGTTTGACTTCAAACACTGAAAATCATAACAACGTCTCAATTGCAATAGTCTAAATCAAATGACCACATATACTCTTATCCTTTACGTGAAATTAATTCAACAAAACTTTTTACATGTAACAGTCACACGAACATGACAATAAAATAGCAATCCAAATAATTAATTCCTTAGAAAATAGTACTTCATAAAATTAGTAGTTTGGATATAGGATTGGTGTACGAAAACAAATAAAATAATAGTAATATACTAAGGACAATTATCTCCCAGAGTGAGGTTCAACAAAAATCAAGATAGAATCATACCAACAAAAAAAAAAATAGGAACAAAACTTTTCAACAAATGGAGATAGTGAGGGCACAACCTTTTATCTTCATTTCGAACATCAATTTCAATATTGGATCCCAACATCAACCAACCTTTTCAAAATGGTTATCACATATTACACAAGCATTATTGTTGGAGAACATGTCCTTTGGATGTTGAGTAAAATATGGCAAGCATTTGGACATTAATCATTCCTTTACTAAGGCGATTCCAAGTTTATCTCTTAGCAGAAACAACCTCTCTTCAGTAAGGGGTTTTGTAAAAATGTCAGCAAGCTGACTATTAGTGGGTACAAACTGTAGTTCCACTGTTTCCTTCTAAACATGGTCTCTTGGAAAGTGATGTTTAATTTCTATATGCTTGGCCCATGAATGCAGAGTAGGGTTTTTAGAGATACTTATTGTAGCTTTATTATTGCAGTAGATGGGGGTGTTTTCTTTGTCTGTATTGTAGTCCTCTAATTGATTCTTTATCCATAAGTTGAGTACAACAACTTGTTGTTGATATGTATTTTGCTTCTATAGTGGATAGTGCTATTGATCCTTGTTTTTTGCGGATCCAAGTGCCTAGGTTTCCACCAATGATATGACAGCTTCCACTAGTGGTTTTTCTTTCAATTTTATCACTAGCATGTTCAGCATCACTATAACTAATCAACCTAAATTCCTTGTCATACTTAAAGTAAAGACCAAGATTAGAAGTTCCAATTAAATATCTAAATATTCTTTTTACAACAGTTAAGTGAACTTCCCTTAGGTCTTGTTGGAATCTGGTACATAATCCAACACTGAAAGTATGTTAGGTCTAGATGCATTTAGATATATTAAGGATCCAATCATTGCTCTGTATTAAGAGTTGTCCATTTTATTGGATTCCTTGTCCATTCCTAGACATGTCATTGTATACATAGGAGTCTTCATTTCTTTTGCATCTTCAAACTTGATCTTCTTGATAAGTTCCTTGACATACTTGGTTTGATGGATATAGATTCCATTATTGGTTTGTTTTATTTGTAGTCGTAAAAAGAACTTCCATTCAGCCATCATACTCATTTTGAATTCAACCTACATTAACTTAGAGAAATCCTCACATAGAGGTTCATTAGTAGCACCAAATATTATGTTGCCCACATATATTTGAACTAATATAAATTGGGAGTCATACTTCTTGCGGAATAAAGTTGTATCCATTTTTCCTCTTTCAAATCCATTGTTTACAATAAAAGAACTAAGATGTTCATACCAAGCTTTGGGAGCTTGCTTAAGTCCATGCAATGCTTTGTAGAGTTTGAAAACATAGTGTGGAAAAGTGTTAGTCTCAAACCCAGGGGGTTGTTCTACATACACTTCTTCTTGTATTACTCCATTGAGGAATGTGCTTTTTATATCCATTTGATATATTTTCATTTTTGTATAAGCTACAAATGAAATTAAAATGTGTATTGCCTCTAGATGAGCAACATGAGCAAAGGTTTATGTATAGTCTATACTTTCCTTGTGGTAGTTCTACAAGCTTCCAGACATCATTCTTCTAGAATTTTTCAAGTACCTCATGCATGGCTTTTACCCAATTCTCATCTTCCATAGCACCATCAATATGCTTGGGTTCCACTTCTAAAATAAGAGTTGTGTAACCTTGTTTTCTGAGAAATCCTCTATCTAGACTTTGGTTGAGGGATCTCCATTGATTTGACTCTCTGGATGGTTCTTCCTTAGAATTTATCCAGCTGGTTCTCTTTCTTCTTGAGGTTGTTATGTTGCTTGATTGGATGTGTCTGTTTCTGAAGGTTGTTTTGTTAGTGTTCCAATGCCTTCATCTAGTCTTATATCTACAAAAGATTCATCAAGCTCTAACATTTCTGTATTATGTTTTGTGTCATTAAACCTTACATGAATAGCTTCTTCCATAATTGGGGTTCTAGAATTGTAAACTCTATATGCCTTGGATGTTTCAAAGTACCCAAGTAATGTTCCACTATCACACTTAGAATCAAACTTTCCTAAGGTGTCCTTAGTGTTAAGAATAAAACACTGACATCCAAAAGGATGGAAATATGAAATGTTGGCTTTTCGCCCTTTCCACAATTCATAAGGGGTCATTTTTAAAATGGGTCTTATATAGATTTTGTTTCATAAATAACAGGATTAAAGTAATGCATACTTCTTTTTCATTTTGAACTCTTTTACAAAATTTAAAGAAGACCTCAAAAGACTCATTCTTGTGAGTAAGGAACATAACCCATGTCCATCTTGAGTAGTCGTCCACTACTACCAAACCATATCTCTTTCCACTAACAGAGGTTGTTCCAGTTGGACCAAACAAATCAACATGTAACAATTCAAGTGTTCTTGAGGTAGAAACAAAGTTTTTGCTTAAAAATGAGGTTTTAATTTGTTTCCCCTTCTGACATGCTTCACAAAGTAAATCATCTTTGTATGACATCCTTGGTAAACCTCTCACAAGGTCATGTCTTTGTAGTTTTGGGATTAACCTCAAGCTTACATGTCCATGTTTCTCATGTCATACCCAATGATTTCCATTGATTGATACTAGACATGTTAAATTTTGATTTGATAGTTCACTTAGATTAATCCTATAAAGATTACCTTTCCTCTTAGCAGTGAAAATTTTGGTCCCATTTTTGTGTAACACACCCATCTTTGCTAAAGGAAACATCAAGCCCACTATCACATAATTGACTTATGCTAAGTAAATTGTGTTTAAGCCCTTTTAACAAACAATACATTATCAATGGAAGGATAGAGATCAATACTTATCTTTCCTACCCCTACTATCTTTCCCTTCTGATTTCCTCCAAAAGTGACTATTTTACCATGCATGGGAGTCAGGCATTAGAACATACACTTTTCTCCTATCATGTGTCACAAGCAGCCACTTTTCTCCTATCATATATGTACAACAAGAATTATTTTCTCTTTAGGTACCCAAATTTTCTTGGGTCTTTTCTAGTTAGTTCTAAAAGCATTAGAAAATCTAGTCTTTGGTAGATGTCTACATTTTGATGTTATGTGTCCAATCTCTCCACAGAAGTAACATACTATTTTTCTTCATAATGAACATACTTTTTTTCCTTTATATCCATTTCTAGATTTGTCAATTGGGCATTTGTTGTATCTTAACATTTTCTTAAGTTTCTCAATGCTTCCAACAAATTTGGATAGAGTTTCTCTCATAAATTCAATCTCTTGATGAAGTGTAACAACATCTTGAGGTTGTTTTGGAGAACCTCATATTGTTCAAGTTTATCATTTGAGAACTTCATGTTTTTCTTATATTCTTCACATTCAACCCATAAGTTATGTTTACTTGCCTCCAAGTTTTCATAATTCTTAGGGACTTGTGAACATTCTTTCAATATATTATATCTTTCCTCATTTAGGAAATCACGAAGTTTACTAAGTATGTTACACTCATTTTTTAAGCCTTCCAGTTGATTTTTCAACTTATGAATGTCTTCCAATAGACTAGATCTTTCTTTACAAATTTCCTCATTTTCAAGGTGAAACTTTGTTGTCTTTAACTTTAGACTTTCAAAGTCATCACATAATTGAGTGGTAATTTCTGAAGAATTATTTATCTTTTCTTCATGTTTTCCTTGGAGTTATTTGTAATCTTTTAAAAAACGTTTGAAGTACTTTCTCATATTTTGATAAGATTTGGAAAAAATGGATGAGTTGGAGAGAAGTTCATGATATGCTAATTGAAGAGTTTTGAGGTTGTTTATATTTACCTCTTCATCCGATTCAAATTATGATCCTTCTGATGTAGGGTCTGCCATCAAAAAGAGGTTAGCTTTTTCTTCCTTTTTCGTCTCCTCAATGGATGATGTGTCGTCTAGTTCTTCCCGTGTGCCCATCAGTACTTTTTTGTCCTTTGGTTTGAAGTACCTTTTCTTTTGATTTGACTTATCAAGGTTTAGGCATTTGGACTTGAAATGTCCTGGTTTCTTACACTTGTAGCATATGATGGAACTTTTATCCTTGTCCTTTGTTTCTCTATATGGCTTCTTGGATCCTTTCTAGTCTGATCCACTCCTTTTCTTCCACATGTTCCTAATCTTCCTTGAGATGAAGGCTAACTGGTCATCTTCGTCTGAGTTTTCATCATCATAAGATGTATCAATTTTGATGGCTTTGGATGAGCTTCTAGACGCAAGACTAGATGAAGATTCTTTGCATGTTGGAGAGGCTTTGGCTTTTTATGCTATTAGAGCCAAGGATTTTCCCATTTTAAAACCTTCCTTTTGTTGAAGTTCCTGCTCATGAACCTTTAAGGTTCCAATCAGTTCTTCAATGGACATGGAGTCTAAGTTCTTTACAGTTCTCAATGTTGTCACCTGTGGTCTCTACTTTCTGGATAAACTTCTTAGAATTTTGTTAATGTTATCATAGTTATCAAAAGTTATGTTAAGGCAACATAATTCATTTAAAATAGTTTGGAAGCATCCAAACATGGTTTGTATATCCTCACCATCTTCTATAGTGAAGAGTTCATGCTTACATGTCAACAAGTTGGGCTTGTGGTGTTTTACCTGTGATGATCCTTCATACGTCAGAGATAATGTGTCCCACATTTGTTTTGCACTTCTGTAGCTATGGATCTTCGTGTATTCCTCCTTAGAGAGGGGGCATAGTAGAGTGTTTTGAACTTTATAGTTCAACAATAACCTTTGTCTTTGAGCGTTTGCCCAAGAGGTTCTAGGGACTTTATTTAGCTAATTGTAAAGTGGTATGTAGTTGCCATATTCTACAGTGTCCCATAGGTCTATATGAATAAACTCAAAATGAGCTATCATACGTTCCTTCTAGTAGTCGTATTTAATGCCTTTGAATAGTGGCGGCTTGTTAGTGGAATATCCTTCTTCCATATCTATTTGACTTTAGGATCTTTCCTATGTATTGGGAAAATACTCAACTCAAGAGGCTGGGCTCTAATGTTAACTGAAATACAAAAAATCACACTAGAAGGGGGGTTGAATAGTGTGTTAATCAAAATATTAAACCTTTTCGCAATGGAAGATGTTATAATAAACAACAAGTTTGTAAAAACCCTCATCTAGTGACAAAAGGTGGATTGTCGTCTAACGAGGTGCAAAACTTGTTTTTTAGTAACAACCTTGTGTTCAAAGTGTGATAATAATGGACAATGAAATAATTTAATAAGCTAATGAAGAGCAGTAAAAATACTTCATTTTTATATTGGTTTACTCAATTCTAACTACGTCCAGTTCTCCTTTACCAACCAATAAAGGATTCCACTAATCAACCTTGATTACAACAATCATTCTTTCTTGCCACTTTTGGCTTACAAATATTCTCAAGGTTACTCCTAGCACAATCCTTAGACTCCCTTTAAATCTAAGAAGACCCAAGTATTATTTTGTCACTACGCCACTTCTAGCTTTTACAAACAGAAGTTTGATATAGAATCAAAGATTCTTTACAACATTTGAAGACTAGTTTTACAATAAGATTCTTATCTCCCACTAATACTTTGTATTCTACAAAGGATAGACTCTCTTAAGCTTAGTATGTTTCTCAACAAGTGCTTTTCTTTTCTCTTATTTTTTGATTCACTACTTTTACTTATTTCTATGTACTTTCGTCAAATTTCTTTAATCTTTGATGTCATATTTATAGGTAGAAAAATGCTCATAATTGTGGAGGGTATCTTTGGAATTGAATGCAATGACTGTTGTGCAGATTGATCTTGTTTCCTGAAATAAACGGATACTATGCATTTATGTTTGATAGGATCAGGACTTTCCATGTTTGCAATTCATAACTCAATATGATCGTTAAACATATAAAAGGAAACAAAAGATAGTTTTGCAAATATGTTCCTTTTAAACATAATCATATAAAATGGAATAATTTGATAGTGAAATAAGTTGCTTATTCCACTCATTGTACATGAGTTATCCAATATTGGATAGGTCTCTCTTGGTGTTGCTTCTAGCCATCAATCTTGTTGACTTACATGCAACAAAGTGATTAACACAAATTTATATCCTTTGTTTTCATCATATATCTAGGTCATTCAGTGATAGATCGTCCAGTCTCTAACAATACTCATTAAGAGTAGACTACAAATAATTCTATTTTTGTTTTGATGCTTTATATGACTGTCTATATATATATTCATTAACTTAGCCAACAAATATCATGATAGTAAATTATTCTTTATGAGTAATATATGTTTAACTTATGATTTTTATGCATTACAAAAGGGTTCTAAGATCCAACTCTAAATCAGAGAGGATGTGTTTCACTTGCTTGATTTAGATATACAAGTAGGAGGAATTTGTATGTTTCAGAATGTCAATGTTGCCAATAATTCTCCCATTGAGATAATTGCAAATCATGAATATAGGTTATTTTTGACCAGATATTCTATTATTACCTATATTGAGAGTGAAAAACTAGCAACAAATGGTCTTACTCCTGTGCCACTTAAGGACATCCCCAGCTTGAAAAACAATGCAACACATTCTTTAGGTCAGATTTTTATTTTAAGACATTCGCACATTATTTCCATTTATCTTATTTTGTACTTCATGGCTTTTTCTTTATATCTCAGATGTGGTTGGATTGGTAACTGCAATTTCTTTTTAAATAACTTATTTCAAACTTGGAAAACCTGTGAGGAGAATCTTCTTAGAACTGACCAATGACATGTAATTATTCTCATTATTTATTGTATTTTTTTGTTTTTTGATACTTTCAATTTTTATGTTTTGCCCACTTATTCTATAATTTATAACATGCAGGGGGGCATGCGCTTTATCATATGAATGTGTTGATACTATCTCACAATTCTTTGCTAAGATCGGTGGTTCTATTCTATGTTAGCCATCTAGTATGCAAAGATCAGACATTATGATCTTGTGTTGTTTCGTTAGTTTTATCTCATTGTATTCATATCCTACTATGTTTATTTTCATATGGCTTGTTAATTCAAGCAACGACTCACACTTTAAATTTTATCATCTATCACTTGTAGGTGATGTTGTAATTGAAAATATGCCAACCATCACTTACATTGTAGTCAATCCTGACGTCCCTGAAATTTATCAATTGAGGAACCAGTAAATGGTCTCAATCAACTTTCTACTCTCAAAATTGATAATAGAATTATAAACAAGTTATCTGTTTAATTGAATTTTGTTTGAATTTTCAACTTACTTGAACATGGTTGGGACATGAATGCAAGATATGCCATATCCCTCTTTTGAGAGTCAATGATACAACGATAAAAAATTTCCAAACATTTCATGGTAGGAAAATAGTGGGCGACTTGCATTTGATTGGATATGTAAGTTTAAAATTTGTTTTCTTTCTAAATATTGTATTTTAAGCCTGCATTTAACTCAGTACATAATCAATGACATTTATTTTACATACGAAGGAGGGCATGTGTGTTGTTTTTGCACAAATGGTAGGGTTGGTAAAGAAAGACCACTAATTTGAGGTTCTTAATAATGGAGATAGAATTTTGAACTTCGACAATCCACAAGAATATGTTACAGAAACTTCCTATAAATTAATTCCCTAGTGATAACTATATTTAATCATTAGACTACACACATATGTGTGTGTTGTTGATAAAAAATTAAGTTCCTTGATAATACCTGTAGATATACGCTTAAGGTTTAAGTCTATCAATACTACTAAAAAATCATTTTTTTAAACACACATTCTAAACCGTCTTAGAATTCATAATTTTAAGCCTACATTCTACTATGGGTTTCATTAGCAAAACCGTCTTTATTAATTTAGAAAAAAATAAAAAATTGTACGTATAATATATATTTTTAGTTTTTGGCCAAAAATATTTCCTGTGCCCCCTGAAGCGAAGCTGATCAGAACGCGCGTCGAAGCTGAGATAGTCTCCTGTGCCGTACGTCCCGCCGTTCATTGACCCCTTTGACAGTGCCGCCCCGCCGAAGTCAGCTAAACCCTAAAGGAGCAGCCCGTGCCGCGCGCGCCCCGCCGTGTCCTTCCCCGCTGTCGAAGGTGTGTGCTACCTCTTTATAATTTTCGCTTTAACCTTGTACTGAGCTTGATGGTGTGTGGTGTTTTTAAGACGATGCTCGAACGTGTATTGGTTGTTTGCTGTTAGTACTGAAGTTGGTTAATGTTTGCTTGTATTTTCATACCCAGCTCTAAATGTCTGTTTGGTTGTATTCAAGTTTCTAAAATTGAGTTTCAATATAGTGTCGACTTCTACCTCCTCTTAGAATTCCCCCCTTTCCCTTCTTTATATGTTGGAGTTGGTTCACCTGTGTTTACACCAACATCAATAAAATAGTGAGTCAACTTAAAGGCACATCATGATGAATAAGCAGCCAAAGAACCTAAGATAAATGACATTGTATAAGCAGAAGACTAGAGGGAATGACTTACCACTTAGATACCTGTGAATTATTTTCCTTATTAAACTCTTTAGTGTATTTATTAACTTAACATTCAATATTTAATAAAAATATTGACAAGACAATGTTGTAAATTATGATGGTATTTCTGTATTTACTCTAGGAATTAAAAAATGGCACAGGTGAATGTAGCCTCATGGCATCTCTGATTGTGCACTTTAAGTATATTAATTGGTGCAAATCTGCCTCATCCACATATCCTTTGTTATCAAACTCCTTTCTCCCCTCAGCTTGTGCCTTTTCCATCACCTTATAGGCTTCCTTACCATTTGTGACATCGACCATTCCACAATAGAAGATGTTTCACCACCATCCTTCCATAAATCCTCCAAGGTTCTTCCCATATTTATTCCAATAAACATTGCGTAGAGATATTACAGTTTCACGCACTTCCCTATTACAAAAGGCTAAAAGAAAAGGAACAATAATGATAGACATAAAGAAGGAAATACCATAGAACACATGTTATGAGTTCTCACAATGTGAGACAATTTATATGACTTGTTTCGAAACTTATTAAATCGAGTTGACTAATTAGAGGACATTATACTGCCCAACAAAAAGGGCAAGAGACTGTCAGTTGAGACTTGAGAAGGTTCTTTCCATTGAATTTTTCCTACCCTGAAATGTCATTTAGCTTAACCCATGCCTTATATGATAGATGGAGTATTTGTGAAGAAGGTATGGTCACAAAATTCCATGAGGCCAGCATTCAAAATTTTCCATTCTGGTGTGGCTAATATGCTTCAATGCAATCATTTTCACAATCCAACGGTTGAGATTAGGCACCAGTCAATCCCCTCAGTTTTTTGAGGTCATTTGGTCTCTATATACAGCAAGTTTTGTAGTAGAAGGTTTGCATCTCAAACAAACAAGCAGCTATCAGAGTGTGAGAAGCTGATAATGGAAAAAGAAATGGCTTCCTCTATGATGTCCTCCCCAGCTGTTACCACCGTTAACCGGGGCAGCATGGTGGCTCCATTTACTGGCCTCAAGTCTATGGCTGGCTTCCCAGTTAGAAAAACTAACTATGACATTACCTATCACAAGCAACACTGGAAGATTACAATGCATCAACACACAATGCAAATAAAAGTTTATTAACTAACTATAACCCCTTACTACTAGGTATGGCCTCAGATTGGCAAGAAGTTTGAGACTCTATCCTATCTGCCACCACTTACACGAGAGCAATTGTTAAAGGAAGATGGATGGATTCCTTGCTTGGAATTCGAGTTGGAGGTGAATTAATTAGTTTTAATGCAACTCTACATTGGTTTTGAATTTTGATGGTTTCATTTGGTGTGTGAGAGTGTGCCGAAAGGTTTTGTGTACCGTGAGAACCACCGATCACCTGGATACTATGATGGAAGCTACCAATGTTTGGGTGCACAGACTCAGCTCAGGTGTTGAAGGAGGTTCATGAGGCCAAAATCGGAGTGCTTATGTTAAAGGATATAAACTATCCAACAGTACAAAAGCAAAAGGCTAGAAATAAGAACAAAAGTAGAAAAAGGTGCTCCCTAACTAATAACTGTAACTTTGAACTTAAGAATAAGCATTCAATCCAATCCAATCCAACGTGAAGTAAATATGTTCAATTTATACTCCTGTTTCCATGTAGCTACTGAACTTTCAACACCAAATAACTCTTACAACTTCAGCATGTTCTTAATTAAAAACAAGTAGTTACTTGTCCAGTCTGCTACAATTTCATTGATATGCTAGCATTTAATTTGTTTGGGACATTTCTTCACTCCTTTCCGCAACATACAAATCATAATTGTAGTCTTGCAAGGACCACATGAATCCAAATTCAACATAAAGCCAAATACACTTGGATTTCATCAAGTTCTCTAATTTGTTACTTACCAAAAACATTTTTTCTTGAACCATCAGAATCCCAATATTTGTTAGAATCTGATTATTGGCTGATAAATAATCTGAAGTCTACATCTAATTCTTTTTTGAATTTGATTTCTCTCTTATTAGTAAACAGCATGATATGATGACGTTGTTGATAGAAGACTATAACTTTTATTACATATGATTAGAGGGTCCTAGAACCAATCATAGTGAGTCATGTTACTTATTATATCTTTCTCTCTAGCTATAAGGTGACTATATCCATATCCTGTTACTCAATATTGAGAGATCCAAATCCTTTCTTTTTTACTTGGAACTCATAGCTGCTATCATGGATTACTAACTGGTTAATCATTTAGCTGTGTGGAGTTTGTGAGGTTTCATAGATAATAGTGTCTCGATCCGTGCATTTAACTTTGGATTAAATATTAAATAATGGGCCCATTTGATAGCAATATTAGTGGAAAAGACTGCAATAAGAGAAAGAAACAGATAAGAAGTTTCGTTTAGCTAATTGACTTTATGACTTAAGACTAATTTCTTTAGCTTATTTTCAAATTTAAAAATTGTGGTCAAGTTTATTAATATAAGTTTTGCGGACTGAAGTAAATCCGTCTCTGACTCAGTTAAGGTTATGTTCATGTGGTGAGTGCAAGCTAGCACAACCTGGTCCCGCAACTTAAAATTAAGAAAAATTAAAGCCCCAGTCAAACTTTTACTCAGTCCCAGTCAAACTTTTACTCATCAGCCAAACGCACTGCACCTGACACAAAATTCAAAAGAAATAAAGGACAATGAATGAAACTCTCAAACCGTAAACCCAATAGAGTCGTCGATGATGTTGCATGTTGAATACATGGTAAGCAGTGAAGTCTGTCAAGCAACAACAATATCCAGACCAGACTTAAGGACAAGACCATGAATCAGCTGACCATTATCTAAATGCCCTAGATATGAGCTGTTTGTTATTCATAATTGTTATTCATAACTTGCTCTCTGCTGACTTTCATAATTGCCCTTTTCATTTTATTTGTGGCACTGTTGCATTAATGTCTGCCTTTTTTCTTAGTTAGTTGGGAAAATTTTGTGTTTATATGCTTTCTAGCTAGATTCTTGGTTCATACATAGGATTCACCGTTGAGGTTGGGGGTCAATTTTGTGAACATTTAGCTGAATAGCAT